>NC_083817.1:11529955-11855315 GCF_015708825.2 Lethenteron reissneri
TATCATTAACATTCCTTTCCTTTGTTACTGCTAATCCCTGCACCCCCCTTGGTTGCTGCTGATCCTGCATAATGCATGGGCATAATATGACTTTGACACCCCCCCGCCCAACGCCTACGCATTTTCCATGAATATGCTAAATCCCTCTTCACATGCACATTCTTTTTGTTAAGGCGCTCTTCAACCCCCAATGCAGCTTATATATAAGCTCCTAGTTTGGTAGTGTCCCATTCTTCACCTGAAGACGGCTGCTTGCGTTGTAGCCGAAACGTCGTGAGAATTGTTTTATTATGTTTTATTTTTATTATTTTATTACTTCCCTTCTACGTGACTTTACCGAAAGAAACAAGAAGATGTTAAAACAAGTCTAAACCATGATAATAATGAGTCATGGGATAATTAGTTTCTCCAGGAATTAAACGTGGAGTTTTCAGGTTCAAGAGTACAGCACTTATGAGAGAGATGTCCAAGCTAACATTTCGGCCCTCTGAAACCACGACCCAACAGTGGTCCATGACGATACGAAGCAAACACCTTCTAAAGAGGACAAACACACAATCATCAACATGATCACCGTTCTCACTGCCAGCACCATTGTTTTCAATCGTCATCACTGTCATCATTGCTCTTAATTCGCACTTAAATGTGGCTAAAAGCTCTACACACTTTCAACATACCGCTAACATGTACCAGTCAAGGACACTGAAAGAGAGACATGCTTCATAACAATCTGAACTCTCCGATGTGCCTTCCTTTTGATAGTTTGCTCATGACATGCCTGACATGACAGCACTCTGTGTTGGTGGCAAACTGGTCAGCTTAGCTACCTCCTAAGCAGTTGATCTGGGTTTGGTGACCAGCCATTGTAGGCTTTTATTTGTTATGGCTGAGTTGTTAATGTTACTGTTAATTGAATCAATATAGAATCATATCTGTTTGGTTAAAATTTCGAGAGACTGGATTATGTTTGCACGTTCCATTGCATCATGCCATCAAGTTACTTAGTAAGTGATAAACATTCCACTACATACAGTACTTTTGCATTGACGAGAGTTGAGATAAGCACCATTTGCCACCATTCAAGGATCAGCATGCCATCAACCAGGAGGCTGTGCCATAACCACCAAGCACACCTCATGTGATCGTGCATCTATTGCAAAGGCAATTTTAGAAAAGTTTTAATTGTTGACAGTTCTTCCAACATATTTGTGAGAAATGTGAAACGGTCACTGAGCTTCCTCAACACATCCAAATTCACCACTCCACACCGCATGAACCAACGTCTTTAAGTGTAAATACGTATGAACTGGAGCCCAATCTTATTAATATTATCATTATAACAAAAACATTTTAACCTCTCAACCCTTCCAGTATGTTGCAAAACTTTAACAGGAGAGGGCAGTGAAAATCTGCAACCTTCAATGCGATTGCACCAACCCAATGTGCCTTCATTTTGCCATCTGTGGAATGTCGTGGCATGGATACAATTCAAGACTGTCTATTTGCGCCATGTGTCTGCAAGCGCGATGGTGGTATAATGGTCAGCATAGCTGCCTTCCAAGCAGTTGATCCGGGTTCGATTCCCGGCCGTCGCAAATTTTATGTTGCCACTGAATTAATGGCAAAATTCGGTGTGTATCATGGAGTCAGTTTAGAGTCGGATTCAATTTGCTATTCATTTGAAGATGAAAAACATTCATGACCAATAAGGATCGTCACATCCAGCATACTTGATCACACCATGTTTCATCATCGAAACAGCTGCATCAAATTCATTTTAAGCTTCATTCTTTGAAATCCTGAGTTCTAAATATATTGTACTCGGGATTCCTTAGATGTGTTCCTGTAAATGAGTATTATTTGGTGCCTTCTTTCCTATAGGACAATAGATACGAGATCTTGCATTTATTGCCAAAGGCTTTGAGTTAACATTTTTGCTTCAAGGGATTTTTTATGAGCAAAAAATGTTTCATTAATATGTATTAATGTTCATGAAATTCGCATGCACGAATTACTTTTATTTTCCTGACATGTTAAAACAAGTCTAAACCATGATAAAAATTAGTCATGGGATTTTTAGTCTCTCCAAGAATCAAACGTGGAGTTTTCAGATTCAAGAGTACAGCACTTATGGGAGAGATGTCCAAGCTAACATTGAGACCCTCTGAAACCACGACCCAACAATGGTCCATGACGATACGATGCAAACACATTCTAAAGAGGACAAACACAATCATCAACATGATCACCGTTCTCACTGCCATCACCATTGTTTTCAATCATCATCACTGTCATTATTGCTCTTAATTCGCACTTAAATTTGATGATAAGCTCTGCACACTTTCAACATACCGCTAACATGTACCAGTAAAGGGCATTCAAAGAGAGACATGCTTCATAACAATCTGAAATCTTCAATGTGCCTTCCTATTGATAGTTGTGTCGTGACATGGCTGACATGACAGCACTCTGTGTTGGTGGCAAACTGGTCAGTTTAGCTACCTCCTAAGCAGTTGATCTGGGTTTGGTGACCAGCCATTGTAGGCTTTTATTTGTTATGGCTGAGTTGTTAATGTTACTGTTAATTGAATCAATATAGAATCATATCTGTTTGGTTAAAATTTCGAGAAACTGGATTATGTTTGCACGTTCCATTGCACCATGTCATTAAGTTACTTAGTAAGTAATAAACATTCCACTACATACAGTACTTTTGCATTGACGAGAGTTGAGATAGCACCATTTGCCACCATTCAAGGATCAGCATGCCATCAACCAGGAGGCTGTGCCATAACCACCAAGCACACCTCATGTGATCGTGCATCTATTGCAAAGCAATTTTAGAAAAGTTTAATTGTTGACAGTTCTTCCAACATATTTGTGAGAAATGTGAAACGGTCACTGAGCTTCCTCAACACATCCAAATTCACCACTCCACACCGCATGAACCAACGTCTTTAAGTGTAATACGTATGAACTAGGAGCCCAATCTTATTAATATTATCATTATAACAAAAACATTAACCTCTCAACCCTTCCAGTATGTTGCATAACTTTAACAGTAGAGGGCAGTGAAAATCTGCAACCTTCAATGCGATTGCACCAACCCAATGTGCCTTCATTTTGCCATCTGTGGAATGTCGTGGCATGGATACAATTCAAGACTATCTATTTGCGCCATGTGTCTGCAAGCGCGATGGTGGTATAATGGTCAGCATAGCTGCCTTCCAAGCAGTTGATCCGGGTTCGATTCCCGGCCGTCGCAAATTTTATGTTGCCACTGAATTAATGTAAAATGAGGTGTGTATCATGGAGTCAGTTTAGAGTCGGATTCAATTTGCTATTCATTTGAAGATGAAAAACATTCATGACCAATAAGGATCGTCACATCCAGCATACTTGATCACACCATGTTTCATCATCGAAACAGCTGCATCAAATTCATTTTAAGCTTCATTCTTTGAAATCCTGAGTTCTAAAGATATTGTACTCGGGATTCTTCAGATGTGTTCCTGTAAAAGAGTATTATTTGGTGCCTTCTTTCCTATAGGACAATAAATACGAGATCTTGCATTTAATGCCAAAGGCTTTGAGTTAACATTTTTGCATTAAAGGATTTTTCATGAGCAAAAAATGTTTCATCAATATGTATGCACGAATTACTTTTATTTTCCTGACATGTTAAAACAAGTCTAAACCATGATAATAATGAGTCATGGGATAATTAGTTTCTCCAGGAATTAAACGTGGAGTTTTCAGGTTCAAGAGTACAGCACTTATGGGAGAGATGTCCAAGCTAACATTTCGGCCCTCTGAAACCACGACCCAACAGTGGTCCATGACGATACGAAGCAAACACCTTCTAAAGAGGACAAACACACAATCATCAACATTATCACCGTTCTCACTGCCAGCACCATTGTTTTCAATCGTCATCACTGTCATCATTGCTCTTAATTCGCACTTAAATGTGGCTAAAAGCTCTACACACTTTCAACATACCGCGAACATGTACCAGTCAAGGACACTGAAAGAGAGACATGCTTCATAACAATCTGAACTCTCCGATGTGCCTTCCTTTTGATAGTTTGCTCGTGACATGGCTGACATGACAGCACTCTGTGTTGGTGGCAAACTGGTCAGCTTAGCTACCTCCTAAGCAGTTGATCTGGGTTTGGTGACCAGCCATTGTAGGCTTTTATTTGTTATGGCTGAGTTGTTAATGTTACTGTTAATTGAATCAATATAGAATCATATCTGTTTGGTTAAAATTTCGAGAGACTGGATTATGTTTGCACGTTCCATTGCATCATGCCATCAAGTTACTTAGTAAGTGATAAACATTCCACTACATACAGTACTTTTGCATTGACGAGAGTTGAGATAAGCACCATTTGCCACCATTCAAGGATCAGCATGCCATCAACCAGGAGGCTGTGCCATAACCACCAAGCACACCTCATGTGATCGTGCATCTATTGCAAAGGCAATTTTAGAAAAGTTTTAATTGTTGACAGTTCTTCCAACATATTTGTGAGAAATGTGAAACGGTCACTGAGCTTCCTCAACACATCCAAATTCACCACTCCACACCGCATGAACCAACGTCTTTAAGTGTAAATACGTATGAACTAGAGCCCAATCGTATTAATATTATCATTATAACAAAAACATTTTAACCTCTCAACCCTTCCAGTATGTTGCAAAACTTTAACAGGAGAGGGCAGTGAAAATCTGCAACCTTCAATGCGATTGCACCAACCCAATGTGCCTTCATTTTGCCATCTGTGGAATGTCGTGGCATGGATACAATTCAGGACTGTCTATTTGCGCCATGCGTCTGCAAGCGCGATGGTGGTATAATGGTCAGCATAGCTGCCTTCCAAGCAGTTGATCCGGGTTCGATTCCCGGCCGTCGCAATTTTTATGTTACCACTGAATTAATGAATTAATGTTAAAATGAGGTGTGTATCATGGAGTCAGTTTCGAGTCAGATTCAATTTGCTTTTCATTTAAAGACAAAAATTATTCATGACCAATTAGGATCGTCATATCCAGCATACTTGATCATACCATGGTTCATCATCCAAACAGCTGCATTAATTTCATTTTAAGCTTCATTATTTGAAATCCTGAGTTCTAAATATATTGTACTCGGGATTCCTTAGATGTGTTCCTGTAAAAAAGTATTATTTGGTGCCTTCTTTCCTATAGGACAATAAATACGAGATCTTGCATTTAATGCCAAAGGCTTTGAGTTAACATTTTTGCATTAAAGGATTTTTCATGAGCAAAAAATGTTTCATCAATATGTATGCACGAATTACTTTTATTTTCCTGACATGTTAAAACAAGTCTAAACCATGATAATAATGAGTCATGGGATAATTAGTTTCTCCAGGAATTAAACGTGGAGTTTTCAGGTTCAAGAGTACAGCACTTATGGGAGAGATGTCCAAGCTAACATTTCGGCCCTCTGAAACCACGACCCAACAGTGGTCCATGACGATACGAAGCAAACACCTTCTAAAGAGGACAAACACACAATCATCAACATTATCACCGTTCTCACTGCCAGCACCATTGTTTTCAATCGTCATCACTGTCATCATTGCTCTTAATTCGCACTTAAATGTGGCTAAAAGCTCGACACACTTTCAACATACCGCGAACATGTACCAGTCAAGGACACTGAAAGAGAGACATGCTTCATAACAATCTGAACTCTCCGATGTGCCTTCCTTTTGATAGTTTGCTCGTGACATGGCTGACATGACAGCACTCTGTGTTGGTGGCAAACTGGTCAGCTTAGCTACCTCCTAAGCAGTTGATGTGGGTTTGGTGACCAGCCATTGTAGGCTTTTATCTGTTATGGCTGAGTTGTTAATGTTACTGTTAATTGAATCAATATAGAATCATATCTGTTTGGTTAAAATTTCGAGAGACTGGATTATGTTTGCACGTTCCATTGCATCATGCCATCAAGTTACTTAGTAAGTGATAAACATTCCACTACATACAGTACTTTTGCATTGACGAGAGTTGAGATAAGCACCATTTGCCACCATTCAAGGATCAGCATGCCATCAACCAGGAGGCTGTGCCATAACCACCAAGCACACCTCATGTGATCGTGCATCTATTGCAAAGGCAATTTTAGAAAAGTTTTAATTGTTGACAGTTCTTCCAACATATTTGTGAGAAATGTGAAACGGTCACTGAGCTTCCTCAACACATCCAAATTCACAACTCCACACCGCATGAACCAACGTCTTTAAGTGTAATTACGTATGAACTAGAGCCCAATCTTATTAATATTATCATTATACAAAAAAAAAACTTCTGAACCCTTCCAGTATGTTGCATAACTTTAACAGTAGAGGGCAGAAACATCTGCAACCTTCAATGCAATTGCACCAACCCAATGTGCCTTCATTTTGCCATCTGTGGAATGTCGTGGCATGGATACAATTCAAGACTGTCTATTTGCGCCATGTGTCTGCAAGCGCGATGGTGGTATAATGGTCAGCATAGCTGCCTTCCAAGCAGTTGATCCGGGTTCGATTCCCGGCCGTCGCAAATTTTATGTTACCACTGAATTAATGTTAAAATGAGGTGTGTATCATGGAGTCAGTTTCGAGTCATATTCAATTTGCTTTTCATTTAAAGACGAAAAATTATTCATGACCAATTAGGATCGTCATATCCAGCATACTTGATCATACCATGGTTCATCATCCAAACAGCTGCATCAAATTCATTTTAAGCTTCATTCTTTGAAATCCTGAGTTCTAAATATATTGTACTCGGGATTCCTTAGATGTGTTCCTGTAAATGAGTATTATTTGGTGCCTTCTTTCCTATAGGACAATAGATACGAGATCTTGCATTTAATGCCAAAGGCTTTGAGTTAACATTTTTGCTTCAAGGGATTTTTTATGAGCAAAAAATGTTTCATTAATATGTATTAATGTTCATGAAATTCGCATGCACGAATTACTTTTATTTTCCTGACATGTTAAAACAAGTCTAAACCATGATAATAATGAGTCATGGGATTATTAGTCTCTCCAGGAATCAAACGTGGAGTTTTCAGGTTCAAGAGTACAGCACTTATGAGAGAGATGTCCAAGCTAAAATTTCGGCCCTCTGAAACCACGACCCAAAAGTGGTCCATGACGATACGAAGCAAACACCTTCTAAAGAGGACAAACACACAATCATCAACATGATCACCGTTCTCACTGCCATCACCATTGTTTTCAATCGTCATCACTGTCATCATTGCTCTTAATTCGCACTTAAATGTGGCTAAAAGCTCTACACACTTTCAACATACCGCTAACATGTACCAGTCAAGGACACTCAAAGAGAGACATGCTTCATAACAATCTGAACTCTCCGATGTGCCTTCCTTTTGATAGTTTGCTCGTGACATGGCTGACATGACAGCACTCTGTGTTGGTGGCAAACTGGTCAGCTTAGCTACCTCCTAAGCAGTTGATCTGGGTTTGGTGACCAGCCATTGTAGGCTTTTATTTGTTATGGCTGAGTTGTTAATGTTACTGTTAATTGAATCAATATAGAATCATATCTGTTTGGCTAAGATTTCGAGAGACTGGATTATGTTTGCACGTTCCATTGCACCATGTCATCAAGTTACTTAGTAAGTAATAAACATTCCAGTACATACAGTACTTTTGCATTGACGAGAGTTGAGATTAGCACCATTTGCCACCATTCAACGGATCAGCATGCCATCAACCTGGAGGCTGTGCCATAACCACCAAGCACACCTCATGTGATCGTGCAACTATTGCCAAAGCAATTTGAGAAAAGTTTATAATTGTTGACAGTTCTTCCAACACATCTATGAGAAATGTGAAACGGTCACTGAGTTTCCTCAACACATCCAAATTCACCACTCCACACCGCATGAACCAACGTCTTTAAGTGTAATTACGTATGAACTAGAGCCCAATCTTATTAATATTATCATTATACAAAAAAAAAACTTCTGAACCCTTCCAGTATGTTGCATAACTTTAACAGTAGAGGGCAGAAACATCTGCAACCTTCAATGCAATTGCACCAACCCAATGTGCCTTCATTTTGCCATCTGTGGAATGTCGTGGCATGGATACAATTCAAGACTGTCTATTTGCGCCATGTGTCTGCAAGCGCGATGGTGGTATAATGGTCAGCATAGCTGCCTTCCAAGCAGTTGATCCGGGTTCGATTCCCGGCCGTCGCAATTTTTTATGTTACCACTGAATTAATGAATTAATGTTAAAATGAGGTGTGTATCATGGAGTCAGTTTCGAGTCAGATTCAATTTGCTTTTCATTTAAAGACAAAAATTATTCATGACCAATTAGGATCGTCATATCCAGCATACTTGATCATACCATGGTTCATCATCCAAACAGCTGCATTAATTTCATTTTAAGCTTCATTATTTGAAATCCTGAGTTCTAAATATATTGTACTCGGGATTCCTTAGATGTGTTCCTGTAAAAGAGTATTATTTGGTGCCTTCTTTCCTATAGGACAATAGATATGAGATCTTGCATTTATTGCCAAAGGCTTTGAGTTAACATTTTTGCTTCAAGGGATTTTTTATGAGCAAAAAATGTTTCATTAATATGTATTAATGTTCATGAAATTCGCATGCACGAATTACTTTTATTTTCCTGACATGTTAAAACAAGTCTAAACCATGATAATAATGAGTCATGGGATTATTAGTCTCTCCAGGAATCAAACGTGGAGTTTTCAGGTTCAAGAGTACAGCACTTATGAGAGAGATGTCCAAGCTAAAATTTCGGCCCTCTGAAACCACGACCCAAAAGTGGTCCATGACGATACGAAGCAAACACCTTCTAAAGAGGACAAACACACAATCATCAACATGATCACCGTTCTCACTGCCAGCACCATTGTTTTCAATCGTCATCACTGTCATCATTGCTCTTAATTCGCACTTAAATGTAGCTAAAAGCTCTACACACTTTCAACATACCGCTAACATGTACCAGTCAAGGACACTCAAGGAGAGACATGCTTCATAACAATCTGAACTCTCCGATGTGCCTTCCTTTTGATAGTTTGCTCGTGACATGGCTGACATGACAGCACTCTGTGTTGGTGGCAAACTGTTCAGCTTAGCTACCTCCTAAGCAGTTGATCTGGGTTTGGTGACCAGCCATTTTAGGCTTTTATTTGTTATGGCTGAGTTGTTAATGTTACCGTTAATTGAATGAATATAGAATCATATCTGTTTGGCTAAGATTTCGAGAGACTGGATTATGTTTGCACGTTCCATTGCACCATATCATCAAGTTACTTAGTAAGTAATAAACATTCCAGTACATACAGTACTTTTGCATTGACGAGAGTTGAGATTAGCACCATTTGCCACCATTCAACGGATCAGCATGCCATCAACCAGGAGGCTGTGCCATAACCACCAAGCACACCTCATGTGATCGTGCATCTATTGCAAAGCAATTTTAGAAAAGTTTAGAATTGTTGACAGTTCTTCCAACATATTTGTGAGAAATGTGAAACGGTCACTGAGCTTCCTCAACACATCCAAATTCACCACTCCACACCGCATGAACCAACGTCTTTAAGTGTAAATACGTATGAACTGGAGCCCAATCTTATTAATATTATCATTATAACAAAAACATTTAACCTCTCAACCCTTCCAGTATGTTGCAAAACTTTAACAATAGAGGGCAGTGAAAATCTGCAACCTTCAATGCGATTGCACCAATCCAATGTGCCTTCATTTTGCCATCTGTGGAATGTCGTGGCATGGATACAATTCAAGACTATCTATTTGCGCCATGTGTCTGCAAGCGCGATGGTGGTATAA
The DNA here is from genome assembly GCF_015708825.2 of Lethenteron reissneri. NCBI lineage: Eukaryota > Metazoa > Chordata > Hyperoartia > Petromyzontiformes > Petromyzontidae > Lethenteron > Lethenteron reissneri. The sequence goes on from NC_083817.1 coordinate 11,539,839, forward strand.
TGGTCAGCATAGCTGCCTTCCAAGCAGTTGATCCGGGTTCGATTCCCGGCCGTCGCAAATTTTATGTTGCCACTGAATTAATGGCAAAATGAGGTGTGTATCATGGAGTCAGTTTAGAGTCGGATTCAATTTGCTATTCATTTGAAGATGAAAAACATTCATGACCAATAAGGATCGTCACATCCAGCATACTTGATCACACCATGTTTCATCATCGAAACAGCTGCATCAAATTCATTTTAAGCTTCATTCTTTGAAATCCTGAGTTCTAAATATATTGTACTCGGGATTCCTTAGATGTGTTCCTGTAAAAGAGTATTATTTGGTGCCTTCTTTCCTATAGGACAATAAATACGAGATCTTGCATTTAATGCCAAAGGCTTTGAGTTAACATTTTTGCTTAAAGGGATTTTTCATGAGCAAAAAATGTTTCATCAATATGTATTAATGTTCATGAAATTCGCATGCACGAATTACTTTTATTTTCCTGACATGTTAAAACAAGTCTAAACCATGATAATAATGAGTCATGGGATTATTAGTCTCTCCAGGAATCAAACGTGGAGTTTTCAGGTTCAAGACTACAGCACTTATGGGAGAGATGTCCAAGCTAACATTGAGGCCCTCTGAAACCACGACCCAACAATGGTCCATGACGATACGATGCAAACACATTCTAAAGAGGACAAACACAATCATCAACATGATCACCGTTCTCACTGCCATCACCATTGTTTTCAATCATCATCACTGTCATTATTGCTCTTAATTCGCACTTAAATTTGATGATAAGCTCTGCACACTTTCAACATACCGCTAACATGTACCAGTAAAGGGCATTCAAAGAGAGACATGCTTCATAACAATCTGAAATCTTCAATGTGCCTTCCTATTGATAGTTGTGTCGTGACATGGCTGACATGACAGCACTCTGTGTTGGTGGCAAACTGGTCAGCTTAGCTACCTCCTAAGCAGTTGATCTGGGTTTGGTGACCAGCCATTTTAGGCTTTTATTTGTTATGGCTGAGTTGTTAATGTTACCGTTAATTGAATGAATATAGAATCATATCTGTTTGGCTAAGATTTCGAGAGACTGGATTATGTTTGCACGTTCCATTGCACCATATCATCAAGTTACTTTGTAAGTAATAAACATTCCAGTACATACAGTACTTTTGCATTGACGAGAGTTGAGATTAGCACCATTTGCCACCATTCAAAGGATCAGCATGCCATCAACCTGGAGGCTATGCCATAACCATCAAGCACACCCCATGTGATCGTGCAACTATTGCCAAAGCAATTTAAGAAAAGTTTATAATTGTTGACAGTTCTTCCAACACATCTATGAGAAATGTGAAACGGTCACTGAGTTTCCTCAACACATCCAAATTCACCACTCCACACCGCATGAACCAACATCTTTTAGTGTAATTACGTATCAACTTGAGCCCAATCTTATTAATATTATCATTAAACAAAAATATAAAACCTCTCAACCCTTCCAGTATGTTTCATAACTTTAACAGGAGAGGGCAGTGAAAATCTGCAACCTTCAATGCGATTGCACCAACCCAATGTGCCTTCATTTTGCCATCTGTGGAATGTCGTGGCATGGATACAATTCAAGACTATCTATTTGCGCCATGTGTCTGCAAGCGCGATGGTGGTATAATGGTCAGCATAGCTGCCTTCCAAGCAGTTGATCCGGGTTCGATTCCCGGCCGTCGCAAATTTTATGTTACCACTAAATTAATGTTAAAATGAGGTGTGTTCATTGAGTCCGATTCAATTTGCTTTTCATTTAAAGACGAAAATTATTCATGACCAATAAGGATCGTCATATCCAGCATACTTGATCATATACCATGGTTCTTCATCCAAACAGCTGCATTAAATTCATTTTAAGCTTCATTCTTTGAAATCCTGAGTTCTAAATACATTGTACTCGGGATTCCTTAGATGTGTTCCTGTAAAAGAGTATTATTTGGTGCCTTCTTTCCTATAGGACAATAAATACGAGATCTTGCATTTAATGCCAAAGGCTTTGAGTTAACATTTTTGCTTAAAGGGATTTTTCATGAGCAAAAAATGTTTCATCAATATGTATTAATGTTCATGAAATTCGCATGCACGAATTACTTTTATTTTCCTGACATGTTAAAACAAGTCTAAACCATGATATTAATGAGTCATGGGATTATGAGTCTCTCCAGGAATCAAACGTGGAGTTTTCAGGTTCAAGAGCACAGCACTTATGGGAGAGATGTCCAAACTAACATTTCGGCCCTCTGAAACCACGACCCAACAGTGGTCCATGACGATACGAAGCAAACACCTTCTAAAGAGGACAAACACACAATCATCAACATAATCATCGTTCTCTATCACTGTCATCATCATTGCTCCTAATTCACGATTAAACGGGGGGTAAAAGCTCCACACACTCACAACATACCAATAGAGGGCAATCAAAGAGCGACATTCTTCATAGTGATCAAACATCTCCAATGTGCCTTCCTTTTGCCAGTTGTTTCCTGGCATGGCGAACATTCAGCAACTGTGCGATGGTGATTTACTGGTCAGCTTAGCTGTTGTTAGTAGTCTGCACAATTGAGTCAATTTAGCATAAAATCTCTATCGATTTATTTATATCAACAATACGTTGCAAATGTTTAGACTTCGAGAGACTGAATTGTCATTTTGATGGCGCTGCTTGTGTGCCTTCCTTTGCTCCAGGTCATCAAGTGATTTAGCAAGTGATAAACCTTCCACCACATTCATTCACTCGGAGTTCGGTCAGAACCATTTGCCACCAGTCAAAGGATCAGCATGCCATAAATCTAGAGGCTATGCCCATCACCACAAAACACACTTCATCTGATCGTGCATCGAAAAAAAAGCAATTCATAAAGGTTTAAAATTGCTGACAGTTCTTACAACACATCTTTGAGAATTGTGAAACTCTCACTCAACTTCTTCAACAGCTTTCCCTTTCCCTAGTATAAAATGTATCCACTCAGTGGCCCCTAACAAAAAAACGTATCTGTCTGGTGAGTTGGGTGATCAGCAATCTGTGGTCCGGGCTGTACAAAACTCACGTACCATTGTGTGGAGCATTATGGGAAACAAATAAGCAATAAACAGACGAAAGTACATTTAAGTAATATCTTCTATAGCTATAACTCTTCCAGACCAACATTTTGAAACAATTGCTTGCTTATGAAAACTCTGTCCCACTTTTGACTTTCTGAATCTCACCAATATTTGTATTCATCAGTGGCCTTCTAAAATGGATTTCCAGCACATGAACCGTTATTTCCTACCTTTAATGAAAGCAACTTGGATGATCTAATGCTACCAGTGACGAATCTCATTTTAGGGTCAAAAGCTACTCCTGAATAGTACGGATGCTTGAATCCTGGATCGTTATACTGGACTTGGCTTTAAGTCTCTGTGGCACTGTCCAGCATGAGAACTTTGGCAATTGGAGCCCCATGCCAAGGCATCCTCCACGTAGTGGGTGTTTGTCAGCTATTCACAGGGACACCAAAAGGTTTTTGGAGGCTCAGGACAAAATGCCACACGCTCCGAGGCCTCCCTTGCCCAATATCCCAACTCTAACATGGACAAATATCCCGCGTATAGCCTTAACAGACTTTTGGGGAAAGTACTGTTAGCGAGCACCTATGAAGGCTGGGACACCACACGAGGTGGGTGGTCAGCACCACACCCAGTAGCAATGTTTACACATTGCACCAAGTACTCATTTGAGGCTGAGTCTACCTAGGGGAGGCCCAGGACCGATTCAGATTTTCGCCACTGATGTTGGCCGTGAGAGGGAATCGAACTTGGGTCGCCGGGTTCTCCTGTTTGTCGATGGAGTGGATGTTAGTTATTATTGTGCAATTGACCACGATGCCAGTGCAGAGTAACACCTGGGCAATGCAAAACATGTTTCAAGTAACGATGAACGTACATGTATATAGATCCTCAAATGTGCTTTATTGGAAGTTTAGAAGTAAAAAAAGCTCAAAATGTGTCCGATGTGTTAAAATGTTGATTTAAAAAAACACACAACTGCAAAAACCTTTTGAAGGAAATATTTAATTTCAATTGGATTCAAATACCGTACAGAACTGGAGCGTTACATGACATGAGACTGACGTCTCTCCAGCAGGATGGCAGCACGGCCATAATACGTCCATCTTCAGCACGTGTTTGATGTCAGGAAAAAAAACACAGAACAGATAATGCAGCCCAGGCGCAGGTGTATGAACTAAAGTATTTGACTATGAGAGGAACAGTTTAAACACAGGTTGTTGTTTTTTACATTGGAGTAAATATTTATGTGGGCAAACATGGTCAAAACTATGAATGCATTTATAATTTTATACACTGAACAAATCGGATTTTAATTTACTCCAGAAAATGACTGTGAATAAAACCTCACCGTGCTTTGACAATAACAGGTGCACAACCTGTTGCAAAATAAACACACCTTGCTATGTTGTACTATTTCTTTTGACCTCTGTATGTTGCCAAGAGAAAAATGTCATTAAGCGTTTTGTGCAAATCACCACCGAGATGGCAGTGTAATTCAGTGCAGTTATTTTCAAACTTCCAGTAAAGATTGCAGTCCAACTCCACTACAACTGGCTAACATTTTAACATCCTATCAACTTCTCCATTCCGGAAAAACAGACATATCGTCCCATAGTATACGGCCAAGTGGCCACATCATGGTACAACACGAAACCTGAATATGGCTCTTGGCTAGAGGATTGTAGCTCCCAGTATGCGGTAGAATTTGCTCAAGGGACAAACATAACTCAACTGGCTGCGTGGAACCTTATTAATTTACCAGTTTTTTCCATCACAGCTCTGCAGCTATACACTGATGGAATATGGGTTTATGAAGTATTCTGCTTGCAAGTTAAATTGTGAACAGCTCATTTTGCAGGATATTATTGTGGCTGCCCAGTTTTACTGTGAGCTGTTAAGAACTGGAAACAATTTGGTATCTAAAGTGAAAAAAAACCCATGCGCTAAATTATTTCTGCAGTTGCACAAGAAAGTTGGGTGGCAGAAATTCCCCACATGCTGGCTAACCAAGAAGACCAAACTTTAACTAGAATCAATATTCTGAAATTATGTACACATACGTCAGTCATGATCAATCCACTGCTAGATGAAAGCCTCACAAACGTTTGATCTGTTGAACTACCTTTCTACCAACCACGTGAGCAGACAGGTTTTAGGAAAGGTTTCTCTACCATGGACTACACGAATAGAAGGCGAGTTTAGTGGATGTTTGTTACCCTGTAAGGTCGAGGTTTGAATACGCCTACAAGAATAAATTCTGGGACGTGCCTGCATTGCAGGCACCTACGATGTAAACTCTCAAAAAGGAATTATTTGCTAATGCAGGACACTGCTTTGTATGTGGGATTAAGGCACAGCTATGTTATGATTAATTCAAGCCAGCAACACAAACTGACAGAGGCTCTGTGGGCTCAAAATGTGTGGTCACATTATCAATGAACATCACTCTTGCACATTCGAAAAGCCCCCATGTCTACCGAGCAAAAACTGTCACAATCACTATCAACAGTTCACAAGACATTTGGCAATTAGTAACAAATACTTTTTTTTTTATGTGTACAGTATGATTCCAGAAAATCGTAGTAAATCAAATAGTTGAACATTTATATTTCAGAAAAGTACTTTTATGTTGACGTGAATACCATTTATAATCGAAGCTTGAGATGATCATTCAAACAATGCATTGGCAAACATTGTTAAATCAGGTATGGATTTTAAAAAAAATCAGTGGTATGCTTGAAGCCAATATTTGAGACATCAGGGGCAACAATACGTGGCAGTAACAACATACCACTACAAAAACAAACAAATGAAAGGAAACGTCCAGCTCAGGTGTTTTGTGCAACATGCCCCTGGAATATAACCCAATGTAGCCAAACTTAAGTTGACGGAATAGCCAATCATGCAAAACACACCATGGTGACATTACTTGCTTAGTTAATTAGTCAAGCAACTTGAAAGGACATACAACAGTGCCTGCATTCGTCTCCTACAATTGTCACAAATTTCATTTGCAGGGGATGGCAGTGGGGACGGAGATATCTAATAATTTCTCTCCATTGTGCTTTTGCGGGGGGGGGGGGGGGGTTGCCAGGGACGACAGAGGCAAGAAAATCCCAGCTCAGTAGGGGTCGTTGAAGGGGTAGTGTGGATGCCCAGCGTCCCTGGGAATCATCTTGCCATCAGCCTGCAACAAATGACGAGAGATGTAAATCATGTTTAATACTGGCTGCAACGCATGAATGCACGTGTCAAAATTCCAAGTGATTTTCTGCTCAAAATGAGCATCGAGGCAATGCTCTCCTCCTCTTTGCAGCCCTAAGCCAGTGGTAGAAGTTTCAGATTCCTACGGCAAGGGCGAGTCTCTCCATTGGACATCAACTGTTGTTTCCCGACAAAGTTGTCCCAATTTTATCAACGCCCGAGTCAAACATCAGCCAGGATTTGAACTCGGGACCTCCCAACTGCAACCTGCTCACCCTTTCGCCGGGCCACCTGGCCAGAATGCGTCTACATACATTTTGATGGGTAAGAATGGGAGCAAGCATGCCAAATGAATTTTTATTTGTATTTATAGGGCACTGAAAAAGGCCTTAGTAATTCACGAGTGCCTTGCATCACGTGTAATCTCAACCAATCCAATTGTCTGCAAGCGAAGTGGACACCCGGTGGCGGCTGCCCTCATGCAGCACATGGTGTATGCAGCACTGGCCTGCAAATGGGTGCGAGCCTGGCAGGAGAGAGATATGCTCTGCGGTTTTTACCAATTAAGTACAATAGCAGAAAGGTTAACTGGCCACCAAAACATATTTATTAATTTGTATGTGTGTTGAACTTCTTTCGCACCATACGTAACCATACGTGCTAAACGTGCAGGGGAAGGACAACAAACTAAACTTTAAATCTTGACTTCAAGCTTTCGTGACTGTAGGAATTCATATTCTTTGGGTCTTTCGGTAAAGTCACGTAGATAGGTTGAAAGAAAATTACAAAAAACTACAACGTTTCGATCGCAACACAAGCACTTCTGACGACCGCTTGTGTTGCAATCGAAACGTCGTAGTTGTTATTTTATTTGAACCTATCTACGTGACTTTACCAAAAGACCCAAAGAATAGAAAAACAAAACTATAACTGGATGAAGTTAACCGACTAAAAAAAATATTTTAAATGTTAACATTTCAGCTTTCCTTTGCATCAGCAAAAATCGCAATACCTCAATCATGGGCACGATGTAGCGCCAGTTCTTGTCGAGGGAACCTATCTGATCCATTTCCTCCTCCGTCAAAGCGAAGTCAAAAACCTGCTCGCATAACACACATGGTGAATAACCCTGCTCACAGCCATCAACATCCAAATTCACCACTGCATGCTTCACGAACCAAGCCTTGAACATCAAGATCAGGCAGAAAAACTGAGCGAGTACATTGGCAGTGGTGCTCAGGCACAACTACAAAATACGGAGTACATTTGTTAGTATGCTCAATGGGCACGTGTTTTAAATCCCTTCCCGAATCTATCCACCCAGCAGTATGAATGGGTGCACCACCGCAGGTCATGGGCACCCATGACACCCACAGTGGCTGATGTGCCCCTAGGCGCTGCTAAATGTAGGAAGTTCCGCGATAAATGACTACTGTGCTCTGTCCCTTGATAGTAACAGAACCACGGTGATTAACAGCAGCAGGTGAGAAGTAAAAAAATGTACAAATCTCAGTGCAATATAAGTGTCCGTAACAAACCTGAATGTTCTCCACGATTCGGGATGGAGTTACACTCTTCGGGATGACCAAGACACCTCGTTGTACCTGCCACCTACCAATCAAATGGAAACAATGATTTGGTCAAGCAGCTTGTAATTCACTAACGGTCTTCTGTGGCATGCATTACCTCCAAGACCATCATTGAAAAGCAGATTCAATAAATCATTTTGGCAGCTCTGGTCTTGATTCATTAAAACACAATTTTCCGCCAATTAACTTCACCCACAATAAGGAAACAGGATATTATTACACTTACTTTTATTTAGTGTTACATCAGTATATTTTTTATGCTCTGACCAAATTGAACAAATTCATCAAACCAAACAGGACCAATATACAAATAAACAAATGCACACACAAACTCAGGCAAACAAACAAATGTAAACACACACATACCGAACGGCAGTGATTCACTGCAGGCCAGCCAGGAGTGATTGGGTTATACCCTATCGCTAATCCACCCAATATTGAAAACAGACTTGCAGTTAACGGACACCACAATGGTGAGTGGAATGGCACTACCCAAGCGCGCACACATGCACACACAAAGGCCAAGGTCCACCGCATAGCCTTGACAGACTGTTGGGGGTGCCGTGGTTGCGAGATGTTATCTCCCTCGCCTGGTATGCAGGAAGTCGTGGGTCCGATCCTGACCCTGATGCCTGCTGTATATTTGGAGCTTGTGTGTTTCTCTCCCCATGGGCACATGGGTTTTTATCTGGGTCCTCCAGTTTTTCCCTTCACATGTAGAAACATGCGTTCAAAATAATTGGCTGCTATAAATGTCCACATGATAAGCCACTTCGTTGAGCTATCATTGATGGCCAGGTTGCTTTAAAAAAGAGCTAATAGCTCAGTGGGCCTTACCTGGTAAAATAAAAATAGTTTAGTTTTTAGTTTAAGTGCTGTTAGCGAGCACCTATGAAGGCCGGCATGGCACATGAGTGGGTGGCATGCACCATGCCTGGTTGCCTTTGTCTCCCCAATGCTCATGTTTACACACTGCACCAGGCACTCATTTAAGGCCAAGTTGACCCAGGGGAGGCCCAGGAGTAGTGTTGGCCATGAGTGGGAATCAAACTCGGGTCACTGGGTTTGGAGTGCTGCGCGATCGCTCAGACGTGCACACACACACACACCCACCCACCTAATGATGACCTGGGCGGGGGACTTGCCGTACTTGTCGGCAAGCGAGCGAATAGCGGGCTCCTCCAACACGACGGGCTCGTGAGACTGGCGCCACGCGCGGTCGGGCGAGCCGAGTGGGCTGTAGGCCGTGAGGGCCACCCCTCGTGCCGTGCAGTGAGTCAGCAGAGCCTTCTGAGATAGGTAAGGGTGGCTTTCCACCTGCCAATCGGAAACAAAGTCATGTTCAAACAATGACAGCAAAATCCATTGCTGGATGAGGGATTTCCCCAAGCTGCTGCCCTCTATCAACGAGATGCAGAAATCCACCTAGCACTTGCACGTGAGCTGATTTCATAGCTCCATCTCCTCGGTATACGTCATCTTGGCTGCCACTGTTGTTATATTTGACCACCGACCATAATTCCCTCAAGCAAAAATATTATCGAAGAATGAGTTTCAAGACATTTTCAGTAGGACTCTGAATTGGGATGTTTAGCCATTTCTTTTTAAATGAGTTTTTGCAGGTGAGATTATACCGTAGTAAGTGAACAAAACGTGCACATACCAGGTCTACAAAGACGGGTTTATGAACCAAATTGCTATACTGCTATGTCCTGGCCACCTTGTGGCCGAGCAAATTTTAGAGCTGCAAACTTACATGATGTCACAATGCTTGCCTTTAAATGCACTATGTTACAGCGTTAAACCCCTACACAACTCCAACTTGGGTGTAAACATGCCAACTTGTTGCCAATCTAATATCCGAGTGCATGCGAAGTTTGCATGCCAGTTTAGACAGGATTAAATGCTCGATTCCTGCCACTGCTAATTATTTTCACATCACACACAAACACGCTATGTGCACATTTTCGTTCTAGCTACCTGCAAGATGGCGGGTTTGACGGTAGCGATGGCGATGATCTCGTCGATCTGCCGGCTGTTGAAGTTGGAGAGGCCAATGGCGCGGACGAGGCCGCCTTCCACCAGGCGCTCCATGGCGCGCCACGTCTCGCGGTAGTCCGTGTAGTCATAGCGCACCGTGCCGTCCTCGTTTTTGGGGAAGGCGATGTCGCCGCGTCTAAGCAGAATCGCCGTTTACATGGTGCTATAAGAAACTCGGACACATATCACTCTGAAACTACTCCTAGACAGAAATCGCCCAGATGTCGGTTGAAAGATAGGGTGCTCGCTGTGGTGAGATGTTATCTCCCTCTCCTGGTATGCAGGAGGTCGTGGTTTCGATCCTGACCCTGACGCCTGTATATTTTTAGTTTGCATGTTCTTTTCATGGTCACATGGGTTTTTCTCTGGGTCCTCCGGTTTTTCCGTCCACATGTAGAAACACGTGTTTAGAGTAATTGGCTGCTATAAATGTCCACACTATAAGGCACTTCGTTGAGCTATCATTTATGGCCAGGTCGCTTCTGAAAAATAGCTAATAGTGTGCTTTAATCTTGATTTGAAGCTTTCGTGACTGCAGGAATCCATACTCTTTGGTTCTTTTCGGTAAAGTCACGTCGGTAGAAATAAAACAAAATAAATCACGACGTTTCTATAGCAACACAAGCCATCGTCTTCAGGTGAAAATCGCGATAGCCGCGATGTCTGCTGTCTTAACAAGGCAGCAGACATCGTGCTGCCTTAACAACTTTACCGAAAGAAACAAAGTATAGTGTGCTTTACCTGATAAATAAAAGGGTTTTTTTCATTCAACGTTACAAACCCAGGGGTTGCGCTCATGGAAGCAGGGACTGGCAGGTTCTTACTCGAATCCGTGGGGCCAGTGAATGAGGTAGAGGTCAAGAAAGTCGAGCTTGAGGTCCTGCAGACTCTTCCGGCACGACGGCTCCACATCCTCCGGGTGGTGCTTGGTGTTCCAAAGTTTTGACGTCACAAACACATCCTCCCGGGCGATTGCCTTGATCGTTAGGGAAACAAAAATATGAAGGTAAAATGAAACTGTGCTGACAAACAAGCAGCATTTACGTGTCTTTTTCCACATTTTTATCCCGATTGTGCCATTGGTACCATCGGAAGCTATTCCAGAACAATACAGGTTTCCCACACATTATGCTGGAGTAGATGCATTCCAAACAAAGGTTGCAACAAATCCAGATACCTGCCTGTGAAGTTGTACACAGAGTACACACAATGTTGTTCCACGTCGAACCGCATAGCTGTACATGAGTGAATTCAAACCACATCGAGCAAATTTTTGTCATATACAGCGCGAAATCGCACACACCGGACCCGCATAAAGCGAAGGAAAGCTGTACAACCCTTCATGTTACTTAACGAACCACAGAATTGGATGCCACAGAGCTACCTCTGAGATCCCTTTCAAGTGACCTCTGGTCTACACAGGAGGGGGAATCACATTGCCACCCTCTCTGCCACTGAGAGAAATGTTCGTCAAAAACAAATTCAAACTGGTATTTTTAATTCTCAGAGCTGGAATTTATCCAAATGAAGCGCACAACCAAATTTAACACGATGGTTTTGTTGTGTAGAGTTATTGGTGACCAGCCTGGGACTATCCCCTCACTGGAGAACCGGCTTTAACCACTGTGGCCTGCTGCTGAGCTATGCTGTCAGCAGATGGCAGTGCAGACAAATCCATTGCTGATTCTGATGAGCGATGAAGATCTTTTTCACAGATGTCCAGTGAAAGTACTAAACTCTACCCCGATGTCTATCTATGTTGAACTTCTTTCACACTGGATGTAGACAACTGTGCTAATCGGAGGTCTATGCTTCCCACTTTCACCAAACCACGCTGACTAGTGTGGTTAAGTTTGGTTAAATAAGCCTGACGACCCACACGGTGTCGACGGGTTCTCATTCAGCAGTGGACTGACAAAAGAGCTGTACATGTTGCTGTACATATGATAAAAACGATCACCATCAGTGGTGCTGTAGCACGTGGGATTAGACGACCCTATCAAGGTCTTCAGGACTATTGCACCCTCTTGTATTGTGTCTAAACTAATAACCCGTTGTCTTTTTTACTGAGAATAAAGTGACTGCTAATCTTGTCTCACGTGAACAGATCTTGCGGCAAAACATATCTCGGTACAGTACAATTTGGATTGATAAACTATCGAAATGAAACAGCACCTCAAGATGCTGTGCAAATAGTGCGACATGTACATCAAGATAATTGTAAGAGGAGGGATTATTTATTAGTTCCGGTTATGCAATTGCAGGACTCAGACCCTACCAATTCTGGGGTAATCCTGGGAAATACCATCTGATAAGAGGACGGGCTCATGCATATACACGTGCAAGTTTGTAATCTTGGAGGGCACATATCTACTCTGCAGCAACTGTGAGATAAGGCAGATTGTGGAAAGTCTTGGCGAGGTGTGGGGAGCTCGACAGCTTTGACGATGACAATGGGGCGCCACGGTGGAAAGATGTTAACTACCTTTTCTGGTATACAGTAGGCCGTGGGTTCTATCCCGACCCTGACGCCTGCTGTATATTTGGAGTTTGCGTGTCTCTCTCCCCATGATCATGTGGATTTTTCTCCGGGTCCTCCGGTTTTTCCCTCCACATTTAGAAACATGCGCGAAGAGTATTTTTCTGCAATATATATTTCCACGTGATAAACCACTTCGTTGAGCTATCATTTTTGGCCAGATCGATTCTGACAATGAGATAAAAGCTCAATGGGAATTACCTGGTAACACATATATACACACACAGTAACATCTTCAGCTATTGATCTCCAATGAACCATTCTGCCCACTGGTGTCGACCACGCCTGGCTCGTGTGGCGCACCTTCCCAGCACCGAAACACTCCATCAGGGCCTCTCCAACCTCCGCCTCGTTCCCATAGACGGCGGCGCAGTCGATGTGCCGGTATCCCGAGTTCAGCGCCGACGCCACGGCTGCCTTCACCTGTGTGGCATAAAATACAGCTGGGCGTCATACTCACACAGAGGTCAGCACAATGCACTGCCATGTGAATTATTATTGAAGCTGCTCTCATCTCCATCAGTCATGCAGCGGCTGATGGTGAGACTGGACGAACATCTTCCTCTCCTGTAGGCCTACATTTATCTCTTTTAAGAGCTCATCTTTGATGCCAGGAAACCACCTCTTGCTATCTCTTGCAGACGGCTAAATACTTCCTGTACCTTCCACATGGCTGTTCAAGGCCACTGATGATAATTTGAAGGATGGGAGCTCTTGATTCGATTAATTAATGGTAAGAAAAAAGCGTATTTTTTATTGAATCATTAATAGTCTTGAAATTATTTAATTTAGAGTGCCAAGTGTAGACAAGGCTTTGGTACTCACGTTAAAAGTCACGTTAGGCCCCGTTTTCAGAGGCGGCCACCGCCACACTTCAAGGTCACTTAATGATCTACATCCTGTGCCAGTGTCTCAAAGTCTCAAACATTTGACAAGTGGGGGCCCTACCCCCTACCCCCCTCTCCTCAGAGAGGCAGGCACCAAACCCCAACCCTATTTCACAGGTCCCCAGGCCCCGTTACTCAGTGCTACCTTGTCAAAGAAAACAATTCGGGGACACGCACACAGCCTCCCACACTTAGGATATTATGCCACAAACAATACAAAACCAATCAAAGCCCCCAACGTCCCACCCCCTACCACAGGAGACAATGCGACACCCCAGGAGTGTGTTTATTGAGGTAAACGAGGGAGGGAATGGAGTGGGGTGGTGGCTACCTCTGTCAACTGGGCTTAATGTGAGCACGAAAGCCCTGTGGTTACTTGATTAACCCACAAAAAAGGAAAACAATGGAAAGAGCACTGCCGTGCCAAAACGGCCCTCCTGAGACAATAGATTGAGTGCAGGTTTGGAAGGGGACTCAAGACCGCTGTCTGACAAATTGCGGCCAATGGTATCCCCGACCTACTAGCCCAAGACACTGCCATTATTCGAGTGGAATGGTGGGCGTGCATGTGGCCAACCCGGCCAAATCCCTTAAGTACGCGATCTAACCCAAAAACCTTTATTATGAATAATATTGGTCGCGAAAGCCTACGTGTTAAATAGACTTTCTGGATTCACTCCCGCACCCAGGCTGCGACCAGCTGCGACCAGCTGCGACCAGCTGCTTGGGTGCTAGTTCGCCACGCTGCTGCCTGGCATGAAAGACGAACAGCCAGTCGGATTTTTGTAAAAGCCACCTGACACTTTAATTAAAGAGATAGCGCCCGAACCAGGTCAAGCCTATGCAATTGTGCGTGGAAGTGGGAATGGCTTGGTGAAAAGAGAAGGCAAATCCTGGTTGACATGAAAATCAGACAAGGACTTGCAGTACAAACTGAGGAGAGGTAAGCAAATCTTCCCACTCGTTATAAATTAGTGAACAGATTTGAAGTTTTCATGACTGCAGAAATCCATACTCTTTGGTTCTTTCGGTAAAGTCACGTAGGTAGAAAAATTAATAATAAATCACGACGTGTTCAGCAGTTCTACTGCTGTATCTTTCCACCTGATGACGCTTGCTTGTGCTGCGGTTGAAACGTCGTGATTTATTATTTATTTACCGAAAAAAACAAATAGTATAGGGAACAGATGTGCTGCCATAAGCACCTGTAATACATGCACTCGCCTGGCCAAGGTGATGGGCAATCAAAATTTCCATCGTTAGAGGCAAGAATCTCTCATCACAGGCTGCTATTGGGTCAGAGGGTCACAAATGGCAGTTCCAGGGAGGCAAACTGAATCGCACAGTAGCCTTTTCCTGCTTGGAAAGCCAAAAACAGCCTTCCCAAAAAGACTTGAAGAGCCCAGTAACTTGCCCCAAAGGACTAAATGGAATGCCAAGATAGCCAAATACCTTACGACGTTCGGGGCCATTGTGGAACACCCCTTATGAAAACATTTTCCATCAGGTATGTAGTGATGGTGGTCAACCTGCAAGACACACGGTACAAGCCGCGGCCAGCACACCAACGGTTGAAGTGGCACCAGTGGGAGTTGTAAACTCACCAGATGGAAGGGCGGAGACATTTTAAGAGAAGATGTTGGACTGCGACATCAAGCCCTAAATGACTGAACTGCTGCCGTTCAATTGCCATGACAGCAATCCAAGGGTGTGTTCCATAAAAATACCTGCTGGCACAACAGGTCAGGCTGTAATGGCACCGGCCGAGGGTTGGCATCAATGAGGCCGGGAGATAGGAAAACCAGGACATCTTTCCCGGTTTGAGGCAATCAGGTTAACACACACCAATTTTTTGTCTGGCCACCTACTAAGGAACCTTCGAGATCATGGCGAATAGAGGAAGACAGAACCGAACTCGCAACAAAACAGCTAAAATATCAGGCCATCTGTGGACAGCGCGCCGGTCTGACAGAAATGGGACACAAAGCGAAGCAGCTTGGCATTGCCTGGTACTGTGAGCAAGATGGCCTGCCATGATGACCAGAACAGTCTCCCGGCTAAACCAGCCAGCTGTCACGTTTGGCGCTGCTCCCTCCGACAGGGAGTGGTAGGACTCCACACCAGTCAAATGTTTCATATTTCTGAGGCACTGACAACGGGATGGAGTTTATCAAGAGACCACTTGGAGCTCGCTGGGTGGCGGCCGCCGAATGTACAGCATCACCTCAATTGTGGCATCTTGACTTGGTTTCGGTTGTTTTGTTGCTGTCTAACCAGGTGCGGACTTCAAGCGACCAGGATAATTTTGTTTGTAAGAGCGACCTGGGTCACCGAAATTACAAAAGTTATTTAATGAAATATAAAGTACCGCGATGAAGCAAATATAAATTCGATTAAAAAAAACAACAAATTGAAAATTTGAGCAAAAACGATCGTGTTAGAAGAGAAGTCACACGTGCATAACTTGGCAATGTTTTGTAGAACATCTTCAACTGGCTGGGCCTTTGTGTTTTTTTTACATTGTGTGTTTCTTTTATACATGTCAATAGTACACTTACTATACACCGTGAAATGATCCATGGTTTTGGTTAGGCTGCCTCGTGCTTCCTAATCATACATAGTATTCTGGGATCTAGGCGTTACAGCCCTGGGTGTCACGAGATGAAAAAAAATAATTAATGCATCATAATTTGCAATCATTAAATCAATGAAAATACATGTAGATTGAAAATACATATATTCTAAATGAAGCTGGAACAAGAAAATAAACGAAGTAGAATCTTTGTCAAATCTATTCAAAATTAAAAAAGACCCAAGCGGCTGAGCCCGTCGGCACTCCAGTCTGAGAGAAAATAATTGAATTCTGTGTGGAGGGTCCTCAGGGAGAGATAGGTGGCAGGGACAGATGCTCAGTACCTGTCTCCAAACTCTCCCTGCAGATAAGGTTTCCATGCCTAGGGATAATTGCTAAAGTTGATGCATAAGTACAGTCCTTGTGGGCGCCAACACTGACATAAAAATGTACGGTTTTGTTCAGGTCTCTGAACTCTTCTTAACCATCAATCCTGTTCTAGGATCTGTGTAAATTTACAAGAGGCTCTGGAAGTGTAAAATGCCTTGTGCAACCGCAAAAAAAGGAATATTATTGACTTACAGCCAGTTTTAACTGCAGGCTGAAGGTTAACCTGACAGTTAAATAACCCCACCCATGACACTCTGCCGACTGATCAGCATGACAAAGCTCAGTCTCAGATAATCTGCTGTTGGGTAAATACAATTATTCGATTAGTCAATCATGAGTCAGTGACACAGATCATGAATGTGTAGAGTTCATGAGGGCACGTTTGGGGTTGAATGTGGGGGTCACATAGCAGACAAGAGACCACGCCTATAAAAAAATAATTAAAGAAGGGTGCTGGCAAGAAGACAGGAAAAACGAGATAGGACATTTGAGGGGATAACCCCAGTAAGTGTGAAAGGGAAAAGGGTATATAAGGGATGGGGAGACAAAGAAAGAGCAGCTCTGGGAGAAGAAGTCTTGCCGTAAAGATGTGTGGCCATGCCCCGCAAATGTTCATGTTGGTGATGTTTGGAATATTAAAATTCCCTTACCAGGACGACTTGTGTGAACTCCCTTACAAATGCACCAAAATCTTGTGACTTATCCATAACAATAAAAAAGTGACTTATCTTCTTCTACTTTGCACCCTTGCTGATTATGGTTTACCCAACATCCTGCTTCTGCCATTGGAACTTTCTGCTGAGGTACATGGTGCCAAACTCACACATGTCACTGCTTTGCTTCTCTTTTACTCGACCGGTGAAAGAGTTTGGCGGTGAAGAGTTCAAAATAGTTTAAAAGTGGTGGGCCTTGACATGAAGCACAATGGACTGAGTGGAGAAAGTGGACCTGGAAGGCAGATCCCAAATGACTGGGGAAATTCCAGGAAGAAGAATAATAACAAAGTTTGGTACAGGAGTCAAACCCCTGGCAGAGAGATGAACACAATTTTAAAGAGTGGCAACACTAACATAATTTAAATGTCTTACGAAACATTTTCTCCTTCAACGGAACTGCTGTCTTCATTCCTGCAGCTCAAATACAAGTGTGGTGCACTGCCTAAAGTACCCTTAAATAAGCTCTTAAATTCATGATTATCAGAATCAGAATATGCACTTATACTGGAGGAATCCTATGAGTAAATTATCAATCACACTGTGCTTAATGCACAATATACACATTTTCTTCACATTAAAAAATAATGCAAGTACAGGGGTAAAAAAGAAAGTCAAAGTGGTTTATTGCTCAAATAAGCACTGGGGCAGTGCTCATTTCATGTGGACAGTCCTGAAATAGTAGTGGACATTGCACATTCTCATTACAGGGGTCATCCTCTCAACAGAACTACCACTGTTGAGCTGCAGTGAACAAATGATTATGCCGATTGGAAATACTGTATATGGCTGTTGTTCAAAATTGCACCCAGTACAAAAAGTGTGCCTGTCATTTTATCGAAACCAGAGGAATGAGACGGCTAAGCCAACCCCCAACCGTGATTTGAAACACAACCTTACCAGTGTGAGTCACTCTCACCAAGTACATGTAAATCCCTTTGTCAATCCACTGCTGTATGAGGGTCTCTCCATGCCGTATCATTCATGCGAGTTGTTTGACCATATTTCACCACGCTAGTGAATGCAGGTTGGTGAAGTGGGCGCCCCAGGAATGGTTCAGATATCACTTGCCACTGACGTCAGTCATTGGCTGGGAGATGAACTCAGGTTGCCAGGTTCATAGTGCAGTGCGCTAAATGCGCCAAGTACTGCACCACCATTCCTTCCCTTTACACACAGGCAACAAATTTCAATATTTTAACCATGGAAACATGCAACGCTCTCTGTATTTTTAACATGTGACGACTAATCCTATCCTCTCCAAAATAACTGTGAAGTGGTTTACTGAGAACTGCGGACGATAATTCCCAATGCAGAATTTAAATCATGAATTGCTTACCCTTTTATGAGCTTGTTGCACTTTATGGAAGAGTTCACACAGAGGGCATACTTGTTTTCTGGCCAGTGAGGTTATGCACCGACAGCAAGAAATTACACATGCGGCGTAACAAGTCACCGCTGTATTATGTTGCCAATCTCAATAGAAAATGAGAGAAACCTCCCAACACCTAAACACAGACATTGAGAAAATATTGCACCAGCATTCATCAAAAATAAATATGGGATATTTTTTTTATCATTATCATCAGTCATGATCAATCCACTGTTGGATGCAGGCCTCCTTATGCCATCGCCGTCATTAATGATCCTCCGATGCAATAACCAACCTCCCCAGACCATCACAAGTTCCTCACAGGCGTTTTTATAGCAGCCAACTATTTATTTTGGGCAATGACTTTGCTTACGACTAGCCCACACAAGAAAGATGTATAAATTAAAGATGTTCAAACAGGTTGGGCATCTTTTATTACCAGCATATTAGCCCCGAGTGACCTAGTGAGTGCACAGGATGTGCGTGTGTGCCTCCGAGTGCTATTAGAACTTTCTCGATGGCTGGACAAAAAAATGCAAGTCATCCTGAACCAACACCCACGTCACAAGGCTAGGGCTTACATAAACAGTTCTGCCCATTTGCGAAGCAGAACTGTTTGGAGAGAAAAAAAGTGAAATGTACAATAAATGTGTCCTTCAAAGTATGCATGCCTGGTTATACAGTACAAGTGTAGACATTGTTGTAGTATTGTATTGAAAGCTTTAGATAACATGCCAAGATACGGATGCTGTCTGCTCACGATCTTAATTTGCGGGAATGCTGGTGCAGTGGTTAGCACACCGTGCTATGAACACATTGACCCGTGCTCAATTCCCAGCCACTCCTATGGGGAGGCTTTCAAAGTAGCATTGGGTTGACAAAGGACGTGTGGTGAACGTGCAAGGAGTAGGGCAAGTGCCAGTACAATAATTGCAGGGTTGCACCTTTACCTTATACAGTACCTTCACTAGGATTGTGAAGCTGGATCTATATACAGTACTCATGGACACCGTTGTGTGTGCAGCATGCAGAATCCTCCCATTTCTACTTGGTAGCAAGATATCTTATTGTGGAAGATTTAAGGGGGTATGAAGGCTCATGGGCTGCCCAAAAATTTGCAAAGTTAAAATTATGTATTTAGCTTTATAACAAGATGTAATTGCGCAATGTTATTGTGCAATCAGTCTACGTGGTATTGCACAATCTACATATGTAGACAAAAGCCAAAGCACTGCTTAATGCAAGAAACACACAAATTGTCACTTCAATAACACAATTCGAGTGCATAAACGATTTGTTTTCCAGCCTGTAGTATTTTCTCTGATTATGGTTTGTCTCGATATGTGCAGATTTTAATCATACAATTTGCATCCACGTCTGGGGGTGAATGGAAGTCTTCAGGGGCTCATCGTGGCCATGTTCAGCAGTGCGCCAGAACATCCGAAATAAGATGTTTAAGTTCTTGGTCTCTGCGTCTCTCACAGTGGGTTCACAATGGCTGTGCCAGAGCTCTGATTCAGGTTCAAGTCCTGAGACTGGGTCTGAGACTCACAGTGCCAAGCAGGTTCATCATCAAGGTTCTCACCGATTCAGCATCAATGCCCAAAGATGGTGGCTGCACAGTACAATGCAGGAATTTCACAATGACAATGTAAGTATGGGACAGGAGAACTCTTCTTATCCACGTAAGAATAGCACGTAATAGGAAGCCCCGCCGCTATGAATTTTCGGGTAAAATCTGGAACATGAATAGGGCTGCAGAAAACAGTAATGGATGAGAGCAGTTCTGTATTTAGCTTTGCCATTGCCAACACCCCAGGTGAGTGTTTACTCAGTGAAAATGTGCTATGTCATTTGACCAAAATATACAACTGGTTGAAGGTGCATTTCTAAAAATACCATTTGTTTCCTTGCAACCAATCTTCACAAATAGCTATTATGCCAATTGGATCTCATCAATTTATCATTTTCCAAAAACAGACAGTAATACAGACCTAGAACTTCATAAATGAGGCTGTCGGCATAGACACTCATCAGATACCCAAACAAACCGAAGTAAAAATCCCAGAGATGTACAAGTATTTACCCTTTGCGGTGGCCAATGCCTCAGGCATTTGAATTAAACCAGTGTTGGCTGAGCGTAAAAGACAACATTTTATGGCAAATATGCAATGTGATTGAGAAGTTTTGAGTCATAGCTTTGGACTGCATAAGCTCACATCCACATAAGCTCCGTAGAAGTGTTGAAATAATATTTAAATAACTAATGTGTCTGCGACCACTATGATACATATATAATTATGCATGCGTTTTTCTCAACAGTGATGTATCTACATTTAACCAGGAAAAACTCAATGAATCTCACGCCGTCCTTTGAAGGATATTGCGTGGAATGTTAGACCAATTACTTTTTTAAAGTATTTTTGTACATGGCAGAGAGTTACTGGAATTTCCGGAGAAACGCCACACAAAGACGGGAAAAGTAGGTTTGTAATACTAGTGCTCCTTAAAGCCACTTCATGTCTCAAAAAAAGCTTGTCTCACATATATACAGCTCTCGAATCTGCGATTCAGTAACCTGACATCCAAAGTCGCGAGATGACAGGCATGACCCACCACACCTGATTCTGGACAGCCTCAACAGTGAACGTGTAAATGAAACACTCACTCACCCCTCCCAGTGACGTGCGTCATAATTTGGGGTGATAAATGGAGTTTAAAAAAAGAAATCGTTGTCTTATTACCGTCTCGTTTAAATTGCTTCTCATGGGGAATTTATCGTTTGTACAGATGCGTTCACCGCATTAGCCTAAATGTATCGTTTACATAAAATTGCAATGGCTGTAATGTAAATTGTAAATCATCAATTCTTAAATATACAAAATAACTCCTCTGATCTGTGATTTTACTGCACTTATCTGCGGGTGGTATAATCACGGATAATCGTGGATGATAGGATGAATTTGCCACACGACTCCACTTATCCGTGAAAAACTTGGGGATAACGGGAATTATGGCTGAAGGTACAGGCCGTGGGTAAAAGGATACATTTGCCACACAACTCCACGTATCTTTGAAGATATGGTGGATAATGAGACACGCTGTAGGGGGTCAATGACAATGTGTTAATAATAGAAAGCATAGGGTCACAGAAAATGCGTTTCCACAAGCCTTACAGCTGCCACAGATAATACGAGTCATATATAATATGGCTGAGTATAACAGAATATCAGCCATACAATGTTGCTGCATGTATTGCAGACAAAGGGTCAACTACCATTTTAACTGTGTAACTGTGTAATCTGAATACAATGAATATCATCACAATCAATAGACTCACGAAGAATAGCATTCACAATATTTAATTCTAGCTTTGCAGAAGATGTTGCTGTAATTGCAATGTTAATTGACCAAAGGTCTAACATACCGTGGTTGAAGAACCGATCTCAATCGAGGACTCAATGCGTGCCTACTCAATACAGAGACGTATAAGCTTGATATAGCGTCGAGTTCCATTTCGTGTGAATACTGAACAAGTTTACTTGTTTTCAAAATGGCAAATGGGTGCTACTATTGTCTTGCACAATTTTTATTCAACGGCAATGCCATCCAAACATGGCCTTCCTGTGGAAAAAAAAATATTTTAGAGGTGTTTGATGTAAAGTGGGACAGATAAATTATAAACACCTACCCCTTATTTTATATCACGAGGGAAAGTAATTCGTTATAATACAGTCATCTGACTTATTGTGGAAAAGATGAGCGCAGGCAGTTGCTGACACACGACTGTACCCGACATATAATTTAATATAAAGTACAAAGTCAAAATATTCTTATGGCTAACACTTCAGAATCACTTATTTCCTTCTGCTAGATCCTTCAGATATTTAATAGTTGTCAGCTACCTTCCAAAGTCTCCTGTTACAGTATTACACAATCCTGGCTTAGGTATTTAACACATTTGCCAATCACTGGGTGTCCATTTCAATTCTTGTCTAGCTAACCCACTGTCCTTGATCATTTTCTTTCAAAGTTATTTATTTAGGTAATTAAACTGCCCTGCCAACACAATAAACCACAACACTCCCCTTAACGATAATCTCGTTATGCTAAAATCAGCATACATCATAACCTATCTTTAGGATATACAAACAATTCAAAAGAAACTAGATGGAATTTACAAGGCAAATAGCACAAACCAGACAAAATATAATTGATTATTGAGTTGAACCCTAACATCTCCTTGATTCCCTGTGGGAGGTGAACCATGACGTGCCTATTAATCAGCAATCCAACATTGAAGGGGGATGTGTAATTATGAACGACTTTCTCCACTCCAAAAACAAGTAAAAAACCCGAACAAAGGTCGTTCTCAGTCAAGAACTGCTGACAATATTACAAAAAAAACACCAATAAGAAATGTGTGATGACACTGTGGAATCTGAGGATTTATGTTCACTGTTACTTTAGAGTAAACACATTTAACCAGACAGCAGCCAGGTAAAATGTTTGACCTTTTTGAATTATCTTTCCAACCACTACCACATAGGTCCAAAGTCTCCTGGATAACTCAATTGCCACTGTTCTGAGTAACCTTTCACCTTTTATCCGACTCCAGGCAATTCTAGCCCATTCACGGCTAAACCATATAACTTTTCTCTGGGATGTGTTTGCTCACTAATGCTTGACTTGTATACTGCTGACTAAAGCACCTCTTGCTAAAAGTCAAAGTGATTTCCCACTCATCTCCTGTTTACAACCCTGCACCAGTGTTGGCTATTCCACATCCTATGACGGTGGGGAGTTTATCATCCAACAACCAATGTTGACTTCCCCACAAAAATGGCCCTCACTTTATTGACCCCAAAGATATGATAGGCTGAATAAACTCCTAACCAAACTGAAACTTAAAACTTTCGTGACTGCAGGAATTCATATTCTGTGGTTCTTTTGGAAAAGTCACGTAGATAGAGAAAATAATAACAATAAAATAATAAAAAGAAAGTGAATAAAAATATCACGATGTTTCGATCGCAACACAAGCGGTCGTCATCAGGAACAGGGAGGTTAGCCTCTGAGAGCAAGCTGTTTATAAAGGTTTAGAGATGGACGGGGCAGCTAATGTTAATGTAGGAGAGGGCTCCGACACCGGCAGTAGGTCAACACCAATCAAAGCATTGCACCTCACTCCATACACCCACACTGCTGACGGTGGAGGTTGACAAGAAAACACAAATCAAGTCATGACCCAAAGTGTATGATGACATCTTTCCAATGATTTCTGAGTCTATAACCTTTCTCTCGGTTGAAATTGTCTCTGTGTGTGTATATATGGATGGCTTCATGAACGAATCTTTGTTAATAGCCAGTAGGCTTTCAAAGTACCATCGTCTTAGAAAAATCAATTTTGTCTGAGCCAGCCGCTTTAAAATAATGATCAGCCACGGCAGAAGTATTGGTCCTACCATGTTTCAAATCTGCCTTATGTTCACGGACACGGTCCGAGACATGTCGCTTAGTTTCTCCAATGTAACTGCTGCCGCAGATACAGCTTAGTTTGTAGATGCCAGGATATTGCATATCAGGAATCTTGTCTTTCACCGATGGATCTTGTGTTTGTTCATGATTTTGGAAGTATATTTGGTTACCCCTGGCGGCGTGACGATGACGGCAATGTAAACCACGCAGGAGATCTTCCACGTGGCCGGACGACGGAGAGAGGTGTCGGCAAGCAGCGACGCAGCCAGGACCCAGGACCCCACACACGAACCCCGAGCCCCGGGTCCGCTCCCCCTTATATCCCCCCAGGCGTGGCTAGGCCCTGCCTCCGGCCACGCCCTCTCATGGAACCTTCAAGCAGGTTGCCGGAGTATCTCAGCCAACCCCACCTGTTACCTTTGCCCCAGATACACCTCCTTCTCTGATTAGTTGTTACTTAACCGTGCCCGTACCCGTGATTCCCTTTCCAGGCCAGCAGGTGTCACCCTGTCATTACACAAGCATGATAATATAATTAACAGAGCTTATGCAGATTTCAACTACAGAAAAAAATTCCATTAAATATCAATGACCTACATTTATGGATTATAATACTGTGCATTCAAATAGATAGCTTTTCCAACATATTTTACTGTATTACTGTAGTGTACTTTGTAGGTTGTAGCTGTACAAACTTGGAAAAAGTATGATTGTACAGTACGGCTAGCATACACACAATCATTTGAATAATCATTTGGTGTTGTGAGACGGAGATTACCAATGCATTTTAAATACTCTTAAACTAATCACATACCAGACATGATCTAATTCCAATCCAAATAATTATTTCACTGAACAAACATCTCTTCTATTATATATGAAACATTTAAAGCACTGTGATATTGTATTCACTAATTCTGTCACGTGGAAAGCAATGCAAATTTAGCTGATAATTACTTTTCTGCAATCAGCAGTTATGGCTTCTGAGATATAAGGCATGTTTTCGTTCATGATTAAAATACTTCTTCCTTCTAAAAATATAACTCTGTTATGATAGAGTAATAATTTACAGCACATCGTCCATACACTGCTGGATGAAGGCTCCCCACACCATGCCAGTCATTGGGGCTGTCTTATGATACTTCACCATATTGGTCAATGTGGGCTGGTGAATGGGGAGGCCCCAGGACCAATTCAGAAATTACTCGTCACGATTGTTAGCTATGGCCTGAAATTTAAACCAGGTCAGCAGAGCTAATGTTTAGCCTGATAACCACTGCATGCCACTGCTCCTCCCAATACCACTTTCAACCTAAAAAATGAAACGTATTCGTGTACACTCTTCTAAATTCATGGGATTGAGAGAATCTGAATTTTTTTAAAAATAGATACACTTTCAAAACATGTACCCAGACTTCTGCACATTTTTTGGCTTTTTTGCCATTGCATGCATTGTTCCTAAAACAAGGACATTTAGGAGTTATGTAAGCTAAGACTTTAGAAACATTTCAGATTTTTTTTTTTAAAGAGCAATTGCAATAAACTAAAGATTACTTAATACGTAATACATACACACATTTGCCGCACAAGACAAGTTTAAAAATATTTAGTGTTTCACAGACTGACAACAGGCGGAGGTTTTCAGTGTAACCTGGCGGTCACAGCAACAAATACGGTAAATGCTGCAAATGCATGACACACATGTACAGGTACAATTTTGCATGAACGTTCATGAACATACAAATACAGTCAAGAACATACTATGCACAAACAAGATGGTACATCCTATATGTCTTGTACGAACAGATGATTGTGGACAACAACAGTCATGATAGGAGGGCAGCAGACAACAAGAGTTTTATTGAGCACACTTTTCATCAAGCTAAAGGGGTCACATACCAACAACAATGACTTTCTGTCTTCTGCCTGATCCCCAACCTGTTACAGAACCATTATAAACCATCCAAGATGTATTCTTACCACATCCCACCAGATGGTTATAGGTCTTCCCCTTAGTTTCTGACCTGTCTCAGCAAACCTACATGTGTCCAACCTGCACATATTGCCTAGCCATCAGAATCTTCTCTTTATAGGATTATAAAAAAGTATCACATGTTTTTCAAAAAATCCCAAGTTTCTTACCTTATCTTGCCATGACATTTCTAGCAAACTCTGCATGTACCTGCACTCAAAGGCCAAATTATAATTTCTAGTTGCTTTGTCATATCAACTGTCCAACAAATGCAGTAACACAAACATTCCATATGCATAAAAAAACCGCAGCTTTTAACTTAACACTCTAAAGTATTATACAGTCGTTTATGTTGTTCACCAACAACCTATGCTTATGATGAAACTTTGCCTGTTGACATTCCTTTCAGCCTCGGGGTTTACCACCTAAATACAGTGCACAAACCCCTCTACTCTCCCCCAACTCCAACTTCCCGCTGACTCATGTGAAACAGGAGCTCCTTTACTCAGCAACACACCTAACCTTACAGCCCTCGTATCCAGTCTCGTTGAATAAATGTACAGATAGCTGAAATGTGTTATCCAATTATTTTTGACCTGATCCAGGTACTTGAGATCACTGAGGTGAAACTGACTAATCGTGACTGCTGTGTTGCGTACCATCCCTACCCCATCGACAATTTTCATGAACATAAAGTGGAGCACGACATTCATCAAATGTGGGCGGCAAAATTAGGTGTCGCAAGTGTCATCAAACCATTCTGAAGCCTCTACCTCTAAATAGACAAGTTTCATCTTACAAGTTCTGAAGCATCATCTTACCTTTAGCTCTTATAGCTCTCCAAACAGCATACTTTGTTTTCTTAAATAAACTAAGCCAATTTAAAGCTCTTACCCATATAATATTTATACGAGCTTATTGTTATAATAAAGGTACTCCAAGACACCTTGCAGGAATGCAGATTCTTCAAGCAACTTCTACACCACACTCCTCTACTGATGATACAAATTCACCAAGGCCATTCATTCAACCAACATCCACGTTAGATGCTCATAAACCAGACCCTGAATGAAACGTACTTAGGTATAGGCACGTTTTGATGCCTGACATAAAGGTTAAATGTGTGTGACAGAGGTTCTAATGGAAGACGGCTCGTTAAATTTCACAAACACTTTACCATTGGCAAAGGCCAGATGGGTTTGCGGAGACTGCCCAGGAAATAAAAGGTAAAAAAGACTGCAGTGGCTGGTTATGATAAGGTGTAATGTCTTATGTAAAATATGCAGGTGCAAGCTCAAAACTATGCTTACACATTAGTAGAATATTTCAAAATAGTTGCCTAACAATAAAAATCTAACCTGCTCAAAACACACAATGTTTAGTTTTTTTCTATCTTGAAAGCATAGTTGGCTACGTACAGTGCGAAAGAAGTTCAACATACATGCATATGGAGAAAAATAATGGGAAATTTAGACATACTGTTGAAAGTGGCAGGGGCCTTTGCTATTTTTCCTTGAAGGAAAGTTCCGCAAACGGGCAGAGCAAAATGACTGTCAAAGTGGGCACGGCTCAAGATGATCAGCAGCAAAGGAGCACCAGAAGGAGGGGGAATTATTGGCACAAGATGTCAGGGATGGGAGGGTAATGAGAGGGGAGGGAAGAGTGGGAGAGAGATGGAGCAAGTAGAAGCGAGCTGGACAAAGCGGCTTCTGTTTTGACAGGGGGCGGGGCGAAGGGAGGGATTCTGAGTGGGAGTGGCAGCGTATAAGTCACGTGATTGCAGGCTTGAGTTAGATACTGTAGAGATTAACTAATATGTTATACAAACTTAATATAAAGAGTTCAGTTCAATGTGGATGTTTGATGCATGACTCACCTTGCCTGGCTCACTCTTCCACGTCCCCAAACCGATCATGGGCATCTTAGCACCATTGCAGAGCGTGATAGCCTCACCAACTTTCGCCATGACTGCAATCTAGCCACGTGTGGACAACGCAGTGCATTGAATCATATGTTGTACACAATATACTGTAGAATTCAGAAACGTATATAAATGACCAAATATTTTGATGTGATCCAAGTCAAAAGCACCACAGTGAATTTCTTCGGAAATTTGCTATGTTTTTGTATAATATACTTATGTTTTGTTATGATGGGTTTACTCGTCATGTTCCTGTCAGAATGAGGCATAGTCCGGCTAATTTGGTCAAATGCATAACATATATAAGTGAGAGACAACACAACATAGACACACGTCTATGTTGTGTCTCTCTCTGCTTGTGTGTCTGTGTGTCTCCGTGTTTGTGTTTTGTCTCTCTCAAATTTAGTTTTACCTGATGACGACTGCTTGTGTTGCAATTGTAACGTCGTCTTCTATTATTTAATTTCTTTTCTTTCTACGTGACTTTACCGAAAGAACCAAAGGGTAATTCCTGCAGTCACGAAAGCTTAAAATCATATACAAATATATAAACCAACACGCTGCGTCGTTGTGCAAATGACATAACTTCATGTAATAAAGTGTATACCGAACAGAAACGCGACTGTGCATGACTTTGTTGAGCATGAATCTTGAATCTGTCACATCCCTGGTGCCTGTGCAATGTTGACACTGCACCGTCTAATTGCAAGCGCATGCGACATCGCGCAATGAGCACGCAATCGCTCACAACAAGGTGTCGTCTTCCAAACACCCGCTACAACGTCCCTAGAAGCATTAGTGCGAATAGCCGGCGCTTGCCTTTTGTAATGTTGCGTTGAAGTTATGGCTCGGGCACTACAGAGCAGGCCCAGTGTGTCAAACAAGAGCCTGCCGTGTATCCTAGATCTCTCGCCCGCGTCGCTGCCCTCCTCGTCCCGCCGAACTCTACCCAGGCGGCGCCGCGGATTGACACGAACAATTCCTCTCAGGTTTTTTCGGTAAAGTCACATAGGTAAAAAAAAATAGAAGTTATAGAAATAATAATAGAAATAAAGTGATTTGTAACTTTATTTCTATTTTTTTTTACCTACGTGACTTTACCGAAAAAACCTAAGAGTCTGAATCCTTGCAGTCACGAAAGCTTCAAATCTCGCACTAACAATTACGTTCTCAGCGACGTGTCGACGTTACGAGGGGAGCGCAACTTACTGCGTTTTTTGTCTCCGCGCGATGTCGGCTGTCGAGTCGTCTCCCTGAAGCAACTTTGCGGGAAGCGTCGCGCTGCGTCTGCAGAAGTGGAATGAATGACTCGGGATGCCACCCCCCTCGTGTCTTGCAAATTCTTAACCTAACATCGGTTTATGCAACACTGTGTGGTTAATGTGTGAAAGAGCGTCCTTTTATATCAGAGGTAAAGTGTCTCTGTGCACTCGACGATTACAATTACTTTAATAATGCTGCTTTTGCCGAGCAGTGAAATGAATGTTATCTCCGTCTGCACCGGTGCGTGGCGAGGAATGTGGAGTGGCGGCCCTCCTCTGTGCGTTGTTGCAGATAAGAGTCAATATACAGAGCTCTCTGAAAGTTCGTCATTCACAGTGAAGCCTAAGATGTGCCTTCGCTCTGGTCTGTGAAGATGAGTCATGCTATGACGAAGGCCCATTGCTCGAAACGTCGCCTATTGCATTTTGGTTTATTTTAAGGCCACTGTTATTGACGAATCTGTTGAGTTTGTTTAAGGGATGAATACATTGACGCTAAGAAGCACAAGTGGATCCTTTAGCTCGGCTCAGTTAACAATGAACTCTCAGAAGATCAAGGAATGTCAAGTCTGGCTCGTGCATAACCACTCCAACATGATCCTGCCAAGTAGGATCGCCACCTCTTGCACAGACCGAACCGGTACATGGTTCTCGCTCAGCCTACGTCTATACAAATGGATATATCACAGTCGACGGGCAGTTCTCAAAGTATGAGCTGAAAATGTGGGGCCTCCCATCTCTTTACAAGGCGTGTTGTCAGCGTGGAAGAGTAGACCAATTCTCTCTAGAGCTCCTACCAGTTAAGATATTTCCATCTGCAGTGGTGTGCGCAAGCGAGAAATTCTAGGGGTGCAACTTTTTGACCTTTCAACTGAGAAATTAGGGCAAAATATGTCAGATATGGTGACTTACGCCATCGTGCCGGTTGTAAGTTCCCGCCTCCCATCAATGAACATAATTTCACTGGAAACGAACACTCTACCAGTTCATGATGTTTGGAACCGGTAATCTATTCTCAAAACGATTATTGGTTACCGTTTAACTTCTCTAATCAAAACGTTTACAGTGTTCTGAAATAAAAGTTCAACACAATACCGGTACCAGAACTCAGTACAAATCAATTACTGCCACCCGCATCAGATGTGCAAATTCCCAGTCTGTCCAGGTCAACTCCAGACAAGTGACAGCCCCTAACCCTAAGAGTAATAAAGACCTATAACATTTTTCAGGGTGCCATAGCTTATTTGGACAGTTGTGAAAGAACATCGTTGGTGAACACGTCTCTACATTTACCTTTGAAATTAAGATACATTTCTTTTTAAACCCATAAAGTCTAGTGCATCCGACTCCTGGAATTACGTTTGATTGTCATAAGCATCTATTAACTCACTATTGGTAATGCAGTGTAATTATAATGTATGTTGACATCCTTTTGCACCGTACGAAGCCAACCGTGCTGATCGGAGGTGCGGGGCAAGGACAACAAACTAAACACAACAATATGTTTTTGTTCATAATAATAACAGCGATGGCACCCGGCTCATTGGACTCGTTGGACACAAAAGGACTCGTGGAGGACTGCGTCCTCACTCGATCGCTTTTGAGATGCGGTATTAAATTGCGTTTAATACGTTATGCCAGTTCTCAATGCTGCGATTTTCCATTGGTTATATCTGTCCTCTAACTTTCGTCCACATCTCATGGTGTGAACGATGCCATTCATGTCGGGGGACAGCTGCTCAAGACAAAAGTCCCCTGTCCTCAGGACGAGCAGAGCAGCCTGACAACAACTCTGCTTAGTGGGGGCATCGGGAACGTTGCGGGAAGGGCCACTGCAAGGCAGACCAAGCAGAGATATTTATTTGAGTGCAAGAAGTAACATGATAAAGTTGACTAGTTTAAATATTGGATCATTTGGCGTTCAGTGTTTCGCGTAATGTTCCACGTGCATCGTCATTGTACTGCAGTCAAGCTATCAGACACGCTCTATAAATACTTTTGGCTTTCTTTAGTCTGACACTGGCGAGACTAGGTCATAAAGTTTCAAAGACAATGCATACATTATCAGAGCATGTTTGTTTGCATGATTACCACAAGTACGTGTGGTTATTGCAGACCCGATTCCTTGCAAAAGGTATATATTTGGTGTTTGAACATCTTAACTATTGTATTGCCGGACAGGGTAAACCCTATTCTTATTTCTCACACGATCTATAATGTTTCAGGTTGTGCGAACCTCCACTGCAAAGACATTTACAACTCAACTGGAAAAAAGCAAATGGTGAAATAAACTCAAATACTGTACATTGAAAGGGTAAAAACATGCCTTTGCAAACAACCCATGCAGTATAAAAGAAACTAAAGTAGAATCTCGTCCTAAAACCATCCGATGATGCTTCCGTGTTGTTGATTGCATTGTAGTAAATCTGTTCTTGCAGTGTACTGAAACAGGCAAACGCAACATGATGAAGTGCCTGATAGCTTGACCGCAGGACAATAGTATTGATCGTTCATGCTTTGTACATACGTTCTTAAGTTGCTCGCTATCGTAGATTAGTACCATACACTGCATATGTTGCTATTTTTTGGTTTCTTAACGTTTTGTTCATGTCTTTTGGTACCTCAAGCTTTCTCGGCGCTAGTTATTTGCACGTTAAAGAGTACATGGTGTGTGGGTTAAGGGAGATTGAGATCGCCTAAGTGCGACAAGTGCACTCCCCATACCAGGTGAAGAGAGAACCCAACACCGGTTTCAGATATCGCCACTGATGTTAACAAAATTGAGTCTCCATGTTCCCAGAATCGTGTGCTAACCACTGTTCCATCGCCTACGAATACCAATGCCCAGACTTGTATATAGTATGTCAATATATACTGTGTACAGTGTTTGTCTCATATCCTATTTCCACATGGCCCCTTTAAACTGACTGTGATTACTCGTAGCCGGATTCCGTGAGGCAGTGTTTATGATTAAGCTGGATACACTGTCGGGATTTACAGAGGCCGGATTAGTTCCTGTTCTGCAATATCATAATGGCCAGTATGGACAAACATGAAGCAGGAATCAGGAGGAAAGCTTCGTGTTACAACAATGTAGACTGTAGCCTGCTTCTTAATCTGAGTGAGTGTACTGGTAGTCTATAATGTAGACTGTAGCCTGGTTATTAAGTTTGGTGAGTGTACTGGCAGTCTATAATGCAGACTGTAGCCTGGTTATTAAGTTTGCTGAGTGTACTGGCAGTCTATAATGTAGACTGTAGAAATTAGTATTCCGCTGGGTGAGTGTACTGGAAGTCTATAATGTAGACTATAGCCCGGTTCTTAACCTCGGTGAGCGTACTGGCAGTCTATAAGGTAGACTGTAGCAATGGTTATTGAACTGAGTGAGCGTACTGGCAATCTATAATGTAGACTGTAGTCTGGTTCTTAACCTGAGTGAGCGCACTGGCAGTCTATAATGTAGACTTATTCTTTGGTTCTTTCGGTAAAGTCACAAAGATAGAAAAAGTGAATAAAAATAATAAAAAAACAAAAACCACGGCGTTTCGATCGCAGCACAAGCGGACGTCATCAGGAAAAGGAGGGTTAGCCTCTAAAGGCTAACTGTTTATAAAGGTTTAAAATGGGCACAGCCCAAGTGTCAGCAGCATGGGTGGGGCAGCTGATGTTAATGTAAGTGATGGTAGTAGTGGGCAATGGCGGCGCTGGTGGTGGGTTTCCACCAATTAAAGGGCTGCCAAGTAATCATTGCACCTCGCTTTACACAATCACATTGTTGACGGTGGAGGTTGCTGTTAGAGGTGATGGTAGTAGTGGGTAATGATGGTACTGGTGGTGGTTTTCAACCAATAAAGGGCTACTGCTAGTGCTGATGGTAGTAGTGGGCAGTGATGGTCCTGGTGGTGGGCTTCCACCAATTAAAGGGCTGCCAGGTCTAAAATGGAAACATAACAGTCAGTTATGACTTCAAATGGTTGATAACGTCCTTCCAGTGATTGCTGAGTTTGTACCCATCTTCATGGTTAAAATTGTGTCTATGTCTGTATATATGGATGGCTTCATGAACGAATCTTTGTTGATAGCCAGTGGGTTTGCAAAGTACCTTCGTCTTATAGATATCAATTTCGTGTGAGCCAGCCGCATTAAAATAATTATCAGCCACGGCAGAAGTATTGGACCTACCGTGTTTCAAATCGGCCTTATGCTAACGAACACGGTCCGATTCATGTCGTTTAGTTTCCCCAATGTAACTGCTACCGCAGATACAGCTTAGTTTGTAGACGCCGGGATATTGCATGTTAGGGATGTTGTTCTTCACAGATGGGATCAGATCACGAATGTTATGTAAAGTGTTAAATCGGAACTGGATCTTGTGTTTGTTCATGATTTTGGAAATATGTTTGTTTACCCCTGCTGTGTATGGCAAGGTGATGGTTTTGATTGGATCCTCAGATGTCTCCTTCATCACGGTTGGGGTGATGGCTTTGCGGATTGTGTAGTCAGAGTATTAATTCGCCTTGAGAGCTTAGTGTACGTGTTTGAGTTCACTGGTTAGGTGTTCATGGTCAAAGATACATTGAGCTCTATGGTGTAGAGTTTTGATGAGGGAATTCTTCTGGGATCGATGGTGGTGGGAGTCAGGTTTTAGGTAGGCATCAGTATGGGTTGCTTTCCTGTAGATAGAATGGCTCATTGAGCCATCTGGTCTCTTTTTGATTAGAACATCCAAGAAAGGTAGCTTGCCATCATTTTCTACCTCCATGGTGAATTGATGACTGGGTGTATGGAATTGATGTGGTTGAGGAATTGATTCAGAGCCGGTCAGCCATGTGGCCAGATGACAAACGTGTCATCCATGTACCTCTTCCACAAGGACGGGTGTAGAGTGGATGCCAAGATGGCGTCCGTCTAAAAAATTTCCATTAAAACATTGGCTACAACCGGAGATAAGGGAGATCCCATTAAGGTGCCTTCAGTTTGTTTGTAGAATGTTCCATTCCAGGTAAAGTATGTATTGGTGAGGCAGTGTCTCACCGGGGCCGGTGCATCAGCATTCAATCCTTGTTGGATCAAATCTTCAATGATTGCAATGGTATCGGGCACATGAACTTTGGTGAACAAAGAAACTACATCGAAACTAACGAGAAAATCACCTGGGGACAGTGAGATGTCTTTTTGATGATACCAGGTGAGCTAAGTACAGAAGAGGTGGTCTTGCCAGTGAATGGCTGTAAGGTCTCAGACAGATATCAGGCCAGCTTGTAGGTGGGTGGGCCAATGGTGGAGACAATGGGACGAAGGGGTGTACCTTCTTTACGGATTTTTGGTAAGCCATATAGCAGCAGAAGTTTTTAAGGAAAACCGTTTGTTCTGTTCAATTAATGAAGTTGAATCAGTGATGAAACTGTTCGTTTTTGTAACGAGGCTGTTGGAAGAATCTCTTTAAATTTTTGTGTAGCTACCATCTTTAAGTAGGTCCTGAATTTTGTTGTTGCACACGGTTTTGTCCATGATAACAAAACTCTCATCCTTACTTATGTTGCTGACTGGTATCTTTGGGCTTTTGAGGGTTGTAGCCATTTCAGGAGAAATGCTCCGACACAGTAAGTAACTTCGGTATATTTATTCAAGGTTTGGTACTGCCACCCCTCTCGTTCTGTGAATGTCGACCCGCTCTTGTGGCTGCGCTCCCCCGCGCCACGTGGCACTCACCCCGCTCTCTACCACACCGCCGGCTGCCAGCACGCTGAGGAGCGGCTTGAGCGGCTGGAGGTCGAGCCGCCACATGGTAGGTGGAAATGGCGCGGCAGCAGCGGCAGGGAGCTCCTCTTCGATCTTCAAACACCAACCCTTAACGTTGCTGTACCCTCTGCTTATATTCTCTTCTCCGAGGCTAAGCCCCGCCTCTGGCCACGCCCCTCGCCATCTTTACCCACTACTACCATCACCTCCACTGTCAACAGTGTGATTGTGTAGCCCTTTAATTGGTGGAAACCCACCACCAGCACCGCCGTTGCCCACTACTATTGAAATAAACGACTTTGACGACGACTGTTGACTGGCGTCTTTTTATTAGTAGAACTTCTGCACAGCTCACTCCCGCTCTCCGAATATTTCCCTGCTCTCTATTTCCAGGGACGAGCCGTTCTCTCTGCTCCACCATTGAGGGTCACCTCTCTCTCTCTCCCTGATCCCGCCGCTGGTTGGCGGCGTGCCGGGAGGGGAGGCGAGCTTTGCCGGAGTCCCGCCACGTGGTCGATGGCGAGGAGAGGCTTGTGCAGTGACGTGGTCCAGACTCGAGCTTTCACACACCGACCTCGAGTCCTCCCCTGCCTCTGCTTAGATTCCTCTCGGCGGAGCTAGGCTCCGCCTCTAGCCACGCCCCCTCGTGGAACCTTCCCGATGGTTCCCGCACGTTCCCCTTTGACTCAGACCATCACCCTTGGCCCAGATATATCCCCGCTTGGGATTGGATACCCGTTACCCGGTGGTGGCCGTACAGTTACCACTTGCTGCCCATTAGATGGCGCTCTTTCATTACATCACCCCCCCCCCCCCAAATCAAGTTAAGAGTAGTTAAGAGTAATGAAGAGACGCTTAAAAGAACCCAGTGGTAAGTAAACATAGGGCCACACACAACAGGGATGAAGGCGATAATAACAAGAATTAACTTTGAGAGCAAAAGAAGTAGGATGAATCCCATAACGCAGGTAGATGAACAATCATACAGCAACATCAACAAAACCGAGGAATTTTGGAACGAGTCCGCGACGCTGGACCATCCACGGCAGCCGTGTCTGGTCAGGAGTTCGCTGAGTGTATTGCATAGCAGTGTAGGACTCGTACAAGGGTTGTCTTTCTCTCTCTTTATTTTCCTCTTAGAGTCCACCTTCGCCGCGCCACCGCTCCGCGTCTCGGTCTGTTCTGAGCGACCTCGGTTGCACACGAGAGATTTTAAAATTTTCCATTTGAGCATCAAGAATCTGCATCTGCCATGGTTTGTGCGGATACAGTTCATGGTGAAATGTATGGAGTCTTTTTTCCACTCCATTGATTGCATCCAGCCCCTCGGGCAGAAACTCTTTTCTACTGCACAACCAAGCCACGCCAGGGCTCCACCAAACCAGCCCAGCACAGCTCAGAAAAAGACATGCATGCTCTTTTCCACAGCAGAGACCCCAAGCACTATCGTTGACGTTTAGAAAATTGTTAACCCCGCTCCTGGCCCTGCCTGGGCCCGAGCCAAATTCAGATGTGTTGTGAGGATCAAAGTGCATGCTTTGGTTCTAAATCAACTCAACTCGGCAAATAGCCAATAAAAAAACATCTGTGCTTAAATATACGAGTGGAAACGGAGTAGTAAGCAAAGAGGGCTCCTGTATTCTGTCATAGTGTAGAGGTGTAATTGCGCATGGCTACGGATGTTGAGGTGTAATTATGCATGGCCACGGATGGCCAACAAACACAAGGGGCGGGGTTACGGCCGTACACAAGGGTGGCGCTCGCACCGACGTCCGCATGTGCATCCCCCACGGGCCCCCCCTCGGGGGCGAGTCCTATAAAAGGTGATGAGCTCGAGGGCTCGAGGTCGGGGCTCAGCTTTAACCAGAGAAGAAGGAAGACCTGCTAGAATAGGCCCCAGAGCTCCCCTGGCTCGCTGTCCTTATAAAGGCCGACCAGGGCAAGCCGGTGGCGTGGCCCCGAGAGCCCAGACTAAGCTGGTCTGGAGACTCAGGGTGCCGGGATCCCAGCTTAACCAGGCTGGGACAGATAGCCTCCCCTAGCCCCGTAGTGGAGGGATTGGCATAGGTTAGCGGGGTTAGCTGTTGTGCATCCCTGTAGCCAAGTGACCCGTGATTACTGTGTTGGTGTAATAAACAAGTGTGCCTCCGATCCTGTCGTCAAGCCTCCTACATAAATACTACATCTGGTGTCAGAAGTAAAAACGTTCAACGATGGACACACGAGGGACGACACGTACCAAGGAGTCGGAGATGGAAGACGCCGGGGCCGAATCACCACCAGAGATGGCCGGGGTCGGATCGGAGCAGCCGGGGCCGAGTACGCCCGCGCCGCTACGACAAGAGGGGGGGGATGCGTCGGCCGAAGGACTCCGGCTGGCTTACTCCCGCCTGGCGGAACTGCTCTATGCCGCGGCCGCCGCATTGGAGGAGATCACGCGGCTGGGAGCTGGAGGGGCAGCGCGGGTCGACGACAGCAGCCGACGCGCGGCGACGTTTCCCGCCACCCCGACGCGGCTCGCGGTTAAATTTCCCGCCATCACTACAGTGCGAGCAGAGGGCGGGGCCGGCCCGCGTCAGGTGACTGCTGAGCGCCAAGCACAAGCCGTGACATCATCAACACCGGCCAGCGCGTCAACATGAGAGCGACCGGCGATGCCATGCTCGCAGCCCGCCCACACTGTATCATCTGCTGGGAGCGACGGAGAGCGATCAGCAGCCACGGACGTCGCGTTACAGCAGCGTCTGCCGCCTCTAAAAGAATTCGTCGGTGCGGACGGAGACTGGGGCGGCTTCAAGAGGCGGTTCATCGCTCATCAAGAGATGGCGAACTGGTCGGACGCCGAGGCTCTACGCGCGCTGCCGGCGATGCTGGACAACGACGCCCTGGCTACCCTCACCTCGGCGCCTAAAGAAAAGCGCGCCACTCTGCACCTGGCGCTGCAGCTGCTGTCAGCCGTCTATGGGCCGCCTTCGGACTGCAGGCAGCTGTTCCACGATCGGCACCGGGGCGCCAACGAATCGCCCCTGGCCTTCCGGACGGCTCTCCTGGCCCTAGCGAAGGCTGCTTTTCCACGGATGGACGAAGAAGGAGTGGATGCCATGGTGGCTGAGAAGCTGCTGATACTCGCTGATGAGCTGGACGTCAACGTCCTGGCTCAAGACGACGCAGAAATGTCGTCCCTGCTGGTCGCGCGCCACATCCACGGGGGCCTGCGGTCCCTACGTCGAAAGGCGGCCAAGGGGGCGGCCGGCCATGCCATGGCAGCCACCGCCCTCCCATCGGAGGAGGTCTGCGGGG
This sequence comes from Lethenteron reissneri, assembly GCF_015708825.2. NCBI lineage: Eukaryota > Metazoa > Chordata > Hyperoartia > Petromyzontiformes > Petromyzontidae > Lethenteron > Lethenteron reissneri. The sequence goes on from NC_083817.1 coordinate 11,577,925, forward strand.
TGGAGCGGCGAGGGGAATGGAGATCGGCAGCACCACAGGCTCGGAATGGACCGAGCCGCCAGGAGTAGCCCAGGACATCTGGGGCGCTCACACGCTGCTACAACTGTGGCCTGCAAGGCCACGTCGCGTCAGGATGCCGGGCTCTCCGTCAGCGCGGGGCGACACCTCGTCAGGACGCCACGCCGTCTCCTCCCAAGCTCCAGCAGAGAAATACGGCGAGTCGTGGCACCTCACACGTTTGGCCCATGCACACATCCGACACACACTCGCGCGCTCAACTGAACAGGGCTCGAAAATCGCCGTCCGTCGCGCGCGATTGTTCTGTAATGCGGCGAGCGCTCCAACCGGGTCAGTGGTCGGAGCTCGCCCATCGTGTCGTTGCTGCGTCGGCGGGATCATCGGTTGTGGTTGGTCACATTGATGGGGTAGAGGTGCGGATTTTAATTGACACAGGGGCATCGGCGACCATTATATCTGATTTGATTTATAACATCCTTCCCGTTCAAAGTCGTCCCTTGCTCCCTGTTGACGTGCCATGCTATGCTGCTAACGGGGGCTCGCTGGGCATTATTGGGCAAATCCGCGCCACTATTTGCATTGGAGACATTAAATTATCCGGGCCTGTTTTGGTTTCCTCCTCACTCGCGGTTCCGTGCCTGTTGGGGACGGATTTCTTGGCCAAAATGCCCATCCGTATCCTGATTGACCAGGGGTGCATCGAGCTCCCATCGGGCCGACGTGTTACATTTTTGTCTTCCCCCACCACGGAGCGTCGGGCGTTTGCCACCGTGCAGGCGCTCGTGACAAAAACTGTGCGCGTACCTCCGGGGGCTCAGATGCTCGTCCCTCTTAGGTTGCGTCGCCGTTTAATGAAGGGGTTGCGGATCGGGGGGTCTTGTTGGGACCATCTCGAGCCGGGGTCAATGGACCCGATTTGCTAGCGGCTCAGACCATGGTGAGAGGGGATGGGGACCCCTTCATTGCAGTCCTTAATGTAGGATCGCGAACGGCCGTGGTTCCTCAAGGGACCGTGCTTGCACACGCAACGCCGGTACCCTATGAGGAACCACTCGTGGGTCAGGTAACCACCGATCCTCCGTCGCGACCGCATTCGGACTGTGATGACGGATGGCTGGATGCGCTTTGCGCGGGTTCAGTGGACCTGTCCGACGCGCAGCGCGCGCAGCTGCGAGTTCTCCTGAGCGAATTTGCTGACGTTTTTAGTCAACACAAATTTGATATTGGTTGTACTAAATTGCTGCGACACCATATTGACACGGGTGACAGCGCGCCAATCCGCCAAAATCCCTTTCGGTTGAGTCCTGCCGAAAAGGATCATGTCAAATCGGCTGTTGATGACATGCTAGCCGCCGATATCTTTTCCCCTTCCAACAGCCCGTGGGGCGCGCCGATCGTTTTGGTGAAAAAACACGACGGCTCACTGCGGTTTTGTGTCGACTTTCGGCGTTTGAACAAAATTTCTGTGGCAGATGCGTACCCGCTTCCTCGAATGGATGAGTCGCTCGATGCCTTGGCGGGGGCGCGATTCTTTTCCACCCTCGATTTGCTATCTGGATTCTGGCAGCTTCCTCTGGATGACGAATCAAAACCTAAGACTGCTTTTCGTACACCGCAAGGTCTCTTCCAATTTAACCGCTTGCCGATGGGTTTACATTCTGCGCCGGCAACTTTTCAGCGGTTAATGGAATTGGTCTTGGCAGGCTTGCAATGGGATTCGTGTTTAATTTACTTGGACGATGTCATCGTCTTTAGCAAATCCTTCGAGGAACACCTCCAGAGGTTGCGTGCTGTTTTTCTCAAAATGCGGGCTGCCAATTTAAAATTTAAACCGCAGAAGTGCCATTTACTCCGCGAATCGGTGCGGTATTTGGGTCACATTGTTGGGCGCTCGGGGATATCCACTGATCCCGCCAAAACGGAATGCGTCAGCTCCTGGCCGACTCCCACCTCGGTGGGAGAGGTCAGGAGTTTCATTGGGTTCGCGTCGTATTATCGACGGTTTGTGGCTGACTTCGCTACGATCGCGAAACCATTGCATGCCTTGACATCCAAGGGAGTCAGGTTTCATTGGGGGCCGGAGGAGGAGGCTGCTTTTCGCGCCCTCCGGAATGCCCTGGTGGGGGCTCCGCCGTTGAATTTCCCCGATTTTTCACAACCCTTCTTGCTCGATACAGATGCAAGTAACACGGGCATCGGGGGCGTGCTGTCCCAGCTCATTGGGGGCGTAGAGCATGTGGTGGCTTACGGTAGTCGGGTACTGTCTCCAGCCGAACAGCGGTACTGCGTTACCCGTCGGGAATTATTGGCAATTGTTTATTTCATTCAGCAGTACCGCCCGTATCTGTACGGTCGGCGGTTCACCGTCCGTACAGATCATGCGGCCCTACAGTACGCCCTGCGGGTTCAACAACCATTGGGCCAGTTGTCTCGATGGTTGGAGATTCTCCAAGACTATGACTTTGTCACCACATATCGTAAGGGCGTCCGCCACACGAACGCTGACGCCCTGTCGCGGTTGCCACCCACTTCGGAGTGCGCTTGCCTCTTGGGTTCGGGGCGTTGTAGGCCCCCGAACGTCACCACCGATTCGGTCCTCGTGGCCGCCGCCGATGCGCCTTCGGCTTCGGGTCCTATCGAGCAAGAAGGGAGGGATTCGTTGCTGGGGTTGTCGGTCGCGGAATGGGGACGCCTCCAAATGGAGGACACCTCCCTCCTCGCTCTGCGCCGTCGCGCCGGGGGGGTTGGTCAGGGGGTGGCGAACGTTGACTCGTGGGGGTTGTTCCAGGGTCTTTTAATGCACTGGGACGGAAAAACCCGCCGCCAGCGGCTCGTGGTGCCTGCAGCATTAAGGGGTAAGGTGGTATGGGCTGTTCATGAGCGGCTTCTGCACTTGGGGGTTCACAAGACCTTTGCCACGCTCCAGCTCGATTTCTTCTGGCCGGGCATGGCAAAGGACGTGGGGGATCTCCTGGGGTCGTGCACGCAATGCGCGCAGAGGAAGCCACCTGCTAGGGGGTCCAACCCTCCGCTGCAGTCCATAAAGGTTTCCCGGGTTAACGAGCTCGTTGCTCTAGACATACTCGGCCCATTTCCCGCTACACCCAGGGGAAATAGGTATTTATTAACGGGGGTCGAGTACTTCACGAGATGGCCTATGGCCTGGCCCCTGGCCAACCAGTCGGCAGCAGCCATCGCGGAGGCCTTTGTCCAGGGCTATGTCCTCGACAAGGGTGCTCCGGAACGGCTGCTTACTGACCAGGGTAGGAATTTTTCTGGTAAACTCCTCCGCGAGGTGTGCGACCTCTTGGGTACGGAGAAGGTTCGGACCTCTCCGTATCACCCACAAACTGACGAGATGGTGGAACGGCTGCATCGGACCATCACGTCTATGCTGTCCCAGCAGGTGTCAGTATCCCAGACAGATTGGGACCTTCGTATAGCCGGTGTGTTGCAGGCCTACAGAATGGCTCCCCATGCGGCCACCGGATTTTCCCCTTTCTTTTGAATGTATGGGCGCGAGGCTAACCCCCCTGTGACGACCCAGCTGAAGCTCTCGGCGCCCCAGGCGAAGTCTAACTTGTCCGAACATGTTAAATTTAACATCAGCAAATTGTCTGAGGCGCGGGAAGCGGCCGTGCAAAATTCTGAACTCCGCCAGAGGGCGAACGAGAGGCTTCGGTTGGGGCGGGTACATGTGGTCAAATGGAAACCAGGGGACAGGGCATGGTTGCACTGTCCCCAGGTGCCGTGGCGGGGGCCAGTGGAGGTTGTACAGGTCTTGCGGCCGCAATGTGTTCGCGTCAAATGGGGGAGGCGTCGGTGGTATGTGCACCCCTCAAGGTTGAAACCGTTCATCGCGCCGCCCCGTGGTTCACACACACACACGCATGGCCAAACGTGTGAGGGTTCCGCCGACTCCCCGACGTCGCTGCGCTCGCCTAACCTGACATCAACTGTTCCGTCCCCAGGTGAAACAGGAGTGACGGGTCCACACCCGCCAACCCCTCCCGGAGGGCTCGGGGGTCACTCGGCAGCGACGCCTGACTCTCTTGCACCCGGACCGTCAACAACCGCCACTGAGCGTGCCGGGACGGGCCCTTGTGACGGGCCCGCCGCGAGAACGCGCGCCAAAACGCGCAGACTATTGTGAGGTCGGCCGTTGGGGGGCCTTGCGGACAGTGTGAGGGGTGGCGTCCGGAGTGTGTGTATATATGTTGGTTTTGGGGTGTTTATTCGGGGGGGTGCGTCGGGTTATTTTTTTCTCTCTCTCTCTCTCTCTTCCTGTTGTTGTTCTTGTTAAGGTTCTCTTTGTTCTTGTTAAAAATTACGCGAGGCACACACACACGGTTTTCGTGAGGGATGCACCTTTATTCTGATTTTTTTTTGCAGCCGGGGACGGCTGCGAGCTGTACAGGGGGGGGGTGATGTAGAGGTGTAATTGCGCATGGCTACGGATTTTGAGGTGTAATTATGCATGGCCACGGATGGCCAACAAACACAAGGGGCGGGGTTACGGCCGTACACAAGGGTGGCGCTCGCACCGACGTCCGCATGTGCATCCCCCACGGGCCCCCCCTCGGGGGCGAGTCCTATAAAAGGTGATGAGCTCGAGGGCTCGAGGTCGGGGCTCAGCTTTAACCAGAGAAGAAGGAAGACCTGCTAGAATAGGCCCCAGAGCTCCCCTGGCTCGCTGTCCTTATAAGGGCCGACCAGGGCAAGCCGGTGGCGTGGCCCCGAGAGCCCAGACTAAGCTGGTCTGGAGACTCAGGGTGCCGGGATCCCAGCTTAACCAGGCTGGGACAGATAGCCTCCCCTAGCCCCGTAGTGGAGGGATTGGCATAGGTTAGCGGGGTTAGCTGTTGTGCATCCCTGTAGCCAAGTGACCCGTGATTACTGTGTTGGTGTAATAAACAAGTGTGCCTCCGATCCTGTCGTCAAGCCTCCTACATAAATACTACAATAGCATCAATATACCTTTTAAGTTAAGACAAATATAAATAATTTGCGGAATTGCTGCTGCTTTGTAGCATATTTAATATTTTAGATGGCACCATTAAAAACAATAATTGTCCGCAATACCTTCCCTAAACCCACTGTGACATGACATACAGAGTAAAACACCTGATTTCATCACAATATAAAAAAAAAATATTAAAACGCATCAGAATTCCCAAGCACACAATTAGGCCAAGGTGTTATACAAACAAGTGTAAGGTCATTAAGGTGTGAAATGAAAATGCTGGCAGCAAGTCAAGCCAGATTATGCTATATGCGTTGAACATTGGGGAATTAAATGTTCAGTATATTGGAGCTAATTTAGCTGAACTCTCACTAATGTATCCACATGGGACACTAAGCTTTTGCTTCGATTGCTTATGCCCAGCACTGCTATGCTATGGTTTTAGTGGTGGTTCGCACACTGCACTGCGAACCTTGACTTGGGCTTTGTTCTCGGTGGGAGATAGCATCAATAACGAGCGGTATCTGAACATTTCCTGAGCCTCCCTTATGTTAACTCAGCCTTAAATATGTAGCTGACATTGTGTGAATATAAGCACAAGGGAAATAAAGGTAGCTGAGCATAAATAGTGTGGTATAGGCCACCCTAACTCCTTATGCGCCGTGCTTGCCTTCCGATTAGTACGGTTGGCTACGTACTGTGCAAAAGAAGATCAGCATACATCCAATAGCTGCTCGCTGACAGCACCTGACTATTACCAAAGCATGGGTAGAAGCCCAAAATATGGTTCAGGAATAGTACTCTGGAAAACCTTATTCCAGGCCTGGAAATAGTTAATTTCAAAAACAGTATTTCTTAATGTATTACTATTATTATCATTACTTCCACCTTCTAGTTTACAAAAGTGAACCATGACCACTTGTGCCATTCACAAAAACAGGAAACAACTGCAGCCATCAATATTCATCAACATTATTCTTTAGGGCTTTGTAGAGGTAATGGTGCAGCACTGCAGTTGTGTGCTCGTGACACTGCTGCCAGAAGGGCCTTCACGAAAGCGAACTCGAGAGAGCCCCTATCAAAGGATATTTGGTCTACTCTTCCAACCTGGCCAGATAACTCGGGAGAAGTAGGAGTACCCACACTTTACCTCACCACACGCAGCCTGCCGATAAACTGTGTACCAATGAACAATGCTCGTGGACAAAGGTTGGTGTCGTGCCGAGAGGGCTAGGAAGTGGTATTCAATGGGAGGAACGCCGATCACGTATCCTCGTTTGACCTTAAAACCACATTGATGCTTGTCTCATTGCTTCTCTGTGAACTGCGCAACAGGCCCCCAGTAGTATACCACACAGTACGGTACTCTGGTGCAATGCCCTTGTCGGAGCGAATTTCAAATGTAAAACATAGAAAGATTCATGTTCTACAGTTTTAAGTCAGCGGTTTAGCAATGATATACAGTACATTTTTTCATAATCAACGTTTTTGGGTTTAGATCGCGTTTATTTATAAATGTGTCGTAACCCTCCACCACCCGACACGGCCAATCAGTAAAAAAGTGTCACGTTGACAAAGACAAACAGTTCACTGCTTTAGCCCACCGGTGTGTTGAAGCCACAACAATTGTAAATTGTTGTGGCTTCAACACACCGGTGGGCTAAAGCAGTGAACTGTTTGTCTTTGTCAACGTGACACTTTTTTACTGATTGGCCGTGTCGGGTGGTGGAGGGTTACGACACATTTATAAATAAACGCGATCTAAACCCAAAAACGTTGATTATGAATAACATTGGTCGCGAAAGCCTACGTGTTAAAGTACATTTTTTATATTTATGTTCTGCGATATATGCAGTAGTTTCTTGCGAATAATATGTAGCAGTTATTTTGGTTATGCGACTTGCTATTGATAATTATAATTGGAACAGCGACCGATAAAGAGGTTGGGGGTGTGGTGTTTAAATTAGGGACCGTCCATAAATGACGTCACGCACCTAGGTGGGGGGGGGGGGGTCAGACATTTGTGACGATGTGTGACGAGGGGGCGGGGGGTTAAGAAATGTAGAAATGTGACGTCACATCAAAATGCGCAACTTTAAAACAATATAGACAACACGTTCTACTAAATTAAATATACTTTTAAATACATGCTTTCGCCTACAACATCAGAGTGCAGCGCCACATTAAATACGCACCACAATGACAATAGTTTAAAGCGATTTGAAGCATGTTTTATTTGGGGGGGGCGGAGCTTTGTGACGTCATATTTGAGGAGGGGGTCTGACTTTTTGTGACGCCGTGTGACGAGGGGGGGGGTCAAAAATCGTCCAAAATCGCGTGACGTCATTTATAGACGCCCACTTAGTGATTGCTATTGTTTGGCTGTAACGGGTGGGTGATTGTGAAGGCGTGGGTAACTATGGAGGGTTGGTTGGGTGGTGATGCAGGAGGGGGGCACAGGTTTGTAATAAGGGAGTGCGGGGAAGATAATTGGAGGGGTTATACAAAGAAGGGGGGGTTATAAAACTGAAGGGGGAGCGCTACCAGGGTGTGAAGGGGTTTGGATTAGGAGGGAAGAGGGAGGATGAGCAGCGGTTTTACATAGCAAGCAGTTTAATTGAAACGTCGTGCTCAGATTGTAAATATTGTGGCTTTGCTCTCCAACACACTGGTGAGCTGTACTAGTAACAAATTTGAATGCTCTGTTTACGTGACAAACCTTACTAATTTCATGTCAGGTGGTGACAGATTTAACAACACATTTACGTGATCTAACCCAAAAAACATGTGTTATGGAGTTTAATTTTAGATGAAAAAAGGATAGCTGCCGCAATGAATAGTTTTTAAAGGACATCTTGGGTTAAGCGTTCACGCATACCTACTCTCACTTAGGTAGCCTGCCGGTTTTAATTGTTTTTGTGAATGGTGGCTAATAATAAAGAAGTATCACGAAGTAGAACGTTTTGATTTGAAGCTTTCGTGACTGCAGGAATCCATACTCTTTGGTTCTTTCGTTAAAGTCACGTAGGAAGAAATAAAATAAAATAAAACAAATCATGACGTCTCGATCGCAACACAAGCAATCCTCATCAGGTGGGACAACCACAGCAAGGAAATGCAGAAGTCGGCGGGAGAGCTGGCATGGCAAGAGGTTATATAGGGCAGAGAGGGGGGAGGAGGCAAGGGGGGAGAGAGAGAGGGGGGTGTGGGGGAGGCCTCGTGAGCGCTTGGGGAAGAGGACGTGAGGCTGGGGGGGGGGAAGTGGGCGGGGCTAGAAGTGGGAAGCTGGGGAAGAACAGATAAATGTGCTAGTAAACCGGCAGGTAATGATGGGAACAACAACAACAACCAGTTTAAGCATTGCCTGGTTGATAACATCCTTCCAATGAATGTTCAATTTGTATCCATCTTCTCGGTTGAAGTTTTGTCTATGTTTATATATCTGGATGGCTTCATGAACAAACCTTTGGGCCCACTTAATCTCCGACCAACACCACCTAACCAGTGAACTGGAACACGTACATTATTCGCAAAGCTGTTTCTCAAACCATGGAGACACAATCTCCTGAGAAACCAATCAAAACCATAACTTTACCATACATAGCAGGTGTTACCAAAATATTTCCAAAATCTTAAACACAAGATCCAGGTCCGATTCAATACAGTACACAAAATCCGTGATTTAATCCCATCTGTGGAGGTCATTCCTGACATGCAATACCCTGGAGTCTACAAACTGAGTTGTACCTGCGGTAGCAGTTACATTGGGGAAACGAAACGGCATGTCTCGGACCGTGTTCGCGAACACAAGGCAGATCTGAAGCACGGCAGAACCAATACCTCTGCCGTAGCTGACCATTGTTATAACGATGTGGGCTCGCATGATATTGTTTTTTTCCGAGACCAAGGTACTCTGCAAACCTTCGGGCTACTATCAAAGGTTTGCCAGTTCAAATCCTGGTTGTGGGGGCTTCACCCAGCCCATCATCGTTATCCCCCAGGAAGGGCCTTCATCCAGCCATGGATGATTGACCATAGCCGCTGGTAATGTTTTACGCCTCCTAACAGCGACACAACTTGAGACGAAAGTCCCGTTGCCTCTCCGTTACGTAACTGCTGCGGTGCACAGCCAATCCATTGACTCTCTCCGCATTATCGATTAGAATCGATTCGAACCGCCGCAATCCGTGGTACGGGGAGCACACGACGTGCGCGCCGCTCGCACGAATCGATCAACGCATTGTGTCAAGTCTCGCGATAATTGCGGCCCCCAGTTCTCGCGAGACTTGGAGCTTATATAAGACGGGTGCTTCCCGCGGAGGGCGCCACTCGCTGCTTGAAGCATCAACGACGAAGTCGCTCATCCACTTCTCTGCTCGACCGCGCCCGCCGCATCCACCCTCCCGTACGACTCGCTCGGGTTTGGCTACCGCGTTTATTTATTGACAGTAAACCCCTGTACAGTGTTGCGTTGTGATCTCAGCGATGTGGTTAGTTTCGGTGCGTCGGCAATGAATGAAGGAGCGGTTCATTGAGGCTGTATCGATTCCAGGAATCTAGGTGGGTCGAATCGTGGCGAGTGTGGGAATGGAGAGTTTGAAACGAATTCTCACTGCGAAACGATTGTTTAGTGAACCGATTATTTTGTTTACGCATCGTGTGTACAGTATACTGTCCAGTATGCTACGAGTGCAAGCGGCAAAGTTTTTCCATCGGATTTAACGATTCGCCCGGAGCCGTCACGATTCCATTTCGCGACGACAAATCACGATTCCTTTTGTATCTGGAATTTGTTGTAACGTCTCGCTCCGTGAGATCTCGAGCGGGTGCAGTTTGAATATAAGAATTGCTTAATAGCATCCACGGTAATTGCTTTATTTGTCGTGGGGGGGGGGGGGTAAGAATTGATTGCAATCGATTTGCCCTCGATACTGATGGGGACAGGCGTGAGTGGGCGTGCGTAGCACGTTTGGGGCCAATGGTGGACACGTTGGTGCGCGCTGCAGGCTGCCGCAGTCCCTCTGACCGTCTCCATCACAGTCGCCCTCTTGCTACACGGCTCCCGTGTTTTATCTATAATCCAACCTACCGCTGGACGAGGGCCTCCCCGCAACGGGCAGCGCCGTGGAGGTTCCCTGGCAGCAGCGTCTCGTCCCGCTGGTCAAAGCCGGGTGTTTGTGAGGGTTGACGGCGCCAAGACGCGCGGAGACGCAATTCTATTACGAAATCTCCATCGCACCCCCATTGCGGTCGCTGCGAGGAGCGTATGGGGGTCCTCAAATCGTCGCAACACTTGTACCGACGCAATTGATGACCCCCCCCCCCCTTTCAAAAATAAGACTTTCCTCTGTTAAGTAAATATAATACGTAGGGTACAATATCATACAGCCCCGTGTATACACCTGCTTTGCCATTGCAACTCGTGTATTGGGCGTGAACCCCATGGCGTTGCTCGTCTAAACGACACGGACTCTCTCCTGTCGCCCTGTCGTGGCGAGGAATCCTCCACACTGGCTGGCCTCTGCCCTCGTGATGCAAGGCACAGAATCCCGTGGTCCTTTCTAGAATCTACAGCGGGTGGCTCTCTCACCTCTGGTCCGCAAGCCCCGTAGTAGGTAGCCCATGGAGCTGTTGCAGACACCAAGATAATTCACAACATAATTTTTTTAATCCTGAACATTTCCCAATTACGCACGTTTAATAATTAAAAGCAGCTGCCTCGACTGCGTCTGTCGATTGCAGCATTGGTTGGAGTAGTTTTAATGTTTCAACCTGGTATTGGTGGTACGAGAACATTCGATGTTAGGGTTGACTGGACGGACCTCTGTGAAAAGTGCTTCCTAGCTCGGCGGATTCCTGCAGTCTCAAGGATTCTGATAATAACTAGAGCGTGTATGGCACATTGTTCACTGTTGGATGAGGATATATACATACAGTATAGACTAGAGTATTTAAGACTTTAATGTTCAGTAGGTCGTGACGTCGATGTGAGCAGCCCTCGATTACGGTATAAATACATCGTTAATGTTTAACGCATTTGTATGCCAAGTTCAACTTAAGCAGCAATATATCAACGAAATGGTGTTACTGTGTGCGGTGTGCGATAGTGTAAAATGCCGCGGGGCGTACTGTAGACATGTCTAACTGTTGGCGTGTTATGCTCGTGTGTAATGTATAGATCACTCGTCTTACACGCACAACACAGTGCATTGTCTGCGCAGTTGCCGCCGCTAAAATTACAGAATGCTAATGTTGCCAAGTATGATAGGCGACGTATTGGGCAGTCGCCCTTCATCATATATAGCACACAAGGCCCTTGACTCTTTCTTCAAGGCAATGTATTGACGAATTGATGTTATTTGTGCGTTTGCACCACTGCCAACGCAGCAGCACCACCACTAGATAATTTGTTTAATACTGCAAAGCAATACTATAATTACGACCACAATGACATCGCATTGTCTCGCATGTTGCCTTAATAAATTAGCAATAACTATAGCATTCTACTACTAGATGAGGGTGTCACCTCGTCGTGCGAGTTTGTAGTTATTTAACCACACTTCGCTACGCTGGTCAGTGCGAGTTGGCGAATGTGGGGAGTATACACGTGGAAGCATAGTACATTACAGCAATCGCTTTTGTTCTATCTTTGGTTGCCATCTTACTGCCCACAGCGCAGCCATGTTAACTTGGCACACCATGACACGAGACATAAACCACGTATCTTTGCAAAGAGATCGGTGAGTGTGTCTAAATGTAGATTAAGCGATATGCTTGGGGGTGTATTGTTTACATACTATTGCCCTATCTGTAAAGTTGCTCGTAGCTTATGCGAGGATACTTTTACGTCTTCAACAGGGACTGCTGCATTTGTTTACGTGCGTCATACTCTATGCAGTTTGGCAGGTCAAACTAAACTTGCCACCAATTTATACCAGTGCCAGATAATGTTAGTATTTACACGTGTTCGCCTTTTGGCGTTCTCTGGTCTAAACACCGGTGAGACATGTTCATAAAGAAGGATGTCTGCTGTAGGCCAGTTCGTTCCAAAGACAATGCATATATTATCGGAGCATGTTGGTTTGCATGTTTTGCCACAAGTACAGTACGTGTGGTTAATGCAGACTTGATGCCTTGCAAAAAGTATCTGTGGTGTTTGAACATCTAACACCTGTGTTATTGGCACAAAGGGTAAAATATATTATTTTTAATCAAATGAAATCCTCTTAGACTAAACAACAATTCGCATTTTAGAACACTAAATTGGGGTTTTCATTGATATAAATATTTTTTACACATTTTCTCCATGAAGATAACTTTAATGCAGGGGTGGGGAACGTCCGGCGCGCGGGCCGTGCAAGGCCCGCGAAATCATTTGGTGTGGCCCTGCCAAGGCAACCGCAAGTGGGACTCGAAATTCAATAAACCCAGGAGCAATCCTGGAAAAGCAGTTGCGAGTAGCAACATCATCAATACCAGCTAACATCACACGCCTTACCAAAGAGGAGTTCCAGCCATCGCATAAGGGGTGAGTTAATTAAATGTTTGACCAAATATAACAGGCAAATTTTTAAGTTGATAATTTTGTATGGCCCGCGAATGATGTTATAAATATCCAAATGGCCTTTGGTAGAAAAAAGGTTCCCCACCCCTGCTTTAGTGGAAATGCTTGAACAAAATCCCCTTCCTATGGAGTATGGGTGGTATTTTTAGCTGGTCTGACTGCCTGGTAGAGGTGTGGCCAGAGTTTGGTTAAGTTCAGGTGAGGTATTTTCCCTTGGGGATAATGTATTGGCGAAACTTTAGTTAAAGCACTGAGTCACTTGTGAAGCACAATTGAAGAAGATGATTATAAATAAATAAAAATCAATGATTGTACCTATACACGGACATAAATTGCTATTCATAAAAAAAATTCCCTTGAAATGACTGTACGTTTTCCAAAGTTGAAAACTGCACATTACATTATTTGTGCACTTAAATCGTCTGTGGGGGAGACACGGTAGTCATTGGATCCAATCGTGTCGGTGCGGCAGCTCGATGTCACTCTTTGCAGATTTCTGCTTGTGTGATCGATTCTCCAAACAGAGTAATGGAGAACTTGCTGAAAAGTGCAGAAAAAAGCATTGGGAGTGAATGCGACGAATTACCTTTGGTGAAAGTGAAAGACGTGATTTAGAGAACATACAAGTTGGAGATGACATCGACAGATTTTATTTAAAAAAACAAGTGGGCTTGCAGAGGACATTTGCTTGAAGAGATGGTCAGTGTTTTGAGACTTAAAAATGACAGCCTTCTTGAACATGCCCAATATGGCACGTGTTCCAACCAGGTACAAATTTGATTTAGGAGCAGGCAGTGTCGTTTTCCACGCGTCAGTACAGTTGGCCAGCCGTTAATGTATTCGATTGCAAAATCCTTTGGTGGCGAAATATTGAAAGGCTCTTGTGACATGACTTCAACGCTATCTCCACTTGCATTTGTGTTTATGCACGTATTGCACGGTTTTGTTTGGAGATAAAACTACACCGTGCAGTCGTGCTTTTTAATCGTTTCAAATGTTGCCGTAATGCATATGATGTTACTATTTGTGTATGATGACAATATGAACTGTTTAATATAAGATCAAGAAGTGGTTATGGCCATTGCTGTTGATACCACGAAACCTCATTGCTTCTTTTCTGCTACATCCCTCCGATGTTGTCATTTGACGCGTGACCTGCAGACGTCGATTGTACAGTATTTAACCTTTGCACCTGTATACTGTACATTATAATTCTGAAGATGCTATGGACAGAACCTATGGCCAAATCACCTGGAATGCGTCCGTACTCGTTATCTCTGAAGCCAATCATTTTCGAGCCTGCATATCGTTAGAATCCATGACCGCAGCACATAAAAGGTGGTGTAGGCTGCTGCGGGACATTGTTTTCAGCAGAGATTGCAGTGCAGCTAAATACATTGCTGTACCGTGCTCCAGTGCCAATGCGCTGCTGTTAACCAAAACTGGTGGGCGTGGTGAAGTTTGGTTAATTAATCCCCACTACCCACACAGGTGTAGGGAGGTCGTTGTCCCGCATTGGGTTGAATAAAGGGCTTTACAAGGACGTGTTTTATTCAGTACTGAGTGTTATACTTCATGGGACCTCCTTTGCCAGTACCAAAATACACCCAGTACGCCTTTTGGCGTCCTCTGGTCAAGGGCAATGCATATATTATCAGTTTTTTTTGCATTCTGACCACAAGCATTGTGGTTAATGCAGACATGATTCATTGTAAAAGGTTGAAGTTTGGTGTTTTAACATCTGTTTTGTTGCCAGAAAAAAGGGGAAAACCTCGAGTTATACTGTCATGCTGTATACAGTGTTGACCTTGACCAGGATTTGAACTTGCGTCCTTTGCTCTTTCTGATACTGTAATCCTGGTCTTTCTAGTCCTGTGCAGTGCCCCTGTGAATTAATGCAGTATGCTATACTCTCATGTATATGGGAGCAGTATTGTTTTGGAGTGTTAGAGTACAGGTAGTCCCCGAGTTACAATGGTCCGACTTGCGATATTTCGATCTTACGATGGCGAGAGCGATACAACAAAATTGCCATCAACAACCCAACATCGTTCAAGTATGCAGACGACGGACAGAATCTTGGTGGGTACAGTACAATATGATACGTTACGATATGTTCAATGCATGTATGATACGTAGCTTTAGCGATTTCATTTTAAGGTTACCACGATACGATACGTTCAATGCATGTTAAAAGTTTTTATAGGAGATAGGATTGTTTCCTGAACTTTCTATTAAATTGCAGTTCATATAGGTAGGCTAAGAATTTACCTTGTTTTTTTTACTAACATTTTACTGTGCAATACAGTATTGTAATTAATAAATACATACAGTATATAGTTTATACAGTACGGTACTGTAAATTGCTCTGTTTTGCTAAATTACCATTCTTTAAGAATCCGAGGTAGGCTAAGCCATCTTCGACTTACGATATTTTCGACTTGCTATGGGGTCGTCGTAACGCATCTCCATCGCAAGTAGAGGGCTACCTGTATGGCACTGTTCATTTTTCTGAGTGATTTATTAACGCATGAATCGGTAGCAATTAATCTCACTTTTTATCACGCATCCTGGGGGGTTCACTGTCTAAACAGGTTAGTGTGGCAACATCTACCTTTGGGAGACTCCTCTGGACATAACACATGCCCTTTTGTGTAGTGTCGGCATCGTCAGGTGCTCATTAACATTTCCCCCCAACCGCCTACAATCTTCTAATCGTGTATTTTGATCAAATGTTGGCTTTGAGTTTTTTCTTGGCTGTTGCTGTTACACAAAACAATTTAGGGACTAAAAAGGAAATGTAAGTTTAAAAAAACATGCAAATCCTTCATTGTCTTGTGCTCCCCACGTGCTCGGTCACGTACGCTATGGGGACGTGACGCCATGACCCAGTTTCCATATCCCACGTCCCTCCCCGCAGCTGTTGTTGAAGTGGCTGCCTGCATGACTTGCCTGGCCCACGCAACTTTCCCCAACTGACTTTCCACAACTTTAGGAGCTTGCACAACTTTTAATGCTTATTAAGCACGGGCCCCAAAGACTGCCCAAACTGCCAAGCTAACGATGGCAAATTAGCATGACTTAAGATGTAATAGAGAACGAGTTAAAGTTTCTTGAATTGAGCCAAGTTTATGATGAGAAGATGGGGGAAAGACAATGGAAAGGAATTCCAAATCTGAGCAGTGCGAGGGAAGAAGAAAAGAGTCTTGACCAGCAGTGTGGTGAGTGAGCACAGTGGGGATGAGATGAAAGTTTTGGATATGGTCTTCCACATGGGTGGCGCAATAAAGTAAATGAGTGGGAAAAAGTGAATGGGCACTAATGATAGCAGAGCAATGAGGAGGTGACTGACTGCCGGTGATTAAGTGACTAGAGTTGAAAGTTAATAAGTACATTTTTTCTCCCACTGAACGACAAATCCTGTTTTCTGTACGATTGAGCTGATTCATGATTCCTCCTGTTAATTACATGTCTACCTTTCTTATCGGCAAATTAAATTACTTCTCTTTGTAATTTCACGTATCAAATCATTGTTATTTAACCTTTATCCACAGGGTAAAAACGTGGATAATAGTATGAACTTGCCATGTTTGGGTAAAGTAAATAATAATTTAAACAATGAAAATGTATTCCCCTGTGGTTTTACAAAAGAGGATGTGCCGTTTGTCTTGTTTGGTTGCACTTCACTTTTCACAGGCTGCTACAGTCAAACCACGCATGAAACACAAACTTCCATTTACGTGGATTGTTAAATGTGCTTTCACAATTGTCCAGTTTCTTAAAATATATATCTGTAACTAAGATGCATATGTTGATGTTTTTGACCATAACTTTAACATTAGGTTTAACAGGTATGGGTTCTCACCTGATGAAAATAACCTTGACGAACTAACACATTTTCTCATAATTAAAACGCTTCAAATCTGATGTGGACAACTTTTTATTTGCTTGAGGTTTTGAGGCATACATTCTCATCCAATTGCACCATTCTCTGTACATTCCTCGGGATGGTTCCATGGGAGGTTTGCATCGCGTGTGAGATGAACAAAAGTGGTGGGCGTTTTGGCATTTCTTTGGCTCATCAGTGTTCATCACGTGTGCCGTCATTTATTAATAAGGTTCCCAGTACAAAGTGAATATTTACATTGGATCCTGAGGTTTCACACACTGACATTTACCCTTTCATGGTCCATTTGGCACGTTTGCAACATGTCAACCTTGGGTAGATTTGGACATGCAATCGTTTTATAGAGATATGGAATTTCATAAATGCTGCACTGGCATTGTTTGTATATTATGTAGGAGCCTTTTACAATAGTGGGGCCTTAAACTATTCTTTAAAAACTAAATAAATGTATTATAATATTGATACAGAACGTTTGTGTTTACATATATTACTACAGAGTCATCATGTCTGCTGGCAACGCTTCGATCGGCAAGCCTGCTCCGGATTTTTCTGGTGTGGCTGTGGTGAACGGAGCATTCAAGGACATCAAACTGTCCAACTATAAAGGTGCGTGACGGTTTAAGGCTCAGAAAGTACTCCTGAAAAAGCACAGCAGATCACAACACTGACAGCCTGCAACATTTTAAATACTTCGTTATTTGTTTACATCTTAAAATAATGTAATACTGAGGCGCGGTGATAAAGCGTTGGTGGTTTACAAAAGTTGGCTTGTGCGGCAGAAGTATCTGGTCTCTCACAGTTGGTGAGGTTCAGCAGTCGCATGTTGCCGCCTCTGCAGATTGTATCACCCAGTGATCAAAGTTCCTTACGCCAGGTAGAATCAGATTGGTCTTGTCAACACCTTGGTAGTAAGAGCCAGTCTTTGAGCGCCTCTAGCATAACTTTTGAAGTCTCGGGTGTTTCGTTTTACATTTAGTTACTTATAGTTTGTGTAAAATTCTAATCTTAAGGTAAAGCACTTTTAAAAGCCTGCACTTTGAAGCAGAAGAGAGATGACCACTTGATCGTGCATTTACACTGAATACACAAGCGATTCCAATGCTCTTAACACAACAGAGAAATTAGTCTCCATACCTCTTATTGCCTGCGCAGTGTCCGAGTCTGGCCTGCCGTCGGCTCCAGTTTATCGTGGTCACCCTGGCTTTGCCATTTGTCTCGGTCGACTGCACGCACTCGTCCAGTTTTTGTGCATTTCCGACCTCTGTCAACACTGACCCGGCTCACACGTGCCACAGTTGCGGTCATCGTTATTGCAAAAATTCGAATGAGAGCCACTCGCCCGAGCCCACTGGTTAGGTGTGCAGCAGCTCACATTGGCTCGTGGTGTTCAGATACCAGCCCAGGCAGAGGCGGCGATGTTGCCGGTTCTATTTTGGGGTTTGTGGCTTCTACCTACAGCTCCTTTTGAATAGTGTGCAAAGCGAGACTCCATCTGAAGGTCCCAAGCCTGCCAAGCATCCCTTCACGCGAGTCCCCTGATGAATACCGCATGCGCACTGTCCTCCAGTGTTTCTGGTCGTGCCACTTGGTGTTCGGCATGATGTCCAACGCTTTGCTCCACGTTTATGAAAGTGCACTCAAGAGCTATACGACACAACCACATCTTTCGATTTAAAGCTTTCGTGACTGCAGGGATTCTTCATCTTGGTTCTTTCGGTAAAATCACGTAGAAGGGAAATAATAAAAAAATATAAATTAAACATAATAAAATACAATTCTCACGACGTTGCGGCCACAACGCAAGCAGCCGTCCTCAGGTGAAGAACAGGTCTGTCGGAAAGACAGCGTCTGAATGAACACCACCAAGCTTGGCAGCGTATATTTAAGCTGGGTTAGGGGAGGAAGGGTGCCTTGATAAAGGAATTTGCATATCAACAGAGGAATTTAGCATATTTATGGAAAATGCAGATATGGGATTAGTCACTACTTGTGGAATGCGTAGGAGGTGGGGGGGTGTCTCAAAGTCATATTATGCTCGTGCATTATGTAGGATTAGCAACCTCCTGGAGACAAAGTACACTAAATCAAATAAATCTAGCAAAATTTCGAAATGTAATGCAATGCAACACAGAGGGCCGGTCAACACACAATTAACGCATAGCCTGGTTGATTACGTTCTTCCAAAGATTGCTAAATTAGAAGTTAAGTGTGAAATTTGTAAGACAGACACGAAGACTGATACACAAGCAGAGAGAGACAACAAAAATCCAAATTAAGTATGAGTGAGTGTATCACGGCCTCCTCCACGCCATCACGGGAAAAACCGTCCCGAGTTGACGCGGACGCAGAAAAAACCGCGCGACGGACGCGGGGTCTGGGTCCTGCTAAAATAACTGCAGTAATATAAATATAATTTGAGATCATACACTTGGCAAAGTGGGTTTGACTACGTAGAGGGTTTATAGGGAGTTCACAGAAGACATAATTTCAGTAAACTTTTTTCATAGAGGTAAAAATAAAGGCATTCACTAACCACTTCATGCCATCGCCCTGTACGCATACACAAGCAGGAGAGGTCACAGTGGAGGGTCGAGGATTTGGCACTGATGACCGATAAGATGCACCGGGTGCAGGGGTTGTGTTTGTACGCACTGCATTTCGTGACTAAAACAAACAAAATCACTCCTAGGTTCACAGTTCTGCTGTTACGGTTAATTTCTGTCAGTTTGAGCTCATATCACGGCGGCGCGTTCTTTGCAGGAAAGTACGTCGTGCTGTTTTTCTACCCCCTGGACTTCACGTTCGTGTGCCCCACGGAGATCATCGCGTTCAACGACCGCCTGCCTGAGTTCACGAAGCTGGACTGTGCCGTCATCGCTGCGTCCACCGACTCCCAGTTCAGCCACTTGGCATGGTACTCTCACTCGCACACGCCCAGTCGCACTCTTCATCGGCAATGGTCAACCCACTTCTGGATAAAGGCCTTTCCATGCCACCAACACCTCCCACAATCCTTCGATGTAATATTCAACCATGCACATGAGCGCGGACGAAATTTGTCACTCACCTTCCTCGGTGGATGTCATCTCGGACGTGATCCATCCCTTGGCTGCCACGCCATTATTATTTGTCACCATTGTCAACCCTTCCAGCGACATATCCTCCCCAAGCCCACTTGCTTTTTCTAATGGTTTAGATGCAACTAGACTCCATGTGTTATCTTATCAATGTGTTCCTCTTTCTCTCAATATAATTCCAAGCATGCATCTCTCAACTCTTCATTGCATGCTTTTGAGCCTTGTTTGATTGTCATCGTCAACGTTTCTTAACCTTGTAAGCCACAGCAAGTGATCCAAAAATCACTCCAAACAGTTCTCTGAACGAGTAAGGCCCAGACTTGGAGTTGCTCCAATCCCAGCTCTTAAATAAGCATGGCAATTCTCAGGCTGTGTTCTTGCCATGGCTCTCAATAATGAGCCCATAGCGCTGGGTGAAGTTGCGTGCTTATTAGAGGCCGACGAAAATTCGGTTTCGGTGCCGAATGTTTGCAAATGGCCTCTTTCGGCATACTTTCGGTTAGACCGAAAGTCAATTTTTTACTTTTGGTCTGGTTTCGGTTTCGGCCGAAACCAGAAATTCAGCTTCGGTCGGCCTCTCGTGCTTATGAATGTTGCCGTTAGCCCTTGCAGGACAGACAGTGAATGCGGTCCACTTGAGCTTTTTCAAGCATCAAAGGGCACTCTGCACTTGTGCGTCTAACCATTCGCATCGATCGCGCTGCCCTGGAGATTGTTGCTTGGCTACGGCTTAAAGTGTGGTACTGTGTTATCTGCCCCCATTTGTGGTGCACATCAAACCCCTTGTTGGCTTTTTTCTGGTGCTCAAAAATGAGATTGGCTTTATCCTTTTGTATTCCAAGCTCCGGCCCTAGGTGATTGAATATGAAAGATGTAAATAATTGTGGATTTGTTAATTTGAAAACCAGCCGAAGGCCCTTGTGATCTCGTGAATAGGACATCGTGGACTCTATTAATGCTGTTTTTGTATAATTGTAGTCGTTTTTCAAATGTGGGTTTGTGGTTGCGATGAGGCCACATGGCACTTTGTTCAATGAAGAGCAAGTTTTTCAAATTTCCCTTTTGCAGTCGATGCTTAGCGGCAATACCTGCAAACCTCAAACGCTATTTAAACTGGCTCCATGGATTGTCGATTTAACATAAGAAAAAGTGCACCTGGGGGTTTGGATCAAATAAATGTTATGCATTCATTTGTATGTGCATTTTTTTATTTAACTTTAAATAAATGGAGGCTGAGCTGATGGCATGGATTTGCAGCTTGTAGCTTAGAAGACAGGGTTGATAAGTTGATTGTTTAATACTTTCATGGCAACCGGACAGACCATTGACTGCAAAATTATTTTCGAGTAAGTAAATATTTGGTCGACTTCCTGGGTTCGAGCCATTTGGTGCGCAGCGGAGCATTGTCCAAGTTTGCTTTTTGCACCGCAAAAACTCGTGAGCATATCGCAAACGTTGGCGTAAGGTCAAGTGGAGAACCAACAGTGTCCGCGATTGTCGTGCATGACACCACCTGGAGGTGTTGTCATTGCACTACAGTTGTGGAGCAGTTAACGATGAAAATTATTCAAAACGTATTATATTGCTATTATTTTCTAACGCGAGCATTGGACCCCGGCACCACACAGAGTGAAAATCCACGATGCGTAGTTTCAGTGCTGTCTGTCATGCCACAATTGCTCTATGTATAAAGCCATTTTCTTAATCCAGTGCTGGATGAGGGATTCCTCATGCCATGCATATCATGGGGGTTAATTGGCCATCTCATGGTTCTGGCCATTGGGAGTTGATACTTTGTACAGTGCAATAAAATATGTTGCTGCACTGACCTCTGTTGCCCACCATAAAACATATTCATCATATGGGGGGAGGGGGTGGTGTGATTGCTGACTACCCAGAAATCAATAAACTATTTACAATTATT
Source organism: Lethenteron reissneri (assembly GCF_015708825.2). Lineage (NCBI taxonomy): Eukaryota > Metazoa > Chordata > Hyperoartia > Petromyzontiformes > Petromyzontidae > Lethenteron > Lethenteron reissneri. The sequence goes on from NC_083817.1 coordinate 11,599,378, forward strand.
TTATATTAGCAGGTTGGGCCCACTGAGTTCTTTTTGCAGAAGCAACTTGGCCACAAATGAAAGCCCAATGAATTGGCTTATGGGGAAATCTCTATAGCAGCCGAATACTCTAAGTGCATGTTTCTAAATGTGAAGGAAAACCAGAGGACCCTGAGAAAATCTATGCAGCCACGGGGAGAATATGCAAACTGAGGATCGGGATCAAACCCACAACCACCTGCATACTAGGCGAGGTAGTTAACATCTTGCCACCACGGCATGCATCTCATCACTGTGATGCTATTCATTAATCTAAATACCAGATTGACCTTTTTTTTCCCTGAGCATCGTAGCCCATGACCAAATCACCTAGATATTGCGCCTGATCTCGTCACGATCTCAGAAGCTCAGCGTGAATACTCCGCGATCGTGATTTGGATCGGTGACCACTGTGCATAACCAGTGTTATTTGCTTATGCGGGGCTACGTGATGGGCAGCTGAGGGAAGTGCATAAATTTGTACTGTAATTTAATGCTCCTCGTTCTCTGCTCCCCGCCTTTACCAACTGGCATTGACCTGCACGGTGAAGTCTGGTGAAATAACCCCCACTGATACGCAAGCAGTGAGGAGGCCCTCATGCCAGTGGATTGACAAGAGCGGTTCATGTACAGTTATCTTCATGTTCGAATGTTGCTTACGGCAGTGCATTTCATATCTATTGCAGGGTGAACACACCGCGCAAACAGGGAGGCCTGGGTCACATGGAAATCCCACTCCTTGCCGACCGAACATGCAATGTCGCCAAGAACTATGGAGTACTCAAGGAAGATGAGGGCATTGCCTACCGGTGGGTTACATGTGCAGTGGTATTGAGAAACCCATATTACCACTATTTTACTTGCTTGCATCTAGCCAGCTTTGAAACGTTGGTAATGACCAGGATTCTTATTTTATTCTCTTAAATGCCATGGCGTAATATCTGCTTATTTATCCTGTTAATTCTATTCTCCACAGCGATGTGATCATTGTTTTGTTAAACTAGGATCCATATCTCGCTCGCCAGTATTGGTTCGAAGCAAGCCTGACTGTTGATGAGACTGCAGCGTTTGCTTGAGCTGAACCAATTCTGAAAATCTACTCCATGAAGGCTCTACATCTGATGGATTAAAAAAAAGTGCTGAGAGTACCTTGCGGAGGGAGCTGGTAGTAACGTTGGGTTGCTCGGTTAATGGCCAGGGTCAACGGCGGCGTGGTGTATTCCGCAAATATGCCCGACTGTGAGGGCGGGCACAAGCCGGCGTGAGTAGGTTAAACGTTGAGTTTTAGAAGGGCACCACGGGGTGACCAGCCCCTCCACACCCAGCCCCACCCCTCCCAGCCCCAGCCCTTCCCCACCCAGCCCCACCCCTCCCAGCCCCAGCCCTTTCCCACCCAGCCCCTCCCCCACCCAGCCTGACCCCTCCCATTTTTGGATGCACGACGGACGGACACAATAATCCCCTGTGGGCTGGTGTAACCAGGAGGTTCCTTCCAGTATTATCCTGTGAATAATCAATGCGTAGTAAATTCAAAACACATATGACCAATAATAGGGCAAGAGACGGGGAACACGGGGAGGACGCAGAGACTTTTTAAAATTAAAAATGTAAATGTGGTTCAATCTTCACACCGTGGATATAGTGATCGGTGGTGTATTGATGTATTAAATGTAATCGTCTCCTCTCAACCGTGTTTATTCAAGGACACTCCCTAACAGTGTGAATGTGGTGAACCGCTTAAAACACTGGAACATCTCGTGAGCAGCTGTAGCCGAGTAGCAGTCCCTATGCACTATTCCCATGGACATGTGGGTTCACTTTGCATCTGCCGAACCTCTTGATCGGATATCAAAACCTAATGTATTCCCATATAACGTTTCTATGCCTCTACGTGACGGTCATCATCATTGGACAGTGACTTGGCCCGGAGCTATCATGTTTGTCACTTGTAGATATTCCTCTTCAAATCCGAATGGTCTCCCTGGTTAATACTGCATGCATGTATTAACCATAAAATACCACAATCCATTGGCTTCGGGGGATGTGAAATATCCTATGTAATTCGAGGAATAGGCCCTTATGTGCCATTTTCACTTTCCAAATAAATAAATCAGTAACTGCTTGGGAAATGATGAACTTGTCACTCCCCATTGCGAGAACTTAGCAGGACCCTCCTGACACAGTCTTGACTCGGCCAAGGCTTCCTTGAGTAAATAATCTGAATAAATTAAATCCAAGAACTTTTAATCTCACTTTTGACCATGTGGATGCATGTTAGACTTCTTTCTCCCCGTACATAGCCAACCGTGCTAATCAGAGGTGCAGATGAGTCGGGTGCTGACATGTCTGAAGAGAAATAAAATCACTCTTTGCCTTTCCTCTTCTTGTGACTTCTTAACCTATTGTGACCACACCGCCACCAACCTTTCTGGCCTGTGTTCCACAGTGGCCTGTTCATCATCGATGGCAAAGGCATCCTGCGACAAATCACCATCAACGACCTGCCGGTGGGCCGCGACGTGGACGAGATCCTCCGCTTGGTGCAGGCCTTCAAGTTCACGGACGAGCATGGCGAGGGTGAGTGCCTAGCGCTTGCTGCCGGTCTGTCCCCTGATCGCTAGCAATGCACCCAGTCTCGTCAGATCTCGGCAACCAAGCAGTTTTGAGCCTTGATGATGCTTGTGCGTGGGTGACCACGGTGTATGAGGCATCGGCTGTTGTGGGGCTATGTTATCAGCAGAGGGCAGTGCAGCGCAATCCAACTCTTTACCTTACAATGCCCCAATGTCTGTCTCCCCCCCCCACTCCTTCAAGCGGCACGAACCAGCGTGATAAAGTATGGTCATGTAACTCGGCATGATCCTTAGAGCATGGGTTGGCTCTCGCCCAACAGTGGGATTGACAGTTCGGTGACTATTGTTTAAAGTTGTTGAAACCTCAGCAGAATCCACTAGGATTCTCAACCAAAGCAGAATTCAGTCTCAAGCTTCTACAAACCTTGTTTGTAGCGGATGCTTGGCTTTGGACAATTTTCCATAGAAATTACAGAGTAACTATGAGCAATGAATGGTTGGAATAGTTACAGTACATGTGTAAGAGTCTGTGTGGGGTAGAGACGACTTTGTTGTTTCAGCGTCTTGCCAGCTTCACAACCTACAATGAGTTATGGGTGCAGTATCTCAACAGCATTGGGAAGATCATTATTCACAGGCCCACATTGCTCATGCGCTTCGGTAGAATGGGGTGTTTGCAGACATTACCCACAGTCAATAATCCGTTGGGCTCTTTCCATTTGCAATATTGGATAATTATATAAAGGTACTGGTGCAGTCTTGCAATTTGTTATTCATGACACTGCTGGAAGAAGCCCCAGCATTGTCGGAAGCTTTACAGAGCCCCCTTTAAAAGATATTTGTCTACTCTTAACTTAAAGCTTTCGTGGCTGCAGGAATTCATATTCTTGGGTCTTTCGGTAAAGTCACAGGTTCAAAGAAAATAAGCTTATAACCAACCCCCTTTTCCTGAAGACGACCGCTTGTGTTGCGATCGAAACGTCGTTTGTTATTTTTGTTATTTTCTTTAAACCTATCTACGTGGCTTTACCGAAAGACCCAAGAATATATATTGGTTTAGTCTTCCAAACTGGCCAGACACCACACACGACCTGCTGTGTGAACAGAGGCAGGGGATTTAAAGAAACTTACACCATTGTTTCAAGTGCCACGCTGGGAGAGCAACCTCTGCATTGCAAGTAGTGTTTTAACAATTACTCCATGGCAGCACCTTAAGGCACTGTGTTTTGTATGCATCCTCTTTGCAGAGTACTTTAGTAATATTTGTTATTTTACCAAATGGCAAAATGCGAATATTTTTGGTAATTTTATCGGTTACTCCCTTTTGTAGCAATTTAATTTTCCTATACCTTAAATATTACATTACATCTTGTATGACCAACTTGAATTTTACGTTCAACCCCTTAATATTTTCTTAGCGCAAACTCTTGCATGCACACAACTAACAGACCTCCACGCCACCTCCCTCATGCCAAACCCCCCCCCCCCCCACCGCTAATCCCCGAACATGGATGTGTGACCACAGTGTGCCCTGCTGGCTGGAAGCCTGGCAAGGACACCATCAAGCCAGATGTGCAGAAGAGCAAGGAGTTTTTTGCCAAGCAGTGAGACGGCAAAGCTGCACTCCACCGCAGTGACGACGTCTTGCACGTCTTCTCCCCTCCACCAATCAGCAGTCATGAGGCGTTCAACAGTCTTGTCAAGATGTGTCAACTCCTGTCAGACCAGAACCACAGCTCTGATGTCATAAAATTACCTAAAGGCCATGGTGCACAGTTGTTTATCAACTTATGTGGTCTTTGAGGCCAAGGGCTTGCAAAATTCAGTTTTCTCGCATCCTGCCATTGTTTTTGTTTTAGTTCAGTCCTTATTGTTCAGTTGAAGATGTACACATTAGTTGGAGAATGTTAAACTCTGAGGGATTGTGATGACTGGAGTCTGGGAAAACATTGTAAACCGATTCTAATTGGATTCGTGCAAGTTACAATGCATGAACTAGCCATTACACTTGTACCATTGCCTTTACATTCCTGGCTGAACTACTTGTGATGGGAAAAAAAAAGCACTTGCTACGTTTGAGTCGAGTTGTTGGTTTGGACAAATAGTTTATCTTGTTTCTGACGAATCGTGACTGCTACAAAGTGTGCCTCATAGTGCTGGGTATTTTGTCCAATAAAATTAGAAGGAAATACAGCTGTTTGTGTGAATATCTTTACCTGGGAACTGCTTGTCTGGTTGAGTTGTGTGAAGATTTCATTGAAATTTGGTAGCGTGTACCCATGGAGTGAGGGCAGTGGAGCAAATTACCGTTTGTACTGCACGTCTTTGCCTCCCCAGCCCAACCCACTGAACAGCGTGGTGAAATACGGTAAAATCTCGAATGTGCAGTGTGGGGATACCTTTATCCGGCAATAGTTTCGCAAGAGTGTCTACATGTGCAAGATCAATGATTTACAAAATACATTGTGCCCAAATCTTCGATTTTTTTTAGTGCGTTCAAGTGATGCATGGAGCCCATGTTTAGTAGGATTAGATTTGAGCTATGGGAGCAAACCAGAGAACCAGATTTGTGGGCAAACCCATAGAGAACAAGGTGAGAATATGAACCCTACACTCGAGTTGGGAATCGTACTCTGGGTCCTTGCTGCGAGGTACAAATGTTTTACCACTTTGCCAGCCTGTGCCACCCACTGAGTTGAATACTTTTTTCCACAGTGACCCGCCGACCAGATTGATGGCAATACCGTTGCTCGGGTATGTTGTACAAGCGGGGAAACCCGTTGTAATGGAAGCACAATAAACGGTGCACACGTCCTTTGAATACTTTTGAAATTGACTGCATTGTATGCCCCAGGTTCTTGTAAATGGGAGAGTGGATAAGCAACTGACCAGCTCCATTGTTGGATCAAAGGTCTATCTTATTATTTCTACCTCATTCGCACAAGCTACGTGTCGTAATCTCTCAGATTACGTCTCATTCGTTGCAACTGATGGAGTGGGTTTGGGAGGAATATCCTGGACAAATATAAACCGATTATATCAGCATGTTTGTTTGCATGTTCACCGCAAGTACGTGTGGTTAATGCAGACTTGATTCCTAGGAAAAGTATGTTTGGTGTTTGAACCTCTTAACACCTGTTGTTATTTTTTTACTTGAAGCTTTCGTGACTGCAGGAATTCATACTCTTTGGGTTTTTCGATAAAGTCACGTAGAAAAATAACAAATCACGACGTTTCGATCGCAACACAAGCAAACGTCAGGTGAAAAAATCCAGCAGAGCTGCTGAGGCAGGGTAAATAGGTCTGGTTTTTTTTCAACGGTTTTACTTAACTTGACTCCCATAGTCCTATGTTTGTCGTGGTCAAATATTGTAATCAACATTTAGTCTACTTTCTGTTCAATGAATTCCAAATTTTGCACACGTACTCATATCCGGTGACGATGCGTGCCTGTTTCAAAATCGGCATCAATCAATTGGCTCTTTTAAAGCAATGAACATTTTGTATGGACGGCTTATTAATTAAATATTTTTTGGGGAAGGTCAAAAACGCCGCGGTCCCTAAACTCTGGAATCGCCTCGCCCAAGAAGCAGGCGGCACGTCCCTCAGGCGCCACGTGCACGCTCCGTGTGAACGAGTTACGGAAGTAATCAATTCAAGTCAGCGTTGATGTGGGAGCAGGCGCAGCATCATTGACGTACTTCTCGACCGTGAGCTAAACGAAGTTGTTAATAAAACCGTTGTTTAAAAAAAAAAACTTTAAGGAGTTTATTTTACCTGAAGACGATTGCTTGTGTTGCGATCGAAAGGTGATTTTTGTATTATTATTTTTCTATTTTACCGAAAGACCCAAAGAGTAGTCTGAATACCTGTTTTATTGCCAGAAAGGGTAAAACCTACATTCATGCAGAGATTAGGTTCATTTATTAAGATATGCTTTATTCAAAAATAAAATTTTTACAATTGCACAACAAACGCAAATACTTTAAATCAGGAGTTAACATCGGTATATGAATAATTTCAGCATTCGGCGTATGTATGGCAACCCATGTTATGCGATACCCATGGACCAGATCCACTTCACACAATTGGCCCCGGAGCTCCTCGCCTGGGCAAGCTTCCCCCATCGCCGGTCACGGGGACGTCGGCGCATTCCTTCCAAAATTCGGGCGAACTCGCAACGGACCAATGGGGGCGCGCAGTCAACGTGACTAAAACATTAATACAATCACTCGACGAAGCTGTGCACATTCGGAATCAGTCGCGGGTTTATAAACGTGGTTTTTAAAGTGCCCGAAATGCGCCGGCTGGTTGCAAGTGCCGCAGTGCGTCGGCTGCTCAGAGCCGATGAAATGTCTAAAACTGGGAAAGTTATGCAGCGTCGGTGAAACCTGGAGATCCAAGTTCCATTCCCGGCCACAGCTAGCAGCAGTGGCCGAGTGATATCTTGAACCAGTCAGTCCTGGGACACACCTACTGAACCGAGCCATGCTGACCAGCACCTTGAGGTATGGCCAAATCACCCCCTATGCTCGACACGGTATGGGGGTCGAGGCCTTCATCCAGCAGTGGATTGACCAAAGTGGGTAAGATTTGTTGAGTCTAATGTGTTATTTGGACCTAGTGGCCATAATCCCCTGTGTATAAACTAGCGGTTTACGTCCATCGGGAACAAATCGTTGAAAAGTAATACATTATTATAGGTCACCTTTATTAGGCCTTGGGAATTAAGTCATAACACATTGTATAGGCGATATTTAGAATCTATAGAGCCTATGAATCCACCAGAAAGAAAAAAAAATCGCTTATTTTAGTCTAGTATTTAACATTGACAATGTTAAATTTGAAAGCAGATATATTAAACTGGGTTAAAATATTATTGGTTCTTTTGGTGAAGTCACGTAGATAGAAAATAAAAAAATATTCAAATTAAAAAAAAGTTTGGGTTAAAAAAGTTTGCCTCTAGCCCATCACAACTTTCTTATCGATACCTCGCACCCAGCACCCAGAATCTGTTATATATATTTTATTACGCTTTTTTACTCTGAAAAGCCGAAGTCTCAACTCTTTCAAGGAGCTTCTGCTAAGATCTTGCAGTGTGGGTGGATGATTGCTATGGGGTTTCCAATTAAGTAATTTGCGAATAAACTACTTTTTTCAAATGTGGACCGTGATGTTTGGCGCACGACGGCCTGCTCGTCTTCGAATGACGGCACAGGCCCTCCAACATCCACCGTGAAGCGGATGGTGCAGAATCATCCATGGTGAACACACTCTCCGATGGAATCGCTGTGCTGCTGTGTCGAGTAAAATTTACAAGTTGCAATTTAAATGCAAAACTGAAGCTCTCCGAAAGGAAATACATTTCATTTTTGTCACAGATGCAGGAAAGTGGAGGTCATGGCATTGTGCGGTGTTTCTCAGCTCCAATTCCTGTCGACCCCTTTGAACCGACCACGTCTTTGTGATTAGGAGTCGTTTCTATTTGTATGCAAATTAACCACTACATACTGCATGATACCTGGTGATCTTGAAGAGCTGTAACATCATTCCATGGGTCACAACAGAAACCGGTACCACCTACGGTGACTAAACTCTCGTGGTCGTGAACAAAAGTGAATAATTATTCACTTGATACTGGCCAAGTAAAGAAATCGAATCCACTAAAACGATGTCACGTCAGGTGGTACGGACAAGTGAGATCTCGCATCTGGTCTAGGCTCGTGGATGACGCGGTTGCGTTACGAAGGCTAGAGTTGAGAAACACTGCCATAATGTACATGTCGAGATGCAGTCATGTTTTGAAGACAGGATATTACGAGCGCATGCACACAATAGTTTAACACGTAGGCTTTCGCGACCAATATCATCCATAATACAAGTTTTGTGGGTTCGATCGCGTAAATATATAAATGTGTCGCTAAACCCCTCTATTTAAGGAACCAAACAGGAGATTTCTCCGCAAATATGGCTGTTGCCTGATGAAGCTAGTTGTAATTACTGGCGAAACGTCGTACTCGGATTGTAAATGTTGTGGCTTTGCTCTCCAACACACCGGTGTGCTGTCCTCGTGATGAATTTGCACGTTCTGTTTACGTGACAAACCTTACTAATTGGCTGTGGCGGGTTTAACGACATTTATGCGATCTAACCCTAAAAACCTCGATTATGGACACATGTTATTAGTGACTCACAACATTTCATCCTCGTTCGCCATGTCGCGAATCAAGACCCCTCCCTCCCCCCACACCACACACAATGTCTTCAACTGTCTTTATGAGGGATTGTGATGTAATATTCAATTGTTGTCTCATTAACGCTCTCGTTGTTATAATTTCTTGATGGTGCTGTTAGATTTTTCCGTATGGTGGAAAAGGTATTTTTCAATTTTGTAAAACATTTCGAAAATAAGTACTTTGTTGCTCAACTGCCAATGGCAAGTATTGACCATGAAAGCCCATCGACCACAAATTTACCTTTTTGTGATGAGCTTAATTAAGTATACAGTATATGTGTAACATTTTATACGTGACAAAAACAACTCAACACATTCGTCAACAGCACTGCCTTGAGAGGAAAAATTTATACAATAGGAGACGTTTCAGGCAATGGCCCTTCATAGCACGTCATGTGTCACATGTCATATGCAATGGAGGACAGTGTGGTTGACGAATCACGTGTTGAGTTTATTGTTATTTGTGCTTGTGCACCACTGCGCAATGCAGCATTGTGCACCACTGCGCAATGCAGCATTGCCAAATAATTTGTTCACTTTTATGTAGATATGCATTATGATCATCACATGTTACAAGTAAGCCAAATAAAAAAATATCCAGGCTATTAACACCAACTTGTGGTACATAATACTGGGTTCAAATCTGATTTCCTCTAAACTTGTTAACTGCAGCGTCAATGGTGCCATCATGCACGCACGTCCAAGAGCTGCCTGTACAGAAATCACACACGTCACAGAAATTATATTCACTCTTTTGAACATTCGGGACTAATGGATTCAAGTACTGTATCTCCTTGTTTTGAAACGGGCAATCAGACAGGCACCACTTTGGCAAAGAAGCTTTCAAACAGCGCGATGCAATAGCAGCCTGTGCTGTCGAGTTGTATACGCACCTTTGCTTGTTGACAATGTACTGCATGTTTTATTTACCGCATATTGTTCGAAAATCCAACATCACAAAAACATCAGACATCATAAAACAATGTATACATGCAGAAACAAATATTGCTCAAATCCAAACATATGGTATAGATTAACCCAACACATAAATTAGGGCGGCGATGGTGCAGCGGATAACACAATGCACTCATAACCCTGTCGCCCGAGTTGGATTCCCAACCACGGCGAACACGAGGAGCGAATGCTGTCTGACTGGGTTCTGGTTCTCCTCTTCAACCCACACTGACAAGGCTGCTGAAGTATGGTCAAACGTCTCGCACGACCGACACTGCGGTGACTGCGTGGGAAGGCCATCACGTGGATTAACCCAAGGGCTGTAATGGCATTGTCCACACGAGTGGTGAAGATACAATACGAACCCTCCACGGAGAGACGGGCTCGCTACCCCACATCTCCATCTTTGCACCCCCAGTCACCCCCCCCCCCCCTTCATGAGTGACCCCCCCCCCCCCCCAGTGACCGTGGGGCACCCCACATAGCCAACCCTTATAAACTAAACATTTGTATTTATTTTACCAGGTAAGGCCCCCACTGAGCTATGCTGGACAGCTCTTTTTCAGAAGCGACCTGGCCATCACAAATGATAGCTCAACCAAGTGGCGTTATCGTCATCGTCACGTGGACATTTATAGCAGCCAACTTAGCCCCACCCGGCCCCCCCCAACCCCAAGCGCGCACCCCTCTCACGGCCCCCACCCCCTCCACCCGCGTGCCCTCCCTTACCCGCGCACTGGGCACCCGCGTGCCCTCCCCGCGTGCCGGGCCCCTCCCCCCTGTATGTGATGATTGGGAAGGAGGGGGAAATCGTTCTGACAACAAAACGTGAATTCGATATTGTGCGGTTTTCAACAAAACGCATGCGTGACTTTTCAATGTAAATTGAAAACGCGTTTCTTTAGAACCGCTTTGTTGTGTTTAGTTTGTTTTCCTTCCCCCAGCACCTCCGATTAGCGTGTTTGGCTACGTGCGGTGGGAGAGAAGTTCGACATACACGTACTTGACGAGGGGAGTGCTATCACGTGCCAACATGGCACATTTTAAGTTCAATCAACACGGATATACCTATCAACCCGTACCGTTTACCCGTATTCTGGTGCAGGGAAATTTAGTATCCAGGTTCATACAGCATACAGCCGTTTCTAAATAAAATACATGTCTATTTGTTTATGTTTCGCCCTTGTGATTCGACTTTGTAGGATGAACGTTGAGATTTATAATGGCACGGAGTGACCAATAAGGTCTGAATTGTTCTGTAATAAGGTAGGGCACTGATAAGGGGTTGACAGGTATGGGATATGTTTTGATACAGGTAGGAACAATAGTTCCACACTGCCCACCAGGGATTATTTGTCAGTCTGTCGTGCATGGCCCCGCCCCACCAGAGCCCTCCCATTGGCTCGGGGGCGCCGACCAATGGGAGCGGTGAGTTGGGGTTGGTAGAGGGGGGGGTTAGTGGTGGGGGGGGGGGCACCGCTGCGACTCGGGCCAATGAGGAGACAGGCAATGTTTCATTCACAAAATGGAACTTGGGGAGGGTGGCTCCATTCATAAAATGGAAGCCTTGAAAAGAAAAAAGCAGATCTTTTTGCCTCGTGTTTCTTTCAACATTCCCAGCCTTAAGGTGATTCAGTTGGGGGTGGGAGGGGTGGGGCTGGGTGGAGAGGGGCTGGGTGGGGAAGGTGGGGCTGGGTGGGGAGGGTGGGGCTGGGTGGGGAGGGTTGGGCTGGGTGGGGAGGGTGAGGGTGGGGCTGGGTGGGGCTGGCTGGGGAGGGTGGGGCTGCGTTGGGAGGGTGAGGGTGGGGCTGGGTGGGGAGGGTGAGGGTGGGACTGGGTGGGGAGGGAGAGGGTGGGGCTGAGTGGTGAGGATGGGGCTGGGTGGGGAGGGTGGGGCTGGGTGGAGAGGGTGGGGCTGGGTGGGGAGGGTGAGGGTGGGGCTGGGTGGAGAGGGTGGGGCTGGGTGGGGAGGGTGGGGCTGGGTGGGGAGGGTGAGGGTGGAGCTGGATGGGGAGGATGAGGGTGGGGCTGGGTGGGGAGGGCGAAGGTGGGGCTGGGTGGTGAGGGCGAGGGTGGGGCTGGGTGGGGAGGGTGGAGCTGGGTGAGGGTGGGGCTGGGGGGTGAGGGTGGGGCTGGGTGGTGAGGGTGGGGCTGGATGGTGAGGGTGGGGCTGCGTGGGGAGGGTGAGGGTTGGGGCTGGGTGGGAGGGTGAGGCTAGGTGGGGAGGGAGGATGAGGGTGGGGCTGGGTGGGGAAGGTGAGGGTAGGGCTGGGTGGGGAGGGTGGGTGGGGAGGGTGAGGCTGGGGCTGGGTGGGGAGGGTGGGGCTGGGTGGGGAGGGTGGGGCTGGGTGGGGGAGGAGGGTGAGAGTGGGGCTGGGTAGGGAGGGTGGGGCTGGATGGGGAGGGTGAGGGTGGGGCTGGGTGGGGCTGGGTGGGGAGGGTGAGGGTGGGGCTGGATGGGGAGGGTGAGGAGGGTGAGGGTGGGGCTGGGTGGGGAGAGTGAGGGTGGCGCTGGGTGGGGAGGGTGGGGTTGGGTGGGGCTGGGTGGGGAGGGTGGGGCTGGGTGGGTCACCCCGTGGTCCCCTTATAAAACTCAACGTTTAACCTACACACTACACGATACACGACACGATACACTACACTTATACAGGTAGTAACAGCTTCCACACTGCCCACCAGGGATTATTTGTCTGGCTGTCGTGCACGAATGCGCTGTCCAACCAAGTTCCTACCTGCCCACTCCGAAGGAACGTGTCGCATGTATAGCGTGTTTGTTGTTGTAACATTCTGACCCTACCAGTGGCGGGCCGTGTATTTTACACCCATGTCTTCAGTGCTATCCTCCCGCAATTAAACAGCCTTCGAATAACCTCACCATGACACTAGGGCTATTGTCATTCGACTTAACCACCCCATATTCACAGTGACGGTAACCTTTATCGAGTAGAATAAAGTGATTTAACACGAGGATCAACACCTATGAGAGTTACAATACACTAATTGGCAGAGACATGAATATTTGGTGACTGAAACCATCAAGGATGTACCACTATTACGCAGTATGATAGGATGCTGCATCACAAATAGACATCGCATCGCCCAAATCAATGTCATTACCAAAGTAACAAGAACAAACTCACAACAACCAGTCACATTTACTCATACGACCACCAAGCAAGCATAAATTCTGTAAAACACAAATAACACAATCAGGATTCAACAGGCTTCCCCACAGAAAAAAATCTAAAGCACTCCATCTAAAAATCTAAACGTCACGAAAGAAAGTTTAAATACATTTTAAATGATGCTACGTTATGTGCTAGCTAGTTTTACTTCATTCAGCTTACTGGCCCTCCGATCACACCACACGAAAAATGCGAACGTAGGCGGCTAGGCCAGCTCGAAGGCTCCGGCGTGTCAAAGAATACGCCCAACATGGCAACCTCGAAATCTGATTGGTTAAAGAATATGACAACAACATCGTCCCCATTTTCTTCAACAGCAGAGGGGATTCATTTGACATTCTGAAGGCCTCAGGGTAGATTTTTCACCCAGAGAGGCTGAGATAGCACATGTGGAAAATCTGATTGGATAAAAGCTCTCATTTATGTGAGCTGTAGTCGACGCAGCGCAACTGAGGGAGAGAGTAGCAATGAAATTACATTAATAGACTGATGGGAACTAACTTTGTAAAATACATATAGCATTAATGGAAATATATATTAAATTATAAAAATAAATTTTTCTGATTCTGACAATCTCTAAGCCAGCAGAGAAGGCCTTGCTGGCCCTGACGGCCCGCCTCTGGACCCTACTGGAGCGGGTCAGAAGAGCTTCATAGCTCATCGGATTCCTCCAGGATGAATACAGATTCTGATTGTGTTTTGTCACCTGTGTTTTCCAAGAATCGTCCTTGAGATAGCTGTCTTGGGAAGTCTTACAGATTTTCCAGGATATTAAAAGTTCTGTTTTTATTGCCAGTTGCGTAGTAATAACAATAATCATCATCATACTGTACACCACAGCAAGACATTTACGTGCAGTTCTCCCATCTTCCGGTATTGTGGAGACATTCCTTTAACTCCTACAATTTGTCCCGGAAATGTATGAGGTGGCAACCCTCCTGTGGCGCGGCGCTCATGAGTTGCATGCCCTGCACGGCTCTGATGTTCACAACCCGGCGGGTCAGGAAACTCGCGAGCTGTGCCGTGCACATTGTTATATGATCCTCATTTTCTTCCTGAGCAGGGTGGCGATCTCGCGGTGACCGTCCGTGTCGCCTGCCTCCGCCAGCTGCAGTGGCGTTTTGTCCAGAGCATTGGCGGCGAACAGGTTCGGCTTCTCAGGGCCCTCGGCCCACCCGGCCAGGAGTTTGGCCGCCGCCACGTGGGCCCCCCGGACAGCGCAGTGCAGGGGGGTGTCGCGCGAGTTGTCCAGGGCGTTGAGCGACGCACCGCCGCTCTTGAGCAGCAGCTCCACCAGCTCGGGCCGCCCCGTCTCGGCCGCGATGTGCAGTGGCGTCTTGCGCCACGTGTTGCGCTCGTCGGCGGCCGACTTGCGCTTGCTGTTGGTCTTCCCCGCGCGGCCGGCCTCCAGGAGCACCCCGGTGGTCTCCGCACTGCCAGCGGCAGCGGCGAAGTGGAGCGCGGCGTTGCCGTCCATATCGCGCGAGAAAGCCTTGGCTCCCCTGGCCAGCAGCAGCGACACAGCCGACGCGTGGCCGTGTCCCGCCGCCAGGTGGAGAGGGGTCTTCTTCTCTCCATCGGCCACGTTCACATCGGCTCGCTTCTCCTCCAGCAGCACCTCGAGCAGGTGCACGTCGCCGCCCATCGCTGACAAGTGCAGCGGCGTCTTGCCTTTTTTGTCCTTTGCGCCGGGGTCGGCGCCGTTCTTCACCAGCAACCGGGCCACCTCCACGTAGCCTGATTCGACGGCGAGATGCAGCGGCGTGGCGCCGTCCCTGCCTGCCGCGCCGACCTTGGCCCCTTCCCGCAGTAGGAGCTCCACCACGGCGAGGTGGCCCTCGGCGGCCGCGGAGTGCAGGGCCGTTCGCTCCAGGTGGCCAGCGACACCAACGGCCAGGCCCTTGCCGAGGAGCAGTTGCACCGTCGATAAGTGACCTTTGCTGCTCGCCAGGTGCAGGGCGGAGCTGGAGTCTGACGTCCTCACGTCAACACGGGCGCCCTGCTCCAGCAGCACCAGCGTCACATCCGCGTGACCCATCTCTGCCGCAAGCAGCAGCGGCGTGTAGGAGGACCTCCCAGCGTCCGCCACGTTGGGGTCAGCGCCCTGCTTGAGCAGTGCGAGCACCGTGCCGTCAAAGCCTCGCTCCACAGCCTTGAAGAGGAGCCTCGTCTTGGCCTCGTCCGACATTTCCCCAAGCGCGTGGCTCAGCAGCAGCAGCTCAAACACGCCTGCATTGTTGGCGTCAAATGCCACGTCGACGAGGTCATGGTCGCACTTGGCGCCGGCCGCCAGGAGGACCTGCACGGTCTCTGTGAAGCCGCCGGTAACAGCATAGTAGAGCGCCGTGCGGTCCTTCTCATCCGGAGAGGCCACGTTGGCTCCGCACTGTAGCAGCGCGGCCACGACACGGCTCTCGTTCTTGAGGGCCGCCATATGGATGAGGTGCTTCCTGCGGTCTCGCCGCGTCTTCTCGTGCTCCACAAGGACGCTCGCGGCGCTCGTGTGGTTGTTTCTCAAGGCCAGCTCGGCAGCATTCTCCCCCTTGTTATCCAGAGTGTAAACATCAGCCCCGGCGCTCAGCAGCAATCGGAGCACTGCATCTTGGCCACTCTCAGCCGCTGCGTGAAGCGCGGTTCGCCCATTTACATCCTTCATATTGAACTTGGCTCCCTTCTTCAGCAGGAACTCCACTAAGCTGGCATGGCCCTGTGCGGCGGCCAGATGAAGCAGGGTCTCCTTCCTCTCATTCATCTTGTTCATGTCGCCACTTGTCAGAGAAGCCCTCTCGAAGTAGGCGAGGTCTCCGTCGATTGCAGCCTTGAAGGTCGCTTCATCGGTGACCACCAGGACCTCGGGCTGCGGCTGCGGCGGTGGCGGCTCTGTTTCCTGTGCCGGCTTCTCCACCTTGGGCGGAGGGGCGTCTCCCACCGGCATCTTCCTGGGCTTGCGGGTGATCACCTTGACCTTGCTGGGCGGATCGTCGCCATTCTCAAACTCCTCCAGGCTGCCGTTGTCTCTCTCGAGCAGGTAGCCGATGAGCTGGCGTCGGCTGTCGCCCACCTGGCGCGACACCTCGCCCACGTAGCGGCGAATGGTGGAGTAGAGCTCGGGCTCGGCCTGCTTGAGGCACGGATGGAAGAAGAGGCGGCATGCCCGCTCGCCGGACCGCGCCACCATCTCGAGCATCCGCGTGTTGCGCTCCTCGCGTGTCCGCAGCGTCGACAGCGCCATCCTCTTGTCGTAGCTGAGCACGCCGTGCTCCACAAGCGACTCGAGCAGCTGCTCGGTGTTGATGATGCCCCGGGAGAGCTCCTTCTTGCGCAGCCGCACCACGTCGATGGCGTACGGGTTGGAGGTCTTGGCGCCAGGGGCCGCGTTCGTACCCACGTCCAATCGCGCACGTCCCTGCTTGTCTTGCTCGCCCGTCATTTGCATACGAAGGAGGTTGAATGTCTGCGATGGTGGCTGCTGCTGCTGTTGCTGCATTCTATCTCAGCACGATGATCTGATCCAATCACTCGTTTCCCCTTAATGCTGCATATTGGCCGGAATTCCGAATGCGAGTTCGGGATGTGTTCCCAATTTTCAAACTCTTAAAGAAATGAAAGTTCTTGTTTTGTTTCAAATTAATCCGAAAACTCAAAGGGATGTCACTAATATGTCACTCCCGTGCTCCAAAAGTGACGGAACGTGGATTCAAGTGACGTCACTATCGTTAGCATTAAGATGTTGCTACATTAGGACACGATGTGAACAATCTGAAAATCCGAAAAATATCTGAAATGTAATAGGCTCAACTAAAACTTTATAAAAAATGCGGACTACTACGTGGTTCTTTGTCCACGGTATTTGCAAACACATGTAGCGGTGTAACCTCACCGGGCGTGTACTGATTCTGAATTTTGCTCATTTTGTATCAGCACTCTTACCTGTGTATTGACCTCATGGTTTAAACAATGATCATTCAGTAAAAGAAAAGTGGGTATTTTCGTTTTAATTTATCATATTTAATAATAATTAAGATCATTCAGACACGTCCAGTTGAATATGTTGTTATTGTTCGATATTCATGATTGCTTGTGTCTCTTTAAAAGCGAAGTTAGAAGATAAATGTATAGTTTTTCAATTTGGATCTCCTGTATAATACACATGATATTGAATGATGAGGTCTCTACTACTACAGAAATTCTATCGAAGCTCTTGCATTGGAAGCAATAGCAATTAGATGGATTAATATTCAGTCTATTAATATTAGCGTGTCGTGTACCCTATGCACCATTCGTTGTTGTCTCTACAGGCAAAGCCTCAATGAACGGTTGCACATTGAATGCCAGCCACGCATATCGAAAAAGGAAGCCTTTGTAAATGTACGGTGAAATAGTAATTTAGTAATCAGCCCAACAATCATGATGAATTTCCAAAAGCCCACAAGATTGCTATTCTTGCCACTGGTTGCCGAAATCTCTAGTTTGTTCTCCCTGCACGTCCAGTACTCTATTGGCCAGGATGCACTGCTTGGTGGCGTTTCTGTGAACAGAAACAAGAGAATTCACGAGCATACATCGTCACACATTATAATCGAGGTTTCCCTCGCTTTATGCAGTAGATACATAAAGTCAGGGAAAAAACGCACACAAAGCGAAACCGCACACGACAGCTGTCTGCCGAGTAGCGCGTATACTACACACACAGTACACACACAGTACACACACACAGTATGCACACAGTACACACAATACACACAGTACGCACACAGTACACACAATACACACACAGTACGCACACAGTATACACAACACACAAGTACATACACACAGTACACACACACAAAATACACAATACACACACACTACACACACACTACACACACAGTACACACAATACACACACAGTACACACACAGTAGACATCATGTTGTCCGACGTCCGACCGCATAGCCGCATGTAAAATTAATTCAAACCGCATAATATAGCTAATTTTTGGTAGAAATAGGTGAGCTGCATGTACGCGAAATCACACAAACCGAGCTCCTGCATAAAGCGAGGGACACCTGCACTGCATACGCTATCTCAACAAGCAGCGGCAATCAATCACCTCGACTGTTGTGCTCTATCACAGCAACTCGCAGCCTATCAGGGGCCCTGCGTGCCACTGTCAACCCTTGAAAAAAAATGTTTGCGGGAGCACCGCGCGCTCGTGACATTTTGTATTATTAAAGCTGCTCTAAAAACCTCAGTATCACCAACGGTGTTGTGGACCACTTCCCATGGCCTTAGGGACCACCAGCGGTCCCCGAACCTCAGGTTTGGAACCACTCCTCTGTTGGCAGTTTGTCTGACAAAACGCGGCGTTAACACAAGAAAGTTCTACGCCAGAAATGTTCAAATACATTTCCAAAGGTCGCACAACACTTCAATCACAACCCACGACACGTTTCGCCACTTGTTTGCAGAGGTTATCGGCTGTCCTCGTTAATATTTCAGGTGTACGAACCATAAAATACTGCAAGGTATCATCTGCTTCACAGTGGACGTCAGAGGTTACCGTGACATCATTTGAAGAATAGTGGGCAATTGTGTGGAGGCGTTACGGTCTAAATATGAAAAGTTACTTGCAGATACTCATACTAATTTCAGATAACTTAATCTGGACGATATAACACCTCACGTAACAACATCGTCCCCTACTGATAGACCGATGTGCATTTGATGAGAAAATGAAAATAAAATAACCCTGTTCTTATTTGCTGGCAGAAAGGGTAAAGCGTATTCGTATTTTCTCATCATTTTGATATTGGCAAAAAGGTCCCATCGACGATGCCCATTTGCAGACTGGTGCTGTACAGACTGGTGGTGTACAATATCGGTATGCTTGCCACTGGGGTTGCGGGTCTCCTTGTTGGCGAGACAGCAGCAGGGCATCGGAATGGTTGACATGGGATGCGATATACAGTAATACACTTTGAGTTGCAGAGCCGCACGATACATCACAAATGCTTATCTGGAGCGTGCGTCAATGTCCAGAGGTCAGAGCACAGCCAATCCCACTCACGCCACCCAGGGGGTTCTCAATTGCTGCTCTTTGCGAGCTGTGAAGGGCTTGAAACTCTGGGTAACGAGCAGGAAGCACAATGTGAATGGCCAAATGGGACACGCTTGAGTTGTCATGCAAGCCTAATGCGTGAGCGTCGCCATCGTGTGACTGTGCGACATACGCCTGGGTTTCCAGTTAAGATTTTTTTCGGCTCAAATTAAGTGTCCGAGAGCACGTCCAGCGTGGACATGGAGCGGTGAAATCGTTTGGTGTGCACGTGCAGGGTGGATTGGTGCATCTCAGGATCGTGGCGGGGGTGGCTTGGGGAGCAGTTGTTTGAACATGACTGATGATTACAAAGTGCCAATTACTCAAGTGCAGTGCTTTTGGAAAATTGATGGGATGGGTAAAAACCAGATCATATCTCTCTTAGAAAATATTCATCCCACTCAAGGCGTGTGGCCAGTTGCAAAAAACACCCTTGGTTGAAATGGCGCAAAGTTTGTAATTTAAAGTGATATCAAAAATTAAACCCAAATCCAATTATTATTTACGGCCCTCTGTCAATCTGCTGCTGAAGTCCTCCCACAATGGGGATCCGTTTGATCATACTTCACCACACTGGTCAGGGTGGGTTGGTAAAAGTGGGGGTGGCGAGGGAGACTTGTCCAAACATATGTTGCCACTGACGTTAACCGTGGCTGGGTATCGGCCTCGGGTTGCGCGGTTCAGAGTGTGTACTCATCGTGTAAGCCGATATGGGTTATTTGCACTGCGCGATGAACCTGACGACCTAAGTTTGATTCCCGGCCATGTCATGCCCACTCTTCTAAGGCGGTGCACATCTCCTGTTTATAGAACCAGTGGTGGAAATTCCCCATTCATATGGCGGGGGCAAGTATATCCATTTGGCAACCGCTGTTGACTTCCCCACAAAGTGGTACTCATTATATCGACCCTGGTCCAAACCAGTTATAAAGTTATGCACACTTTATATGCGTGAGACTATGGATTATATGAAGTTTCAGTCCTGTAGCGTAACTCGAGACGAACGTGCTGAGTTTTTTTTGGAAGGGGGAGGGGGGTTATAGCTCCGGTGTTGATAACTGAGCGCGTGTGAACACTGCACCCCTTAAGACCGACGGAACGCGGATGCCCCGATTGTGTTTCGCCCCCGCGCCGTGCCCGGGGGTCTCAAGTGGCGACAACGACGCGGGTCAGCCAAGGAAGCAGGAACAGCTTCTCCGTGGTGGTCCTGCCGTGCCGTTGTCGGCACGCGTGTGTTTGTCTCGAGTAAATACCCTCCTCCTTCTGAGTCGGGCCCCTGAGCCAGACTTGTCTTCCCATACAGTGTGATCATTGTGCGCTTTCTCGTTCATTTCCCGATGCTTTGTATCCCCCCACACACACACACCGGCACTCATCATCATCTCTCATAATACAATTTTTTTGGGGTTAGATCGCGTAAATACATAAATGTGTCGTTAAACCCGACACCACCCGACACAGCAATTAGTAAGGTTTGTCACGTAAACAGAACATGCCAATTCGTTACTAGTACAGCACACCGGTGTGTTGGAGAGCAAATCAGATTGTAAATGTTATGGCTTTGCTCTCCAACGCGATCTAACCCAAAACAAACTATATTATGGATGATATTGGTCGCGAAAGCCTCCTGCGTATGAATCATCATCACTGCTGTCGCGTGTTGTGTATTCGCTGCATTGCACGGGCCGCAAACTCGCAGCTCTTTAAAGATTGCTTCGTGGCTCTCAATGCCATCATTGCAAAGTGTAAAAAATAAAAACCCAATCCTAATTTTATTTTAAATAAAGGATGAACGTCTAAAAAGCCCAACAATTAATCGTAACTAGCCTTTTGCCCGTCCAAGGACGGGTGTATTGCAGTAAATCTGAAACTTGCAAGCGAAAAGCAGACGTGATATTCATTGCATTAATGCGTGTGCAATTTGTAAAGGCGCGGTGACACTGACCTATTTCATTTAAAGGTTCTAATGCCTTGTTCATCATGACGTCCTTTTTACTTCTATATAGCGTTACGGAGATCGCGTGACGTGAGGATTCTGCCTTTGTAATGAGGGTTGTAAGTTGACGCTGAGGAGGGGGGAGGAGGCCCCTTGGCCCCCCATGTGGAGTGACGTCACCCACTAATTATTATGAATGGGGGGGGGGGATGTCCATTTGGAGGATGTCACCTGTTCATGATTATTAATGAGGGGGGCTGGTCGACGTGGAGTGACGTCACGTGCGTTACACACTGACATTCTTGTAGTAAATACGGTCTTACAAATCATTGTGCGTGTGCTGTTCTTAAAATAGCGATTGCAAAAAAATATGGTTTGACGTTATTGATTAAGTAACCTGTCTTGTATTCACACGCATTGCGGCTATTGAGTTTGTTTTACCAAATTATAAGAAAGCGGCTCTTCTTGTTATTTTGGTGGCCGACCCCTCTTGTATAGAGTTTTGTGTCGAGCTCGGACCCATGTCGACAAGAGAGAGGGGTCCTGGCCTACATACAAATCTGTCAGCTCACCCACCAGCGACAATTACTGTTGAAAGGTCGTGGAAGCGACTTCTGGAATTCGGTCTTTATTTGTCTTTCATTCACAACACTCCTATCTTACTCCTTCACGCTGCTGACAGACAGCGTGAAAGGAATAGATAGAGAGAGAGACACGCGCGGCCACGTGGCAGCCTGGACCCCGCTCCAGCGTGGCCTCACCCTCTGTTCGTTCCAGATCTGACCACGTGTTGTCCATCTCCACCCCTTTTAATACCCGGGTCACGTGGTACCTTTCCACCAGTCCTGGTTAACATCTATGGAATCTTCTAGACTCCATCGTACGCTCCCGGGACCACGCCCCTGACTCGTCCCCCCATTGGCTGTGGCTAAAGCCAGCAGATCCAATCCTCTACTTACAGATGTCACCTTCCCATTACGTCAGGGCCACGCCCCTAGACTTCCCCCCATTGGCTATGGGCCAGGACCGGCAGAGCCAATCATCATAGCGAGGTGTGATCCATCAGCAACCTGGATATATCCTCACATTACACTTGTAATGCTGAAAAATGTACTACTAACAAAGGACGTGTAGCTGATGGGATCCTGTATTTAAAGATAATGCTTTTATTTTTATGTGGAGAGACAACTATGGATAGGAGGCGTATCGTCTACTTATTTTGTTTCCATTATTCGAGTCGTAGGGGTCTTCATCATCAGCAGCCAGGATGTATCCACTGCTACCATGAACACCTTCTCAAGATGTAGTCGTCTCTCAGCCTTGTGATGTAACAAATCCACGTAGCACCTGCACCCTTAGACAATCCCATCACTCCAACTCCTCGGTTGACGGACTTTCAGGTGGACATACTTTCGGACGCGTTCCCTCCTTTGGCTGCCACTCATTCAGAGAGATGGAGTGATGTGATCAGCCAGTTTGGCGAGATGTTAACTACCCCGCCTGGTATGCAGGGGTCGTGGGTTCGATTCTGACCCTGACGTCAGTGTATTTAGAATTTGCATGTTCTCCCCGTGGTCACATGGATTTTTTTTCCATCTCCACATTTAGTCTCAACATCCGTTTATAATATTTGGCTGCTATCAATGTCCAGGTGGCGATAAGCCACTTGGTTGAGCTTTCATTTGTGGCCAAGTCGCTTCTGAAAAAAGCTACATAGCTCAGTGAGCATTGCCTCTGGTAAAATAAAAAAAATGGTTTAAAGTTAGATGGAGTATTTCATCGCATGATCGTGAAGGATGATGACAGCTTGGGGGAGGCTCCCATCCAGCAGTGGATAGATTAAGGCTGATGATACAGATGAGTAAGTCTCATTGTTCAATGTCCAAGCTTTAAAAAATATGCATACAGTGAGGGAAAAAAGTATTTGATCCCCTGCTGATTTTGTACGTTTGCCCACTGACAAAGAAATGATCAGCCTATAATTTTAATGGTAGGTTTATTTGAACAGTGAGAGAGAATAACAACAACAAAATCCAGAAAAACGCATGTCAAAAATGTTAGAAATTGATTAGCATTTTAATGAGGGAAATAAGTATTTGACCCCCTCTCAATCAGAAAGATTTCTGGTTGCCAGGTGTCTTTTATACAGGTAACGAGCTGAGATTAGGAGCACACTCTTAAAGGGAGTGCTCCTAATCTTAGCTTGTTACCTATATAAAATACACCTGTTCACAGAAGCAATCAATCAATCAGATTCCAAACTCTCCACCATGGCCAAGACCAAAGAGCTCTCCAAAGATGTCAGGGACAAGATTGTGGACCTACACAAGGCTGGAATGGGCTACAAGACCATCGCCAAGCAGCTTGGTGAGAAGGTGACAACAGTTGGTGAGATTATTCGCAAATGGAAGAAACACAAAAGAACTGTCAATCTCCCTCGGCCTGGGGCTCCATGCAAGATCTCACCTCGTGGAGTTGCAATGATCATGAGAACGTTGAAGGAACCAGCCCAGAACTACACGGGAGGGATCTTGTCAATGATCTCAAGGCAGCTGGGACCATAATCACTAAGACAACAGTTGGTAACACACTACGCTATGAAGGACTGAAATCCTGCAGCGCCCGCAAGGTCCCCCTGCTCAAGAAAGCACACATTCATGCCCGTCTGACGTTTGACAATGAACACCTGAATGATTCAGAGGACAACTGGGTGAAAGTGTTGTGGTCCGATGAGTCCAAAATGGAGCTCTTTGGCATCAACTCAACTCGCCGTGTTTGGAGGAGCAGGAATGCTGCCAATGACCCCAAGAACACCATCCCCACCGTCAAACATGGAGGTGGAAACATTATGCTTTGGGGGTGTTTTTCTGCTAAGGGGAGAGGACAACTTCACCGCATCAAAGGGACGATGGACGGGGCCATGTACCGTCAAATCTTGGGTGAGAACCTCCTTCCCTGAGCCAGGGCATTAAAAATGGGTCATGGATGGGTATTCCAGCATGACAATGACCAAAAACACACGGCCAAGGCAACAAAGGAGTGGCTCAAGAAGAAGCACATTAAGGTCCTGGAGTGGCCTAGCCAGTCTCCAGCCCTTAATCCCATAGAATATCTGTGGAGGGAGCTGAAGGTTCGAGTTGCCAAACGTCAACCTCGAAACCTTAATGACTTGGAGAAGATCTGCAAAGAGGAGTGGGACAAAATCCCTCCTGAAATGTGTGCAAACCTGGTGGCCAACTACAAGAAACGTCTGACCTCTGTGATTGCCAACAAGGGGTTTGCTACCAAGTACTAAGTCATGTTTTGCAGAGGGGTCAAATACTTAATTACCTCATTAAAATGCAAATCAATTTATAAAAAAAATTGACATGCGTTTTTCTGGATGTTTTTGTTGTTATTCTGTCTCTCACTGTTCAAATAAACCTACCATTAAAATTATAGACTGATAATTTTTTTGTCAGTGGGCAAACGTGCAAAATCAGCAGGGGATCAAATACTTTTTTCCCTCACTGTATATATAAATCAGATCACATGTAATACTGTACACGATATTGGCTGAAGTGTGTGCAGTACGTTTTTAACGTCGGACATCATGCAAACAACACACGGCACGACCCTACAACAACTCGGAGAGCTACACAGCACAACCATAAAAGCCTCCGCAATAGTTTTACAAGCAGGGCTTGCCGGTTTAACAAAGACTACGCCTGCCACTGTCCAGTTTACAGAGGCAATGTCAGGATTCCAGCCCAAGCCAATGCCAACCCCTCCGCACTCAGCATTCCACAGGCACCCCACAAGCCTTAGCCTGTAATGTAACGTGCATCCCTTTGTCAATTAATCCACTGCTGGATGAGTAAGGCCTCTCTGTGCACGCTTTGACGTCATGGGGGTTGTTTGACCAAACGTGGATCACGCTGCTCACGTTGGTGAACAGAGCATAGGCATGGGACCATACAAGCACAGTCCAACAATTAATGTTGCTGTACTGCCCCCATCTGGCAGCAGATTGACAAGAGGGTTGTACATGCTAGACTACAGACCGCAGTACAGTAGTTGGGAGTTCAATGTTCAGTTGATAATCGCAACCGCATCGCCTGCACTTATCAAAACCAAAAGCTATGTGAAGTTGGCTAATCGTGAATGCTTAACCAAACATTCACTTTTGCTGTGGATCATTAAAATGCCCGAAAAAAAAATCGAAAACCCCATATTCACAGGCCGGGATTCATCTCGTCTCGGATGGTCGGTCTGTCTGGCTGTTGTTGGCAGAGCGATCGTAACAGCGACTCCAATGCTCGAAACGAGAGTCAACTCCGTGCGTCGGTACTGAGGGTGCCACGGTGGCTAGGAGATGTTAACTACCTCGCCTGGTACACAGGAGGTCGTGGGTTCGATCCCGACCCTGACGCCTGTAGATATGGAGTTTGCATGTTCTCTCTCCCTGTGGTCGTGTGGATTTGGAAACATGCGTTTAGAATACAGTATTTGGCTGCTATAAATGTCCACATGGTAAGCCACTTCGTTCAGCTATCATTTGTGTCCAGGTCGGTTCTGAAAACGAGATATATAGCTCGATCGGCCTAACTGGTAAAATAAAAAAACAGTTTAAATCGTTTAACAGATCACCCTTCTGACAGGGTGGCATTGCAGATGAGTGCTCTGCTCCCAGTCTGGGATCACCTCCCTTCGTCATCATCATCACCATCATCCCTCTCTAGTCAATACAAGCAGTACCACACTCTGGTAAATCAACAGCTGTGCCCGTCCTATGGAGGCACTGATCACCGTCCATAAAATAATGGAATGGCCACCACTTTCTCAGGGCGGCTAAATGCAGGAGCGCACTACCCATGCTACCCCGAAAGAGATGTCACTCTGTTATCAATATCCCACCGGCTCCTCCGGTGTATAACACACGCTCTGGGAAGTAAGACGCACCCTGAACTCGTGCACGGTGTTTATAATTAAACAAACCAGGTCACACACACACAAACATACACCCAACGGATTATAAGACGGATTCAATAAAGTTACACAAGTCTGGGTCACACACACACACCGGATTATAAGACGCACACCGACAGTTTGCTGTAATGTACAGGGCGACCAGTGCGTCGTATAATCCGTACTGGTATAGTGTACAAACAAATCCATACTTTACTATCTGCCCATTTCTGTATGCTGTGGGTCTACAGTGTTTGTAGAGGGTGTATTGCGAAAGGCTAACAAGCAGCTTTATTGATTATACACGCAGGCTGTTTAAACAGACTCCAGTCATACACACAGTACTCGCTGTACCAGTCAGCAATGGTCAGCGTGGTGAAGTATGACCAAACTCTCCGAATGGCTGACACTACGGCCTTCATCCAGCAGTGGATAGACAAGGGGGAGAGGGGGGCTGTTGGTATTTACGAAGGTACACTGTCATTGTAAAACTGGCAACTGTGTTTATGTACGGTGGCACCGTGATTTGCACACGAAGATATCGAAACTCGGCGACTTGAATTAAGTTTTGTAAAACAAATTCCTCGCCACGGCGGTGTCTGAACCAGGTCCTGGTTGTTGTCCCCCTCCCCCTGTTTCACGACCAAACCGGTACTGACCAGTGCGGTGAAGTATGGCCAAACGACGTCGAGAGGCCGTACTTCATCCAGCGGTGGATTGGCGAGGCGTGGTTATTATGGTTACTGTCGACTAAGTAGCGAACATGGCATTAAGCAAAGGCAGTGCGATTATGTGTTTATCAGTTATTGCGGAAAGTTGTTCACGCCCGACGCTGTGAATGGAAGCGAAGAAGTTCACCAACGCATCTCAAATGATCAGATCACGATTCTCAGACCCCTATTCCAATCCCCTGCAGGATGCAGGCCCTCCCACACCTTGCCAGTCACCACGCCGCTGGTGAATGAGAATTTTGGTTAACGTTGACAAGGGCCCGTTCGGACATCACTCGGCCACTAATGTTAGCCGTGGTTGCTCAAGCGTAGCTCGACAACCACTGCGCCACCGCTCCTCCATTCCAAACCAATGTGACGCGTGCGAAAGAGCTCGTCCTGTCAAGGAGATGGAGCCATTAAATGAGCTCGCGTGCAGGTGCATAGGTGGATTACCACATCGCAGCCAACGGCTTAGAGAGGCATTCATCCAGCGTTGAATTGACCACGCTGCTGCTGCTACTGATAAGACATTCGCCTGTGCGTTTTGGGAAGAACAGCGAGCGGGAGCGATGGAGGAGGAGACGGCGGCGGCGTTGTGTCAGCGCGCTATCGTAGTGACGTATCGTGATGTTGTAGTAATGTAGTAGTGTGATGTAGTAGTGTGATGTTGTAGTGTGATGTTGCAGTGATGTTGTAGTGATGTAGTAGTGTGATGTTTCAGTGATGTTGTAGTTATGTAGTAGTAATGTAGTAGTGATGTTGTAGTGTGATGTTGCAGTGATGTTGTAGTTATGTAGTAGTGTGATGTAGTGATGTTGCAGTGATGTTGTAGTGATGTAGTAGTGTGATGTTGCAGTGATGTCGCAGTGATGTTGTAGTGATATAGTAGTGTGATGTAGTGATGATGTTTCAGTGATGTTGTAGTTATGTAGTAGTGATGTTGCAGTGATGTTGTGGTGATGTTTCAGTGATGTTGCAGTGATGTTGTAGGCGACTGCTGGCCCCACGCTAGCTGTATCATCGTGTAGCTGGACACACGTAGGTGCGCGGTGGCATGCGTGCATCACCCACACTTGTTCACAAGCTGCGGCACTCACCAGAAGAGGAGTGGGGGACGTGGCCGCCCGGCAATGCGCGAAACAGCGGCCGGGTGAACGCGCAAGGAAGGAACCCGCCGCGTGGTTTGGTGGAGGGGACGCGCGGGGGGGCGGGGGGGGCAGAGCGAGGGGTTCGCGTGGCCACGGACTCACACAAACATCGGCGCGTTTCTAGGCGCCGTGCCACACGCCCCTCCTAACACCTGCCGCTGCGCGTTTGTGTACACAGTGTCCTCTCGCTCTCTCCTGCCCCAGTGAAAACCTCACCCGCAGCGGCAGCGCTCAGACACGGCCTTGTCCGGCCCCGGGGGCTGAGCTCCGGAAAATGCAGGTCCCTGTCCACGTGGGAGTCTGGGCTGTTGCGTGTTGGCGCAGATGAAACGGAGGACCCCGGAAAATGTTCCGTGCAATGGCAGTATGTGAATGGGGTATTAGTCGTGTGAATGAGTTAGGTTTGTTATCTACAGCGGAGGGGAAAGCTAAGCGTAACGCTCACAACGAGCGGAGCGCTGGGTGGCTAAGATTACGCAGAAAATGGTCACAGTGGCGAGCACTGGCGGTGCATCTGCCGGTCATCTCAGTCAACTCAAAACACTCGGAACTGTCCCGTGACCTGCCAGCAGAGCCTTCCACACTTACACGTGCTAGTCTCAACGTGCACCTAACCTGGCACAAGTGCCATGGTGACATTACCGCGAAGCTCACGGTCCACCCTAAATCGTATCCGCACAAATCATGGCATATGCGGATACCTGACGCACAAATGTAAAATTAAAAACTCTCCAGCAGTGTGCGACTGTGGTCATCCAGAACAGACCATACAACATATCACAACGCAATGCCCGATCCACAAATACGAATGAGACATCACGGCGGTGATATACTCCGCTGCTACTGACGCGGTTATCTGGGCTTGGCCACCTGAATGTGAAATTGTAGTTGTTGTTCTGCGTCTACATCAGACGTACGAAAGACGAAGTGGCCAATGAATAATGCTTCAGAGTCCCATAATTGAACTTCTCTCGACAGCCCCGTGACCTGCTTGGGTGTCAAGCTGACGTTAGAGGTGCAGCCCGACAGATGCTCGCTCTGGCCACTGGAGGCAGCTCTGGAGAGCCCCTCTCTAGAGGGGCCTTGGTCGACTCTGCCACGCTGACCAGACGTCTTGGAAGAGGTGGGAATACCCACACTTCAGCCCACCACACGCTCGAACTGCCGGTCGATAAACCGTGGTGTGCACACGCGGCCGGGTGGGCGGCGGCGCTGGGATTCAAGAAGCTTGCGCCGTTGTTTCAACTGCCGCGCTTGGGACATCAAATCGAGCCAGCAGCCTCTGGGTTGCAGCTCACCACGGCCAGCGAGCGTCCCGAGGCTAGGGAATTCATTCTCATTTGGAGCTCGTGAGTGTCCACTGAGATAGGAACACCCGGCAACTGGTATGCAAATGTAGTGAGTCCAACTGAGTCGCAGACGTTCTTTAGAGGCAACACATTTATTTGTAACATCAACACGTAACACAAAGGAGTAACTGCTCCTTCACCAGATACAGCCTAGGGTGGTGACCACCCAGCTAACTACCCTATATGGAGGAGTTACAGCTACGAAGGTTTTGACCCTCTCTCGGGTCCCGACCACGTGTTGATGATGCCTGTAGAGCTTCCAGCTTGTAGGACGTAGAGCTTCAGCTTGTAGAATGCAGTGACCCCGGTCCCTCTCAGGGACCCACCTTATATCCCCCTGGGTCGGGGCTGCTTCGCCCTTGACTCCGCCCGCCTTCTCGAGCCTTCCAGCTCTCTCCCGATCCCTCTCGAGAGCTCTCCCTGGACACGTGATCGCCCCCTAGCCCCCCCCCCCCCCTGGGTGTGTCTCTGTGGACACTCCGGATCACGTGTCTACGGGGTCAACCAGAGTGCCATGGCCCGAGGCAACCCTGCCCCTGGGCTGACACGGTCCTACCTTGTGAGAGCCCGCATTACACGCTATGCGTGGTGCCTGCGCTATCGCAGCGCACACCAAGCCCCGCTAGGGCTGGTACTACACCCGCCTACGGGGTGTACGCGATGACAATGCATTGCGTGCCATCACCCTCTCGGACCGGCACCATACAGTGACATCCCCGATGTCACTACACAAATACTAACAACTGCAGACACGGGTGGGTCGTCCACATTAAGTGTGGCGAAAATGGCATTTGTTCGGCACCACGAGAGTTCATTTCAGATCCCCCATTGGGTCATCCCCCCCTACCCTATAGTAGAAAAAAAAATCCGGAGCTCAGCCCCCAAATTGCTCAGCCTGAAGTTAAGCCCTGGGGTAACACTTCAAAATAGAATTAAGCCCGTTTCACAAATCAATGAGACAAAAAATAGTAACTCACATCAGCAAAAAATAACACGTACGCTTTCGCCACCAATGTTATCCATAACAGAGGTTTTTTTACGGATAACATCATCAGGCGACAACCACAAATCTGGCTGTCACCTGATGCTCGTAATTACTGGTGAAACGTCGTTGGTTTACTCTCCAACACACTGGTGTGCTGTACAGTACTAGTAACGAATGGCACGTGTTGTTTACTTGACAAGCCTTACTAATCGGCTGTCTGGTGGTGGCGGGTTTAATGACACATTTATATTTACGCAATCTAACTAAAAAAAACCCTCCATTATGCACATCAGCAAAGCCGTTTAATAAAGCACGAGGCATAAGAGATCGTAGGTGGAGTCGCGGTGCAGACTCGTGGTAAAACAACCCCCTGTGAGTGGCGTGACGCGGGCAGGGTCAGGCCCCCCACTCCACAGCGCACTGAACACACAGCTGTGAATTATGCATTGCGGTATTAATCATTCATCTTGATACTTTGGTCACGACCGACAGTCTTTTGTTACCCAGTGCGATAGTGACCCCGTGCCCTCTGCTGCAGTGTCTTGCTCTGCTGGCCTTGATCTTTACCGAGAACACAGAGGGTGGTTATCAATCTATTATAAAAGTCCGGCGTTCCGTTTGTCCGTCAATTCAATTATTAGAGCCTTTCAGAAGGCCTGAATCAAAAATTAATAGAAAGTGGACCCCCCCCGCCACACCAGATGTGGTTGTAAGAAGTTTATCCAACAGGTTCACACTAATTGTGGACCCCCCAACAAATGTTTTCACTCCCCCCCCCCTAAGGTACCTCAATTGGATGTATATTTTAAAGGTAACATTTTTATTGCAGGTGTAATGAGAGCCATGTATGGCTCACGTGGCGATCGGCTTGCCGGTCCCGCTTTGTAGCCAATGAGGGGAGAGCCCGGGAGCATGGTCTCGGCGTGATCACAGCATGTTAGCTAAGGTGATTGGCTTGGCCGATCTTGGCCTCAGCTAATGGGAAGCCGGATCAGAGGCGTGCTCCCGGGAGTTGACGGGGAGTGATCTGGAGCCTTCGATGCCGACTACTGAGGATTGGCTTAGGGGTACCACGTGACCCAGGGGTTAAGAGGGGGAGAGACGGAGGAGTCGGGAGCAGACCTGGAAACGAAGAGAGCAGGAGCCACGCGCGTACGGGGCTCTGGATGCCACGTGAGTGGTGCAACTTCGCTGGCTGTCTGCCCGCTTCCCGTTGCCTGCCAGCAACGGGGAGTGTGTGTAACTGTGGAAGTGGGAAATAAAGGACTGATTCCAGAAGCCGTCTCGAGAAGTTTATTACACAGGTTTGGATACATCTGGTGTCCAAGGATGTTGTGGTCTATCCTGGCTTCATTACAATTTTCTTTTGAGGTAAGGCAAAATAAAAACTAAATATTTCTTAATTGAAATAAGTATTTAGCTTATTGGATTGAATACTCCGTGGACATCTGGCGTTTGGGAGACTAACTAATCCCACAACCCGAATGATCTAATTATTGTTTCATTCATTATCCATAAATACATCATTTCCATTTATTGAGCATTTATTTAGAGTTTTGATGGTTGCGGTCATGGATGGAGGGTAACATTCAAAAATATCTAATTTAACTTTGAGGCACAACCCAGTAGCATCTGCACACAATGGGGGGGGGGGGGGGAGGACAGTGGGGGCGATGGGCGAGGTGCGGAGCGCCGAGAAGCCCTCCGTAGGAGCTAGAAAAAGGTGGCCGCCGAAATTCTAGTACATTAAATTGTCAAGGTTCGGTAGTACACGTGGTATTCTTGCTTCACCGCTTCATCTCTCTCTGTCGCCACGTGGAAAAAGTTTCGGTGAAGATTTAACCCGAGGAGACAGAATCGTCCGCCTCCCCCTTGTGTGTACTGAGTTACCTGGGCCACCATGACTACGATCCCAACAACCTGGGTGTGATTCCAAACCATGGATAACAAGGGGCAAGTGGTAAATGAAGATATCCTGGGTCTCACATAGGTCGACTCGACCATTATATGGGTACGTGCTGCACCGCGGTGTGCGAACATGAGTGCCGTGGAGATAATGGTGGCCACGCGTAGATCTAGCCACATGACCCTATCATGGACTGCCAGTTTCAATCGACGCTCGCCAACGGCACATTGTTGCTGCAGTCTGCCAAGCTAAACAGGGGTCTCTGGGTTTGTTGGTGTTGCGATTGAATTGTGGTGTGAGCTGAGGTTTGTTTCTGTGGCGGCTGAGGTTGCTGGGAGGTTTTGGATTGTGAGGTTGAAAAGTCGGATTAGCCGGACATAGAAACCCGTTTCTATTTTGGCTGTGGCTGTTTTCATAGAGGGTGGAGCGGTGGCGCACTCGTTAGCGAACTACGAACTCGGCCGCCTGGTTTACATTCCCGGCCACGGATAACGTTAACGCCGGGTGGCAACCCCAAACGGTCTTGGTCCCGCACTATTCACCAACCGGCTGTGACCCAGCGTGGTAAAGTATGGCCAAACAATCCCCGTGATGGACACGGTTTGGGTGAGGCCTTCATCCAGCAGTGATATACCACGGTGCTGCGTCTTAACTTTGAAGTTTCAAAGTTAAAACGTATGCTCATTGTTTTTATTCAGATGTCACATCGGCATGTTTATACCTTTGGTAAACAATACCGTGATCCAGTAGGGCAGTGTTCAACATTTTCTCTCCCTTTCGTCTGCGTCAATCAGATTGTGTTGTTAATTTGCAGTCAAGTGCCAACAGCGTTTGCAATTTACCCGATGTTTTATTGTGCACACAGTTCCGCTTTATCAAATAACTTTTTGAATTAAAGATTATGAGTTTATGTTTTTGTAACACGCCGTCCCATTTAAATAATTCTACTCTTTTACATATCAGTTGTAAACAATTAATGGTGAGTTGAATCAAAGGCAATCGTTATTAAGTGTAACAGTTCTGAACAATTGGGTAGCATTAGACAAATAAAACATCATGAAATAATTGACCGCGCAGAGCAAATTATTAAAAGTCAGTGCCAGCAAAAGTGGAGTCGATCTCTGTGCAGAGCAACGTTCAGCCGGCGATTACAATAAACACTTTGTGCAATGTGCATGTGCCAAATCATCAGCAACACCCGCTGCCTCTTATGAAATATACTTAACTAGAGCTTCATTTCTCACTGAATATCGTCTGGATCGCTGGTAGACCAGGAGGTGGCACAAGACGAGTAGCCAAAGCCCCGCAGTGAGATATATACTCTATGTGGTGTGCCGATTGTAGAAGTGTTTTCTGGGTTCGTCGACCGGAACAGACCCGACTGAAGTTAATCCCTGGACTTAACAACACTTTTCAAATTTAACATAATTCGGAAATGTTTCGTGTGGTGGGGTAAAGTGTGGGTAACTCCCACCTCCTGCATGACGTCTGACCAGCGTGGAAGAGTAGGCCAGAAATACGCCCTTTTGAGCTCCCTTTAGTAGAGGCCCTTTCGCTAATGGTGGCGTGAGCCAGCAATTGCCGGGGCTGCACCTTTACCTCCTGATACGAAATCCCCCATTGCGGCGCGCGCCACCACGCACGCGGCCGCCGGCTTCCGCTGACGATGAAGAGGCGCGCGTCTCAGGCGCGACGAGGGGAGAGCTCGCAGGGGATGGCCCGGTCCTGCACGCCCGCCAGTGCGTTCTCAACCACCGCCTCGACGATGGCGCGTCTCGCCCCCTCCGTGTCGACGCCCAGGTGGGGGGTGACGATGACGTTGGGGAGCTGCAGCAGGGGATGGTCCCTTGGGAGGGGACGTCAGCAACAGAGGACCTCGCTGGTGCCGTTTGGCACGAGAGCACCTCGCAGGGGGTCCGTGCTCATAACTCGTCGCTCAACGCGGGGCAGCAAAGTAAATCGGTGCATAAAGAAAATAGTGTCTGATGGGAATGGCCTTATTGCATCTGAATCTAAAGTCGGTGCCGTGCTGTCGATGCACTTGCAATCGCGTTTGATACATATCCCTGTCTGACCATACTTCACCACATTGATAAGTACAGGTTGGTGAAGGGGTCGGGGTTGGGAGGGGCCAGTCATCTCAGTCGACCCGTGGCACCTGCTGGGTCCGCCCCATGACCTCCTGCCAGCGGGCGTTCGACACTTCACGTGGCCTCAAGGTGCACATAGCCTGGCACAAGCATCGTGGTGACATCACCGCCACTTAGTGGCGAATGGCGGTTGTTGTTGTTGTGAGGGGCAGGATTGGTTCAGATATATTGCCGTATTGTTTGCTATTGTTAACTTGCTGACCCACCCATACCAGACATCTGTAAAAGAGACGCTTCATAGCTCATTGGATTCCTCCTGCAGTCTAAATAAAGATTCTGATTCTGAGATATATTTGACTTAAAACTTTCGTGATTGCAGGAATTCATATTCTATGGTTCTTTCGGTAAAGTCGCGTAGATAGAAAAATAATAATAAAATGAAAATAAAGTGAATAAAAATGTATATATATAAAAACAAAACATTTATGCACTTCATTTAATTGTATTATTATTTTATTGTTATTCTTTTTCTATCTACGTGACTTTACCGAAAGAACCATATAATCTAAGATATCTGTCACCAATGATATTATATGTGGCCTTGAGTCGAACTCGGCTCGTTGGGTTCACAGCTCAGTATGTTAACCACCAGCGCTTCACTCCCCATCACGCTTTGGCGTTACAGTATTTTGTGAGTCAGTAGCACAGTGCTATGATGGTAATATGCCATCGACATGGATATAACTAAGAGTTTGTAATACTTACGATGGCGATCATGCCTAATCTATATTTTGTTATGTCTGTTTCGTGTAATGGCTCTAACGTAGTGTTATTAGTGAAGATTCACCAGCCTCAGAGAAGCTGAGAGTCGACTCAAAAGGCAAGGTGGGAACGTGTTGTATTCAGAGAGGAAAACCACATGGTGAAGAACATGGAAGCATCGGGGCAGAGACTGAGGCAGGACCTAGAGAGAGGTGGTTCCAGGTGGTGAACCAGGACGTGCAAGGACTGTGGAGTGGACGTGGAGATGATGGACTGGCATTGGCGTGAGTGGACAAAGTGGTGTGGAGAGACCACATAAGAAATTCAAGGAAGAAGAGTAGTGAAGAGGTAGGTGTTGGGTAACTGCTGTGAAATTTGTGCAGTGTTACCTGGGTAGTGGCTCGGGGTCAGTGACATCCAAAGCTGCTGCTCTGATCCACTTGTTCTGCAGGGCCTCCACCAGAGCCTCTTGGTCTATCACTTTGCCTGACCATCAGCATTACGTTGAGATATCATGTGGGGATTCATAAAAAGCACAACAGCATGAACGGGCGAGGATCATGAAATTACACACATCATGAAGAATGTGCGATCATATGACAGCTTTAAATACCTCTGGCGACATTGATGATGGTAGCATTGGTCTTCATTAACTTGAGTTCTCTCCTCCCGATCATTTTGATGGACTCTGCGTTCAGGGTGACTGTGACCATGAGGAAGTCACACTTCTCCAGGAGCTCCTCAAGCTTCTGGCAGTAGACGGCGCCCAGGCCTGTCTCCTCGTCCAATGATCTGAAAAATATCAACGATCCACGCATACAATGACGCCCTGCCCCTTTCAACATTAGCATACCTGTCAAGCCCTTATCAGTGCCTTACCTTATTACAGACCAATTCAGGCCTTATTGGTCACCCCGTACCCTTATAAATCTCAACGTTCATCCTACAAAGTCCCATCACAAGGGAGAAACAAAACATACTCCCCGGTTCTTTCGGTAAAGTCACGTAGGTAGAAAAAAACCACGACGTTTCGGTCGCAACACAAGTGTCCGTCTTCAGGTGAGAAAAAATCATATCTGCTGTTGTGGCTTTATATAGGCACGGGAGGGGGGAGGGAAGGGGGGGGAAGGAGTTTGGCTGTAGGAGTTAGAAATGCAATGTCCTGGTGTCTATAAGTGGAGTTGTGTCTGCGGCAGCAGTTACATTGGTGAAACGAAGCGATGTGTCTCAGACCGGGTTCGCGAACACAAAGCAGATTTCAAACACGGCAGAACCAACTCCTCGGCGGTGGCGGATCATTGTTTCAATGCTGTGGGCACACGTGACATTGTTTTGTCCGAGACCA
Source organism: Lethenteron reissneri (assembly GCF_015708825.2). Taxonomy (NCBI): domain Eukaryota; kingdom Metazoa; phylum Chordata; class Hyperoartia; order Petromyzontiformes; family Petromyzontidae; genus Lethenteron; species Lethenteron reissneri. Next base: position 11,635,606 of record NC_083817.1, read on the forward strand.
AGGTGCTCTGCAAATCCTCGGGCCACCATCAGAGATTTGTTCATGAAGCCATCCAGATATACAAATGTAGTGACATAAGAAGGGAGGGGCTGCTGGGGGCTCTGGGTCCCTGGGCAGGCCAGGCGCTTAATCCCCAGGGCGCCAGGCGCTGGGTTCCCAGGGGGACCAGACGCTTAAGCCTCTGGGCGCCAGGTGTTGGGTTCCCAGGGGTCCAGACGCTTAAGCCTCTGGGCGCCGCCAACGGGGGGGGGGGGGGGGGCTGTGTGTGCTCTGTGGAATGTCTGGTGGCGCACACGGCCCCACCCCTCGTTGGACCAGGCATAAAAGGAGAGCTCCCTGGACGATCGGGGCCCAGTTGTAACTCAAGACCCAAGACCCACGACCAGCCATCTGAAGACCCTGTGATGCTGTGAGAGCCAGTGGTGAGACTCTGGAACTCCCGACTCTACGACCTTGTGAGGGCGAGTTCCAGAGCGTAGCCAGAGTAGAGTATCTAGGCTGTGTAGCTAGGCTGTGTACCTAGGTTGTAACAGAGTATCAGGACTGTTGGAGTACTGGGCCCTCGGGTTTTTCCTGCCACGTTTAAAAATATGGCTGCTATAGATTTCCATGTGATAAGCGACTTCATTGAGCTATCATTTGTGGCCAGGTCGCTTCTGAAAATGAGATGTATACCTCAGTAGTACCTACCAGTTAAAATAAAAAGACTAGTTTTTTTTTATGCAGGCTGGGACAATTTCGTAACGTTACTCGAGACTGCCGTGTACTGAGGCAGACCAAACGTGTTAATTGGTTACGTGTGTCCAGTAGACAACAAGATTTACCTGCTGGAATGCTACCCCGAGACCTGGCGCCTGCGCCCTAATCCACAGTAGACTTCCATCCAAGCATCAAGACCGTGACGCTCCTGCAGGTGTTCAACGGGACTGTGATGCAAATGCAGGTTGATCCAGAAAAAATATTTTTGTTTCAGGCATTAATTTATATTTTACATATATTCATTAAAAAAATTAAGTTAGGTAAATTACCCCGATTAGACTACCATAAGCCTTCCCCTAAAAAAATCATCATAGCTGCGTGTAAAATATTTTTTATTATGTTCCGGTAATAATTATTTTTTATTGCTGGTATTTAGAGAGAGAAGGGAATGCGTATTGTCACCAGGGGTGTGGGGCTGGATGGTCCGCAGAAATGTGTAAAAGAGATTTATAGCTCATAGGATTCCTCCAGTATAAATATTCTGATTCTGTTTGCATTACCTGAGTGGTGCGGAATGCCAAACAAGTTTGAGAGCTACACCGCTCTCGCAGAAAGGCGTCTGAACCACAAATCCCACCCAAAACCCCTGGGCGTCACCCTGAATAGAACTCTCACCGATCGGCCCACATCTCACCAGCACTCGGCCACAAAGTAACAACTAGGAGGCGAACCTCATCCACAAACTCGCTGGAACGTCATCGGGGGTGTGGGGGGGGCACAGTCAGAACAGTGGCCCTGTCCACTCTGCTGCAGACCACCTGCTCCGCCTCACGGCCCAGCAACCGCCACACAGAGATCCTAGAAGTGCAGCTGAACACCGCCATGAGGATGGAGTCAAGGACGTTGAAGTCCACCCCAACGGAGTAATTCCTGGTGCTGTGCCACGTCATCCCGCCGGCCATGTCACTGCGGCGCCAGCGTGCCACAAGGTGTTTTGTTTGTGAATTCCCTTTGGCACTCAATTCAGCTCTCCACGCTTTATAATCGACCCATTGTCCAGGTGGTCATAGTCGTGGAACACCGCAAACGAGGTAGGGAAGAACACCGCACAAGGTTCACAGCAGAGGGGGAAGCGATGATCCACGGTGGTCAGAACAACTCCAACCCGCGAACGCGCTCACGATCACGCCGGACATCCTGGGAAACGGCAGCCAATAACCACGACAGCTAGCACCCACCCATCATCATCAGCTTCTTATTTTTCTTATTTCGTATGGCTGCTGATATCGGTGCAGAGCAACAACTACAATTCCCCAATCAGGTGGTAGCACGTGTTTTAGTTATCGGCCAGTTGGTTTTCCAGTAGGTCGCTAACAAATGCTGCTGGATAATATTGGTCTGGAAAGCCAATAGCCCAATTACTTAAATATATCATTCATACATTGAGACACAGAACAAAAGTCTGTATAATGGTTGGGTAGTTTCGTGGTTGGAATCTGTTTCCAAATGAGTCTGACTTGGATTCTTCATCTTTCGTATGGCTGATGTAGATGCAGAGCAACTACAATTTCATTTTCAGGTGGTCAAGTCTAGATAACCGCGTCAGGAGCAGATCTCTTTCGTATTTGTGAATCGAGCATTGCGTCATTATTCGTTGCATGGTCTGTTCTGGATGACCACAGTCGCACACCGGAGAGTTTCTAATTCATGCATCAGGTATCTGCATCTGCCAAGTTTTATGCAGATGCGGTTTAGGGTGGACCATGAGCTTCGTGGAAGATCAATACCAGGGATCTTCTGCGTTTGTTCTTTCACAATGTGTTTGTGTCATTATCCACCCATTATCCAGGTGGACAGAATCGTGGGACACCACATGCAACATAGAGAACCGACACCTCATCAATGACCCATCAGCAGAGGTCCCTGCCTTCGACCTGCCTCGAAGTCAGCGGACGGCAATCGACCGACTTCACACAACAGGACACGGGGGGAGGGGGGTTAATGAAGCGGTGGCCACTTTGCTTCACGAGTGCAGGACGAGGGTTGTAACTCCCAAGAGCGACTGTGGCCGCGAGTCCCGGACCGTGGAAGCCATCGCATCGAGCTGCCCAGCACTGACATCTGTTGCGAGAGGCGCTTCCTGTTTCTCCACTCAGCATCTCAGGAAGCCACTGAGCGGATCGCCGAACTAGACTTGGCATTGTCAGATTTTGTCAGAAGAAGAAAACAAGATTACCAAGTTGACTGCCTGGTGGACCTGATAATATTGGGGATGGAGGGTGGTGGGGAGGTGGGGGCATAGGGAATTGTGCACCCCTCACGCCAACATTGAATAACTAAGAGTGTCTGACTAAATATTTGCCTACTTTAGTCGCAACTCAATGAAATCCACAGACCAAACCTGGACAGTAAATCCCACAGGCCATCTCCGACTAAGACTACTAATAATCACCAGCAAAACGTCACGGCGGTACTCGAATCGTAAATGTTGTGGGTTTACTCTCCAACACGCCGGTGTGCTGAACTAGTAACGAATTTGCACGTTCTCTTTACACGACAAACCTTACGAAATGGCTGTGTCGGGTGGTGGCAGGTTTAACGACACATTTATATTTACGCGATCTAACCCAAAAAAAACTACTTTTATGGATAACATTGGTCGTGAACGCCTACGACTACTACGTATTAAACTATGATCATGATTGAAACGATGCTGGATAAATGAACTCCGGTTAACCGCTTAGGCCGTACCTCCTTGTGCGGTTGTGGTACAGGATGTCCATGCGGAAACCGCGGGCCCTCTCCGCCACCAAACGGCCAACGCGGCCCATGCCCAAGATGCCCAGGGTAGCACCATCGACGTCCACTCCAACAAAGCTCCGGTCCTTTGCCGTAAACCTTTGTGACTTTGTAAGGGAGACACCTGGCGAGAAATCAACGGAATTACGCATTTAGCAACAAGATTCATTTTCAGACAATTCGCCTTCCTTCCTATGTCCTGTCCATCCACATACAAAAACTAAATAAAGTATTCTTTTACACATCCCATCAGCCACAGGGCCCTTCTGAAAGTGCATAATTTTAGCAACACAAGCAAAACTCGAGATCGGTTTCCACATTTAGTGTCTCATCAGCAGTTAGGTTTGCTGGCGAACTACCAGACGTTTATAGGCAGGGATCCTCCGTGTTAGGTATGGGTCCTACTTCAACACAACGCTATACAGTAACACACAACACAAACTCATTCTTTGCGTCATTGTGGAGAAAGAGTAACACGATAAATAATATTATTAACACGATTTTTGTACTGTAGTGTTATTTTATAATTGCTTATGCTTAAAAAGTATAGAAAATGGCTGTTATTCCCCACAAACTGTAATTTAAAAGTAATTAAGACATCTGCAATGAACACACATGGACACTGAAGCATGTGAGCAATACGCAAGGAATACAGAAGCCACGCACGTGGCCGTATTCTGGAACGTTCTCCAACGCGCGTTCGTCCTCAAAAATGATTTGGTAATCGTCACGTCACGGTTCAAGGTGACGTCACCGCGATGCACGATGTATGACATCACGATATAACGTCATTGGGGGGAAGGGAGGTAGTTGCGTGCTTTTAGCATTGGTTTTGTGAATAATTTTTGGCCTGGTTTTGTGAATCGTTTTAGTACTGGCATGTGAATATTTTAGCACTGCTTTTGTAAGTTAACAGAAGCTTACACTAAAGCTTCGTTCTTATTCAAGCATGCTCATGATCGTCGTCGTTACCTTCTGTTTAGACAAACACACGGACCGGCTGGATGCATTAATGCTTGCAGATGTAGGGGTGTCAGGGGAAGGATTCCCACCAATAGATGGGTTAGTGGGAGGGGTGATCGAAGAGATATAAGGAGAGAACGGGCGGGAAGAAGGGGCCTTTGGCGGGAACGAGATTGGGACGGCTGGGGGACAGGTGTGGATGGAAGGAAAGGAATAAAGGACGAGACCCCTGCAATCTGGTGTCGGCTCCTACTTTACATCTGGTGGCAGCGGTGGGATCTCATGGCTACAAAGAAAAATCCCCGCGGGAAAGAGCCAAGGGAGGAGGAAGCAGGGGCCGGGGATCCTTCCCATCCCGGGCAACAAGGGGGCCTGCTATCAGAAGCAGCAGCAGGGGGCCCGGATCGCCTGGAGGACCCCATGGAGGACCGCATGGCCCGCGTGGAGAGGGCACTCCAGGAGCTCCTACAGAGGCTCCCTATGGGGGACCCGCCAGCACCGGGACCCCCACCCCCACGCGTACTACGGGAGGAGAGGCCACGGGACCCGGAGGCCGACCAGCCGGCCGGGCAACCAACCTCGTCACGCCAGCCGCCGCCGGTCCCGCCAAAACCCCCAGGGCTAACCACCCAACACGGAGAGCAGGTGGCCGGACGGCCGCGTCGGCTGGGGCCCGTCGACAAGTTCGTGGCTGAGGAAGAAGACTGGGAGGAGTTTGTCCGCCGATTCGAGGCTGCCTTCCACGCTCTCGAGTGGACAGACGAAGAGGCACTACGAGCGCTGCCATCCAGTTCTGGGCAAGGAAGCACTCGCCTCTTACACCTCCCTTCCCTCGCACAGCAAGACCACGCTACAGGCGGCCTACGAGGCTTTGGGGGAGATCTATTGCCCGGCGGAAGGAGCCTTTAAACGGTTCCAGGATCGCCAGCGAGGGGCTAAAGAATCCCCTTTATCCTACAGGGGTGCACTGCTCGTGTTGGCGAGGAGAGCTTTCCCTCGCCTGGCTGAAGAAGCGCTCGAGGATCTCGTGGTCGAGCACCTCATCGCCTACGCTTGCCGCGCCGGCGTTGTAATGCCCGTGGTGACGCCGGGGGAACGCACCTCGCTGTGGGCTGCCCGGACCATCCAAGCCCACGAGCAGGTCATGGGCCGGGCGCCACCCGTGGGCCCGGTAGCTGGCGCGGCGGGGGGGAACAGCCGAGCCGTTGCCGCGGCGCTACTGGGTCCAGCGACACCAACCGCCGAACCTGCACCGTCGCCACAGGCTGCCTGTGGAGCAGCTGGGGACGGACCCCCGACGTCTGAGACGGAGCCATCGCTACGGGAGGTGTACGCGGCGATCCGGGGACTGGCGGAGCAGAGGGACCAGGGGCGCGACCAACCGCCGCGTCGCTGGCAGCCGCCTCTACAACATCGCGCCGAGCCCCCCCGACGGAACGCCCCGTGGGTCTGCCACCGTTGTGGTCGAGAGGGGCATGTGGCGAGGGGGTGCCGCACAGAGCCGGAGGCCGCCAACGTCACCTGGAACCCGCCGGGGCCGAACGCCGACAGGATCCAGGCGAGTGACGCCGTCCCGCCCGGCCTCTCGGTCGGGCCGAGCAATTATAATTCCGACGCCGCGAACTTACCGGGAGTCTCCTCGGGGTGGGCGCCGTCGGTGTCGTTCCCCGGTCCCCATTGTCCGGGTCGGGGGAAGGGGATCGCGCCGGGGATAGCGCCGGGGCCTGGGATTGCGTCGCGACCAGGGGTGGCGTCGCGACCCGGAGTGGCGTCGCGAACGGACGTGACGTTGCATCCGGGAGTGACGTCGCGGCCAGGAGTGGTGTCGCGGATCGCGCCGGGAATTGCGCCGGGGCCGTGGACCACGTCGGGGATCGCGCCGAGGCCGGAGACCGCGTCGGGAGTCGCGCCGGGGCCGGAGACCGCGTCGGGAGTCGCGCCGAGGCCGGGAGGGACGTCGCGGGCGGAGGTGACGTCGCGGGCGGAGGTGACGTCGCGGGCGGAGGTGACGTCGCGGGCGGACGTGACGTCGCGGGCGGACGTGACGTCGCGGGCGGAGGTGACGTCGCGGGCGGAGGTGACGTCGCGGGCGGGCGTGGTTTCGCCGGCGGGCGTGACGTCGCGGGCGGGCGTGACGTCGCGGGCGGGCGTGACGTCGCCGGCGGGCGTGACGTCACCAGTTGCCTGCGACGCCGGCGAGTTGCCAGGGGCAACGGCCCGGGGGCGGAGGCAGCCCACAAGATTGACAGTGCGCCCTGGAGCAGTTCCACGGGCCGCCTCACCACCGCTTTGCGGCAGAGCGAGACGGAACCAGGGGGACCACGCCCCCGTGACAAAGGGAAGGGAGGGGAGAAGGGAGGGGCTCACGGGAAGGCCCACCCCCCAGTCCCCACTGCCCCCTACAATGGGGGGGGCCCCCCACACCACAAGGGGGGCCCACCCTACATCACCAAGGGGGGGCAAATTGCACCACATAGAGAGCACAGCCCTCAACCCAGGGGTAAGCCCACACTATGTAACAAGGGCGCGCTCACCCTGCTGCGACGCACTCCAAAGGGAGGAACCCCATCTTCAGTCCATTCACATCCATCCCCCATCATTTCACCATGCACCACAGGATAACGAGACGCCGCCTGGTCAGTGGCCGGACTCAGCCACACAATGGAGGAAGCTGGCAAGGCGGGTGGTAGCGGCCACGTCGGGAACCTCGGTCCTGGTCGGTGAAATCGCGGGAGTGTCGGCACGTATCTTGGTGGATACGGGGGCATCAGCCACGATCATCTCGAGCACCATGCACGAGATGCTGCCGGATAAAATCCGACCTTTAGTCCCTGTCAAGACAACGTTCATTGCAGCAAATGGAGGCAGCATGGGCTTCCTGGGCCAGGTTGAAGCCCCGATACAGATTGGGCAGCTCTCGGTAGCAGGACCCATCCTTGTCTCCGCAACGTTGCCCGTACCCTGCCTGTTGGGGACGGACTTTCTGAGGCGGATGCCAATGAAAATCGATCTGGCCAATGGGCGGGTGGAAGTCCAGGGAACGCATCTCCATTTCCTAAAGGCGGAGGGGGCCAGCCGGGGTGTACCCTACGTGCAGGCTCTGGTCAGTAAGTCTGTCTCCATTCCCCCGGCAGCCCAGATGCTGATTCCGCTGCAATATCGGTCTCCCCTCGTGACAGCCCGACCAGACTCACCCATCCTGGTGTCTCCGGCGTCAGCTGCCATGGATCGCCATGCGCTGGTGGGAGCCGAAACTATTGTACAGAGGAACCAGCATCTGTTCATTCAGGTGCTGAACACCTCCGATAGAACAGCGACGGTGCAGGAGGGAACAGTTCTGGCCCACGTTAGTCCCTTGTCACTAGGAGCCCCAGGGACAAAGCCCGAGCTTGTAGGCAGCATCAGCCAGTCCGAGGACAGAGGGGCCGAATCATGGATGGACCAGCTGGCGGGGCCTGAGCCGGGATTGCCGCCCGACCAGATACAGCAGCTGCACTCGTTATTGCATGAGTTCTCGGACGTGTTCAGCCGGGGACCGTTCGACCTAGGGCGCACAAATCTGTCGCAGCACCACATTAACACGGGAGATGCCGCACCCCTGCGCCAAAACACATATAGAATGAGCCCAATGGAAAAAGGGCACATTCAACAAGCGGTGCAGGAGATGCTGCGGGCCGACATAATTTCTCCATCCTCGAGTCCCTGGGGGGCACCGGTGGTCCTAGTCAAGAAGTCAGACGGGTCACTGAGATTCTGTGTGGACTTCCGACGCCTCAATGCCGTCACGCTAGCCGACGCATATCCCCTACCACGTATTGACGACTCGTTGGATGCACTGGCGGGAGCAAAATTTTTCAGTACGCTGGATTTATTGTCCGGGTTCTGGCAGGTCCCACTAGACGCGGACTCCCGGCCTAAAACAGCGTTCCGGACACCACAGGGCCTGTTCGAGTTCAACTGCCTGCCTATGGGCCTCCAGACTGCGCCGGCGACGTTCCAACGCATAATGGAGTTGGCCTTAGCAGGCCTCCAATGGGAAACGTGCCTCATCTACCTGGATGACGTCATTGTCTTCAGCCGATCATTCGAGGAACACATTGACCGATTACGTCAGGTATTCCTGCGGTTCCGGAACGCGAACTTGAAGCTCAAGCCGTCGAAGTGCCACCTTATGCAGTCGTCGGTACGCTACTTGGGCCACGTCGTCAGTGAGTCTGGAGTGGCTACAGACCCGGAAAAGACGGCCTGTGTGAGGGCCTGGGCTGTTCCCACAACGGTTCCAGAGGTACGCCGGTTTGTGGGTTTCGTTTCTTATTACCGCCGGTTCGTACCCAACTTCGCAACCATTGCCAAGCCCTTGCACGTGTTGACGGCGAAGAACCAGAGGTTTTATTGGGGCCCTCTGGAGGAAGAGGCATTCCAGCAGCTGCGCTCACGTCTGACAGATGCACCACCATTGGCCTTTCCGGATTTTGGCCTCCCCTTTATCCTGGACACGGACGCCAGCGATGTGGGCATCGGCAGTGTTTTGTCGCAAGTCCAGCAGGGTCGCGAGGTGGTTATCGCCTATGGTAGTCGCGTGCTTTCATCAGCGGAGCAGCGCTACTGCGTCACACGTAGGGAACTCCTGGCAGTCGTTCACTTCGTGCAGCAATTTCGACCCTACCTGTATGGTCGCAAATTTACGGTCCGCACTGACCACGCGGCCTTGCAGTATTCGCTCCGCATCGACCAGCCTTCGGGCCAGCTGGCCAGATGGATAGAGCGCCTGCAGGAGTACAGGTACCAAGTAGTGCATCGCAAAGGGACCAGACATGCCAACGCAGACGCATTGTCCCGACTGGCGCCCCAGGGCCCTTGTGCATGCACCACAGGCGGGGCACGCTGCAAGGAGGCGAGGCCGGAGGGGACAGTCATCGCTCCCGTACGCACGGCGGAGGACGCACAGGGTGAGGTCCAGCTGACCGACCACGACCTGGGGCTGACCTTGGACGATTGGCGACGGCTACAGCTGGAGGAAGCCCCACTGCGAACGCTACGCGCCTCAGCAGAGGCAGGGGGGGAGGAGTACATCGTATGGGAGGACCTCCTCATGCGATGAGACCCGACAGGGCGCCGACGATGCCTGGTAGTTCCGGAGTCGCTGCGTCAACAATTGGTTATGGACGTACACGGCCGCCAGCTGATGCACCTGGCGGGGCGGAAGACACTGTACACATTACAGAGTCGGTACTTTTGGCCAGGTATGACCGCTGACGTGCATCGATGGGTCGCTACCTGCGTCGAATGTGCGCGGCGAAAGCCGCCACCCCGGGTAAGCCGGGCGCCCCTACAGCCCATCACGGTGACCAGGGTCAACGAATTGGTTGCGTTGGACATCCTGGGACCACTGCCGGTCACGCCACAGGGAAATAAATACCTGTTGGTCGGAGTCGAGTACTGCACGAGGTGGCCGATGGCGTGGGCCCTCCCGGACCAAACGGCACAGACCATCGCCGATGCCTTCATGGGAGGCTATGTCCTTGATAAGGGGGCACCGGAGCGGTTGCTCACGGATCAGGGCAGGAATTTCTCCTCACAGCTATTGAAGGACGTCTGCTCTATCCTGGGCACTAAAAAGGTCCGAACATCTCCGTATCATCCCCAGACCGATGGGATGGTAGAGCGGCTTAACCGCACCATAGCGGCCATGCTGTCCCAAGTGGTGGACGAAAACCATTCCGACTGGGACCTCCACATTCCATCTGTCTTAGCGGCGTACAGGGTGGCCCCACACGCGGCGACGGGGTTCTCGCCGTTTTTCCTGATGTACGGACGGGATCCCGTTCCGCCTATTGAGGTGCAGTTGACGGACATTCCCGCAAGAGCCGACGCATGGCCGAAGGCACTAAAGACCTCCCTCATTTATTTGAGAGAGGCCCGCCAAGCAGCCGAGGCCGCATCGGCCACGAGCCAAGAGAGTAATGTACGGATACGGGAGAGGACAGTGACAGCCAAGCCCTTCAAAGTCGGGGACCAGGCATGGCTACACTGTCCTCAGGTGCCGGTTGGCCTCTCACCAAAGCTGCACCGACCCTGGAAAGGGCCGGTCGAGGTCATTAAAGCACTCCGACCGCAGTGCGTCCAGGTCCAACTGGGTAAGCGACGATGGTTTGTACACCCCACCCGCCTTAAGCCATACATCTCTCCACCGTCATCTTCACCAACATCACCACCAACATCACTGCCAACATCATCATCATCCCTACCCAGGCCAAGGTCGCCGACCACCACGCGCAGACCGGCAGGGGGTTCGGTGCCCTGTGTTCCCTTGTCACCTACAGCACCCCATGTGAGGCCTGACGGAGCGGCGGCACGAGCGGGGGCCGGAGAGACAGCGGCGCCGGGCAAGGCGACACCGGCACCACCGAACCAGGGACCGCGACGAGAGGGCCTTCGAAGGAGGGGGCCGCCACGGTCATCTGCTGCCTGTGGATGTCCGGGCTGTTACGGGATGCTGGCTGGAGACCTGGGCAGGCCGCGCAATTGATTTCGTTGTGTTATGTTGCATTGTATGGTTGTGGGGGGGGGGTAAGGGCTGTCGTCACTGTCAGTGGGGGGAGGCATGGGGAGATTTAAATGGTCCATGGGGGAGGCAGAACCGAGGACGGTTATTTTTTCTCCGGGGGGGGGGGGTGATGTAGGGGTGTCAGGGGAAGGATTCCCACCAATAGATGGGTTAGTGGGAGGGGTGATCGAAGAGATATAAGGAGAGAACGGGCGGGAAGAAGGGGCCTTTGGCGGGAACGAGATTGGGACGGCTGGGGGACAGGTGTGGATGGAAGGAAAGGAATAAAGGACGAGACCCCTGCAATCTGGTGTCGGCTCCTACTTTACACAACCATACGTTGGAAAGTTTTTTGTTAAGTCATAGGCCCTAACCTTGTTGTGAAATATTATTGGTTCTTTCAATAAAAATAAAATAATATAAATATAGATATTTATTTTATTATTTCCCTTCTACGTGACTTTACTGAAAGAACCAAGAATATGAATCCCTGCAGTCGCGAAAGCTTTAAATCAAAACTTGTGAAAGTTACGGTAGCGAGGACGTGTAGGATACATCGAGAGCACAACATTCATGAGTACAGCAATACACAGATAGCGACTGTCAGAATATCCGTGGTCGTGTAATCCTCGCTGTGAATTATTACCACTCTTCGCTCGTGACTACCACCGCGAGCACTGTCCCTGTGAACGGCGAACTCCACCAGAGTGACTGCTTCGTCTCATCCACATTGTTCACCACACTGCAGGCCACAACTACACAAAGACAAAGATTCTCCGTATAGCCTGAACAGACTGTTGGGGCAAGTGCTGTTAGCGAGCAGCTATTATAAAGGCCAGCACGGCACACGAGGGGGTGGGTGGCCAACACCACGCCCGGCCGCCTTTGTCTCCCCAGTGGCGATATACACCGCACCAGGTACTCATTTGAGGGTGAGTCGATCTAGAGGAGGCCCAGGACCGGTTCAGATAATCGTCACTGGTGTTGGCCGTGAGTGGGAATCGAACCCGGGTCGCCAGGTTACTAGTGCAGTGCGCTAACCGCTACATCACCGTCACAACTACACACACACTCAGTCACCCACTCACCACACTGCAGGTCACAACTACACACTCACCCACTCAAATCACCCACAGACCCACTCACCACACTGCAGGTCACAACTACACACCCACTCAATCACCCACAGACCCACTCACCACACTGCAGGTCACAACTAGACACTCACCCACTCAATCACCCACAGACCCACTCACCACACTGCAGGTCACAACTACACACTCACCCACTCAATCACCCACAGACCCACTCACCACACTGCAGGTCACAACTACACACCCACTCAATCACCCACTGACCCACTCACCACACCACAGGTCACAACTACAAACTCACCCGCTCAATCACCCACTGACCCACTCACCACACTGCAGGTCACAACTAGACACTCACCCACTTAATCACCCACTGACCCACTCACCACACTGCAGGTCACAACTACACACTCACCCACTCAATCACCCACTGACCCACTCACCACACTGCAGGTCACAACTAGACACTCACCCACTTAATCACCCACTGACCCACTCCCCACACTGCAGGTCACAACTAGACACTCACCCACTTAATCACCCACTGACCCACTCACCACACTGCAGGTCACAACTAGACACTCACCCACTTAATCACCCACTGACCCACTCACCACACTGCAGGTCACAACTACACACTCACCCACTCAATCACCCACTGACCCACTCACCACACCACAGGTCACAACTACAAACTCACCTGTTCAATCACCCACAGACCCACTCACCACACTGCAGGTCACAACTACACACTCACCCACTCACTCACCACACTGCTGCAAGTCACAACTACACATTCACCACTCAATCACCCACTGACCAACTCACCACACTCCTGCAAGCCACAACACTTCTCTTTCTGCATCTTCCCTCGAATGGCTCAAGTTTGGAACTCCGTCCCATCATCAATTATTCCCCTAGCTCCTGTCCAAACCGTGCTCATTGCAAGGAACGTGTTTACACTCCTACCTATCGTCACTTTGAGGTTTTGGGCTTCTTTCGAGACTTTTCTCTTGCATCAAAACAATTATTTACTACTATAATGAGTCAAGAATGTTTATGTGTCCCACGCGTGACGTCACTACACATCGGCCAGTCCCCCTCATTAATACTCATGAACAAGTAACGTCCTCCAAATGGACTACCCCCTCATTAATAATCATGAGCAGGTAACGTCATTCCACATCGTACAGCCCCCCACATTAATAATCATGAAAATGTGACGTCACTCCACTTGGGGGGGGGGGGGCAAGGCGCCTCCACCCCCTCCTCAGCGTTAACTTACAACCCTCACTACAAAGGCAGAACCCTCACGTCACACGATCTCCGTAACGCTATTGAGACATATAAGTAAAAAAGACGTCATGATGAACAAGGGATTCTAATTCTAGATTTGAAGCTTTCGTGACTGCAAGGATTCATATTCTTAGGTTTTTTCGGTAAAGTCACGTAGGAAAAAAAATAAAATTAATAAAAGTAAAATAAAATAAAAATCACGACGTTTCGGAGGCAACACAAGCTTCCGTCTTCAGGTGGAACCGTCACAGCCACGACAGCTGTATCAAGTAAATGAGAGATTACAAGAGCTACCACTCCGTATATATAATGGTTGAAGAGGGGAAGGGCCAAGTACGGCACACTTTTTATTAATATGGTAAGGTGAGGCTTAAGACTAAGAATAGACTGCATAACAAAAGGCTGAGCCTTTGTTATGGAGAGGTACGGTTTGTGACTATGCCTAGCCTACATAACAAAAGTGTGAATAAAGAAACTAAACCTGGTAAAACAAGCCTGGCTGTCTATCAATAACCTGTAATAGTTGTCTGTAAAATAAGATGGTCCAAATAAGTGTAGTTAAATCTTTTTTGAATGGTTAATCACATCTTTCCAATGATTGCTCAGTTTGTAACCATCATCACGGTTGAAATTATGTCTGTGTTTGTATATTTGTATGGCTTCGTGTACAAACCTTTGATGGTAGCCAGGAGGTTTGCAGAGCACCTTGGTCTCGGAAAAGACAATTTCATGAGAGCCCACAGAGTTGTAGCAATGATCGGCAACGGCCGAAGAATCAGTTCTGCCGTGTTTCAGATCTGACTTGTGCTCACGGACACGATCAGAAACATGACGTTTCGTTTCTCCAATGTAGCAATCACCACAACTGCAACTCAATTTGTAGACTCCAGGATACTGTAAGTCAGGAACGACATCCTTCACAGATGGAATCAGATCACGGATTTTATGCACTGTACTGAATCGGACTTGGATCTTATGTTTGTTTAGAATTTTGGAGATCTTTTTGTGACTACGCCTAGCCTACGTAACAAAAGTGTGAAAAAAGAAACTAAACCTGGTAAAACAAGCCTGGCTGTCTATCAATAACATGTAATAGTTGTCTGTCAAATAAGATGGTCCAAATAAGTATAGTTAAATTATTTTTGCATGGTTAATCACATCTTTCCAATGATTGCTCAGTTTGTAACCATCATCACGGTTGAAATTATGTCTGTGTTTGTATATTTGTATGGCTTCGTGTACAAACCTTTGATGGTAGCCAGGAGGTTTGCAGAGCACCTTGGTCTCGGAAAAGACAATTTCATGCCTCACGTGATGCAGCTAATCTGGCTGTGACGGTCCCACCTGATGACGGAGACTTGTGCTGCCTCCGAAACGTCGTGATCTTTATTTTATTTTATTAATTTTGATGTTTTACCTACGTGACTTTACCGAAAAAACCTAAGAATATGAATCCTTGCAATCACGAAAGCTTCAAATCCAGAATCGTGAAATATACTGCTTTGAAATTGGGTCCATCTTTTTGAAACACCCTGTCTGTGTCACCGCAGCCTTACAAATTACACACAAATTGATGCAATGAATATCATGTCGTGGTAAGCTTTTCGCTTGCAAGTTTGAGATTTACTGAAATACTCCCGTCCTTGGACGGGCAAAAGGCTAGTGAAAACAATAATATACCATCCACCAGATTCCTGGCAGAGGCGAGCAGGAGCGCCATGGCCATGTCGGCGGTAGGGGCGCTGACGACGTCGGGAGTGTAGGACACGGAGACTCCGTGGCTCCACAGGAGAGGCAGATCCAGATGATCCACCCCGACCCCGGCGCTCGCCACCGTCTTGAGCTTCGGCAGACTCTCCAGGAGGTCCTTGGTGACCCGCGGTTCCCAGTAGAAAATGCCGATGGCCTCGATCTTTTGGGCCAAGTCGCTGTTTCCCATCACATCTTTTAAAGTCACCAAGTTGAAGTGTCTCTCGATTAACTTTATGGCACTGTCACTGTAGAGTGTGGTGAGACATTCTGGTCCCAGCATGTATGGCAGTCCTTGCATGACGATGAAATCAGTACCAAATTTCGCGAAATTGACGGGGTGCTGTTCAAGGGAAAAAAACGTGATATTATTATGATAGAATGACAAAGAAACGAAAAAATTCGTTAGTTTTAACATCACGTTTAAACAAAAAATTAAGCATTGAAGGTGTCTCAGTTAAATTTTATATGCAGGCTTTCAGGACCAAGATCATCATTGGTTATAATTAGTTGATTTTGGGTCGGATAGTGTAGGTAGGTCGCTCGCGATATCTGAGGGTTTTTTTTTATAAACACCTCACGACACTGATTGTCATCTCCAGTGCAACTTCGTACAAAAATTGTCAACATCTTGGTTGCCTTTCGATCTTCCTCTGGTTTACTGAAAACAACTCAAACGGTTGTCACATTTACTCATGTCGTGACAACTTTGTTTGATTGGCTCTGTCGGGTGGTGGAGGGTTATCGTATAAAATATATGGCGAGTTATTTCTCTTTCCTGGTATGCTGGAGGTCGAGGGTTCGATCCAGACCCTTAACATGCCTGTTGTGTATTTAAAGATTGTCTTGTCGATGCCGAATACAAAATACTTGAAATAAACACCGAAAATAAACACACTTCAAAGTGTACAGTGAGGGAAAAAAGTATTTTATCCCCTGCTGATTTTGTACGTTTGCCCACTGACAAAGAAATGATCAGTCTATAATTTTAATGGTAGGTTTATTTGTACAAAATCAGCAGGGGATCAAATACTTTTTCCCCTCACTGTAATTGTAGCAGAAGGCCACTACAACTATTGTGTAAAATGCTATATACGTATTGTAGAGGGTGCTCCAGATGTCTTGCGACCCCCCACTCCATTGATCCGTAACATATTTATCCTTTGCATATTTAGTACAAAATCAGCAGGGGATCAAATACTTTTTTCCCTCACTGTAGTTCCTCAAGGACAAGTGAGAGTAAGTTTGTGTGGATAGCCCCATGGATGTTAATGTCCGCGTGTGGTGGGATAAAGTGTGGGTGGGTAAAGTGTGTATGGGTAAAGTATGGTGGGGTAAAGTGTGTGTGGGTAAAGTATGGTGGGGTAAAGTGTGTGTGGGTAAAGTATGGTGGGGTAAAGTGTGGGTGGGTAAAGTGTGGCTGGGTAGTGTGTGGGTGGGTAAAGTGTGGTGGGGTAAAGTGTGGGTGAGTAAAGCGTGGGTAAAGTATGGTGGGGTAAAGTGTGGGTGTGTAAAGGGTGGTGGGGTAAAGTGTGGGTGGGTAAAGTGTGGCTGGGTAAAGTGTGGGTGTATAAAAGGTGGTGGGGTAAAGTGTGGGTGGGTAAAGTGTGGATTTGTGAAGCGTGGGTGGGTAAATTGTTGTGGGGTAAAGTGTGGTGGGGTAAATGGTGGGTGGGTAAAGTATGGTGGGGTAAAGTGTGGTGGGGTAAATTGTGGGTGGGGTAAAGTGTGGCTGGGTAAAGTGTGGTGGGGTAAAGTATGGGTGGGCAAAGCGTGCGCACCCCGAACTCATTCAAGAGGTCGATTGAACAATTTATACAATTTTTTTTATTTCACCAGGTAAGTGGGCTTATCATCGTGTGCACATTTATAGCAGCCAAATACTCTGAACGCGTGATGATGTTGATTCTAGATGTGGAGGTAAAAACCGGCGGACCTGCAGAAAAATCCACGCGATGACGAGGAGTGAGACACGCAAATTCCAAATACAGAGCAGACGTCCAGGTCGAAATCGAACCCACGACCTGCGCCAGCATGGAGAAGTAGACCAGAAGAGGCTCTAGAGGGGCTCTCTAGAGCTCCCTCTAGTGGAGACTCTTCCGCCTGTCGCGGCCAGAGCAATAAATTGCAGGGTTGCGCCTTAACCTTTGACCTCAACTAGGTTTCTTATACTCGCACAATTCACATTGAATAGAATTAGCCAAATATCCCAGTGATGGACCTTCCTGCAAATGAGTCTTGAGATTCAATTGGCTTTTACGAAAAACATTATTAACATTACATATTTAGAATCTTTATTAAGCATAGGTATAATTCCACTTACCCTTCAGAGGTTTCAAAGCTTACTGCAACGCACACAATTTCAGGATGTCGCTCGATTCACGAAATGTCCAAAGGTTTAAAGCAAACTAGTGTGCAACGTAATCACGTTTTCTCTACAGCTACTGAGTTAAATATAACGGTAATTGTCCAATCATTAATCACACTGAGTGCAAGTCGTGTCTACAGAATGAACCCAATCGCGGACAAGCGGAGAGAAAGCCGACTCAGACGTCTGGTTTGCCTGCTCATTCCCATCGGTGCGATAACACGCGTGTACGGGATCGTCTATTCGTTTTCCACACACATTTAAATATGATTCACATCAGAATGTTGATTGTTGTGAAATAATTCACAACTGGCCAGCTTCACATTGCAGCAGTTGGTTTGAGACGTGTGTGTGTGATGCGGTTGCGAGTATCGAACGAAAGTCGAACTTACCGACCAACTCTGCAACGGTCTAGGGCAGTAGTTCTTAACTTTTACGACTACCGTTAATGTTAACCAGTCCCATCCGGAGTTCGCTATCCACCCGGCCCTCTTGCTGCTGCTGCCGTTTCAAAAGAAGAGGCTGAGTGGCTCCAATGTTGCTGACGCAGGAATGAGATTTGTCCGCGGATTCGTGTAATCAACAACAGGGGCTAACGTCTGTCTAAACATTAACATCAAATAACACATCTTCAATACCATCGCTTCAAGGCCATCGCCTCCTCAAAACAACCTTAAGGGATCCCCTAAAAACCACGTGCTGTCTTAGCACAACACAAGACAATCATAAGCGTCGTTATGGAGAGTCTGAGTGACATTGAAACGGATTGACAATCCGTGTACTCAGGCGTTTGTCTCGTAACTATCAAAATCACCCTTTTTGCTTTCTTGGTAATTCCCAATGCGTCTCCCCATTTACGTTCGTCGCAACGGCGCTTAATCGTTGCCTTGTGCTGTGTATTGCTGTAGAGAGCTGTTGTGTCAAACTAGGACCCATATATAACAATATAATACTCGCCTTGCCTACAGGCATCTGGCTGGTCACCGGCATTGGTTGAAGCGAGCCTGACTGCCGATGAGACACTGACTGTCGAACCGGTACAGAGTGTTGCTTATGTTGAACCAATGCTGCTGAAATTATGTACTCATAGAACAGTCTATGAGTACATAATGGAATGTGTAAAACAATCCTTTATAATTTTTATGTAGAGGGACAGATATTTGAAGGAGGTGTTACTCTGTTTAATATGTAGGCTTTCGCGACCAATATTATTCATAATCAACTTTTTTGGTTTAGATCGCGTTATTTATAAACGTGTCGTAACCCTCCACCACCCGACACGGCCAATCAGTAAAAAAAGTGTCACGTTGACAAAATACAAATAGTTCACTGCTTTAGCCCACCCGTGTGTTGAAGTGTAAAACCACAACATTTACAATTTTTGAGTACGACGTGTCGCTGGTAATTGCATCCAGCATCATCGGGCAATTCGCCAGAATGGTGAGGCTCTGCTCTGTCCCCGGTCTTCTACTCTTTTCATATTTCGTACATGTCTTTGTTTTATGTAATGAGATGAAAAATGTAACAAATATACTCGTGAATAGTGTAGAGCGGTGGCGCATTGGTTAGCGCACTTGCGTTGTGAGTTTGGCAACCCGAGATTTATTCCCGGCTCCAGTCGACAACAAAATAAAGTATAAAGATGACGAGAGACAAAGTGATATGGACAGGCCTCGACTTATGAACGGGAACACGTTAGTCAGCCGGGTGTTCGTAAGTCGATGACTGCTTGTACACAGACTGAGAGAAAGAGAGAGACAGAGAACATCAATTACAGAGAAACAGAGCGAGACGGTTGGGGATGGAAATTGCAGTATCCAGGGCTGCGTGCATAGTAAGTGCGAGAATAGACATGGATACACACAGAGAGAGTTACGTAAGAAACTTGCCCATTTTTTCAACTGCCGCGCCGGGAGGTCAATCGGGGGACCTCTGGATTGCAAATCCGGCGCTAACCATCACCGCTGCTGGCACGGGAGCTCACCTTTCCTACCGCAGCTGTTGTTCTGTTGCTGCAACTCTCTCACCCATCCCGACTGGACAGCTGTGAATAAAAAGTGTTTCATAGCTCATGGCATTCCTCCAGGATAAATAAATATTCTGATTCTGTATACTGTACGTTGGTCCATTTCATTAATTTCATTAAATTTATTGCTTGAGTAAAAACTCGCCCCCACTAAAGAGGGCATCGCAATAGTTTACAGTATAAAGTAAACGAAGGTAGTCCTACCTATAAAATCAAGACACATCTTACATATATCATATAAAAGGGAAATTTGTGAATGTGTGTGTCTGTTAAAAATGTTTAGCGTACTTCCAGACATGCAACACACTTGAAAATGTGAGTACTTTCCAGACTGCACACCATGCAAACATTATAAAAATAGACTTTTGTATTTTTGTTGGGGGGGGGGGGGGGGCGCAATAATGCATATATTTTGCACGGCAAGTGAGCTGTGACGTCACATCTGTCATGTGACCCGTGTGCGGAAGCGTAACGGAGTGTGCCTGCTGATCGCGTGTAAAGTGAAATACAAATGTTTTGCAGGTCTGAGGCGTTCTTCGCGCAGCATTGCTTTATTATTTCAGTCGTTTACTACCGTACGCACCCTGGAAGTTGTGTGTGTCTGCAGCAAGCACGTGTATGTGTACCTAAGGACACGCGCGCGTGTGTGTGTGTGGGGGGGAGCAGTAGTGCAGTGCTTAGCGCACTGCACTACGAACCCGGCGACCCGAGTTCAATTCCCGCTCACGGCCACCACCGGTGACGATTATTTGAACTGGTCCTGGGCCTCCCCTAGGTCGACTCATCCTCAAACGAGTAATTGGTGTGGTGTGTGAACATCGCCACTGGGGAGACAAAGGCGGCCGGGCGTCGTGAATCCAAGTCCCGGGCGAAGCCAGGTAGTACAGCTAGTCTATATATAAAAGGGATAATTGTGATTATGTGTGTCTGTTCAAAATGTTTTGCGTACTTCCCGACATGCAACAAACTTGAAATTTGCCATGTGGGTACTTTCCAGACTGCACACCATGCAAAGATAAAAAAAAATACACTTTTTTGGGGTGGGGTGGGGGGGGGGGTGGGCTCAATAATGCATATATATTTTTTACCTATAAACGTTATTCTTTGTCTGTCTGTCCCTCTGTGCACGCGCGCTTGCGAGGGATTTGGCGCTCTGACGGTGGGGTTTAGGCTAACAAAAAATTGCCGGGCGGCACGCCCCAAGCGTCGCGGTGGGAATAGGCTATTCCGTTTTCCAATCCTTCACCTTTAAAGTGGTAAAAATCTCATTTTTGTGCGATTTCTCTTCATTTATTTACTTTCGCCTATTCCCATTTCATATTAGTTGGTTGCATTTCGGAAAGTTTAATTTATTTGCGAGCGGCAAATACCCGGCGTTGCCCGGGGGAAAAATATATTTTAAAACTTCTGAAAACTTACAAACATAACATACAAATGAAAAGAAAACTCATTCATGAAAATTAAAACCCAAGCACGCCCCGATTCGATTCTTTAAATCGTGCAAAGGAATGGAAGATTGTAGATTCCTTTAGAATCGGCCTATTCCCGTTTAATATTAGTTGGTTGCATGTCGGAAAGTTTCATTTATTTGCTATATCCCTGTGAGCCATGCGGCTCTTGAGTTGGGTACAACCGCAACAAACAAAATATGAACAGAGAACATCTTAAAGCGACGACGCGTAACAGAATGGGAGGTTTATTTGAACAGTGAGAGACAGAATAACAACAACAAAATCCAGAAAAATCATTTCAAAAATGTTATTAATTGATTTGCATTTTAATGAGGTATTTGACCCCTCTGCAAAACATGAATTAGTACTTGGTGGCAAAACCCTTGTTGGCAATCACAGAGTTCAGACGTTTCTTGTAGTTGGCCATCAGGTTTGCACACATCTCAGGAGGGATTTTGTCCCACTCCTCTTTGCAGATCTTCTCCAAGTCATTAAGGTTTCGAGGCTGATGTTTGGCAACTCGAACCTTCAGCTCCCTCCACAGATTTCTATGGGATTAAGGTCTGGAGACTGGCTAGGCCACTCCAGGACCATAATGCGCTTCTTCTTGAGCCACTCCTTTGTTGCCTTGGCCGTGTGTTGTGGGTCATTGTCATGCTGGAATACCCATCCACGACCCATTTTCAATGCCCTGGCTGAGGGAAGGAGGTTCTCATCCAAGATTTGACGGTACATGGCCCCGTCCATCGTCTCTTTGATGTGAAGTTGTCCTGTCCCCTGAGCAGAAAAACACCCCCAAAGCATAATGTTTCCACCTCCATGTTTGACGGTGGAGATGGTGTTCTTGGGGTCATAGGCAGCATTCCTCCTCCTCCAAACACGGCGAGTTGAGGTGATGCCAAAGAGCTCTATTTTGGTCTCATCTGACCACAACACTTTCACCCAGTTGTCCTCTGAATCATTCAGATGTTCATTGGCAAACTTCAGACGGGCATGTATTGAGCAGGGGGACCTTGTGGGCGCTGCAGGATTTCAGTCCTTCACGGCATAGTGTGTTACCAACTGTTTTCTTGGTGACTATGGTCCCAGCTGCCTTGAGATCATTGACAAGATCCTCCCGTGTAGTTCTGGGCTGATTCCTCACCGTTCTCATGATCATTGCAACTCCACAAGGTGAGATTTGCATGGAGCCCCAGGCCGAGCGAGATTGACAGTTCTTTTGTGTTTCTTCCATTTGCGAATAATCGCACCAACTGTTGTCACCTTCTCACCAAGCTGCTTGGCGATGGTCTTGTAGCCCATTCCAGCCTTGTGTAGATCTACAATCTTGTCCCTGACATCCTTGGAGAGCTCTTTGGTCTTGGCCATGGTGGAGAGTTTGGAATCTGATTGATTTCTTCTGTGAATAGGCGTCTTTTATACAGGTAGCAAGCTGAGATTAGGAGGAGCACTCCCTTTAAGAGTGTGCTCCTAATCTCAGCTCGTTACCTGTATAAAAGACACCTGGGAGCCAGAAATCTTTCTGATTAAGAGGGGGTCAAATGCTTATTTCCCTCATTAAAATGCAAATCAATTTATAACATTTTGACATGCGTTTTTCTGGATTTTGTTGTTGTTATTCTGTCTCTCACTGTTCAAATAAATCTACCATTAAAATTATAGACTGATCATTTCTTTATCAGTGGGCACAAGTACAAAATCAACAGGGGATCAAATACTTTTTTCCCTCACTGTACAACCAAACTTGCAGTCATAGCTGGCAGCATGACACTCTCAGTGTATGATGTGTGAGTGAGTCACTGGTAGTGTGAGTGAGTGTATGATGTGTGAGTGAGTCAGCATATGATGAGTGAGTCAGTGTATGATGTGTGAGTGAGTCAGTATAAAATGAGTGAGTGTATCACGGCATTCTCCACGCCATCACGGCCTCCTCCCCGCCATCACGGTATGCTAAACCTTTCGAACAGACACACATATTCACAAATTTGCCTTTTTTATATAAGATAGATAGTGTCAGCATCTACTACTGTAGTGATAGCAGGTACCACCACAGTCGGTGTGGTGTAATCATAGCAGGTACCACGACCTGTAATCATAGCAGGTATCACCACAGTCAGTATGCACTGCTGTGTTAATAGCAGGTACCACCACATCAATATGCACTGCTGCAATAGCAGGTACCCCCACCGCAGTATGCACTGCTGTAATCATAGCAGATACCGCCACAGTCAGTATGCACTGCTGTAATCATCGCAAATACCACCACAATATTCACTGCTGTAATCATTGCAGGTACCACCACAATATGCACGGCTGTAATCATAGCTGGTAGCACCACAGTCAGTATGTACTGCTGTAATAATAGCAGGTACCACCACAATATGCACTGCGGTAATCATAGCAGGGACCACCACAGTCAGTATATGCACTGCTGTAGTCATAGCAGGTCCCACCACAATATACACTGCTGTAATCATAGCAGGTACAACCACAGTCAGTATGCACTGCTGTAATCCTAGCAGGTACCACCACAGTCAGTATGCACTGCTGTTATCATATGTGTGTGTCGGTCAATGTGTCTGTGAGTCTATGTATGTGTGTGTGAGTCCATATGTGTGTGTAAGTCTATGTGTGTGTGAGTCGATGGGTGTGTGTAACTCCATGTGTGTGTCTAAAGTCGATGTCTGTCTGTTTGAGTCTATATGTGTGCGTGCGTGTAAGTCGATGTGTTTCTATGTGTGTGGGTCGATGTCTGTGTGTAAGTCCATGTGTGTGTCTGTTTTTTTCGCCCGGGCAACGCGGGGTACTTCCCGCTTGTATCATATAAACGCACCATTGGTGGTGTGTCGGCAGGTCTCATGTGGTGGAGTCCACTGCGTGGCGCTGTCCAGCACTGAGGTGCATAGCGCGTCCACCCACCCCCGCGTGTGCCACCCACCCCCGCGTGTGCCACCCACACCCCATGTGCGCGGGGGCTGCTTTTGCCCAGCGTTGTTATCTCAAACCTGCCTCGTGCGAGCGCGTCACTTCGCAACGGCTGCTCACAGATTGCGACGCGCGTTCAACATCGCGGTGGCTTTTTAACAGCGTGGCACCTTCGCGTGCCCAGACGTGGCGCAGCACTTACACAAACAGAACGTGGGATACTTAGGGGTGCATAAGCACAAAATAGCATCAACTCAACACATCCGTTTAATCACAGCGAGCAGAGAGATCAATTTCTCTATAAAACCCATATCTAACAGAGATGGTAGATGTTCGCCTGTAAACATCTGGCAGCTGGCCAGCATTGGTTTTAGAAAGCTTGATTCTGCCGAGACAATGTCAAAGCCTGCTTCGGAGTATTCTGGTGTGGAACCAAATGCTGTTGAAAACATTCACTCCCAGCAGGCTGTGTGGCTGATGGAACGTGCAAAAATATACTATTTTTTGTTTCTGGGAGAGACAGCTATGGGACGGAATATTGTCTGCTCATTCGTTTTGTTGCATTTAAGTGTTTTGTTCACATGCAGTACTATGAATAATATTGTTGGTCTTATTGCCACTTAAACATTTAGCCTAACGTAATTCGCTATGAAATTACATCGTAATGTGAATATGCATTACTTATACGAAGGCGTAATATATTGAAGCAATATACAATTATAAAGCACGGCCCTTTGCCAATCCACGCCGTGCCAGTCGTGGGGGTTGCTTGACCATACTTCATCACGCTGGTCAGCAGTGCGGACTGGTGAAGAGCGAGAGCCTCGTGGTGAAGGCATCATCTGTGGCTGGTTCGCTGGCAGAAGTCCGTTCTTTGTAAAAAAAAAATCAACAATCCTTTCTTCTGTCCATGTAACGTATAAATTACAAGGTAATTAGCGATATCATTTAAATGTCAGTGCTGTATAAATTAAATTACAAGTATTATGGTAAAGAGAAGTGAATCCTATACGTACTGCAAAGTGGAAGATTGCCTCCCTCTTGTGGCAATAACGCATATAAGCAGATCGTTTGATGGCTTTACATATCTGTCCCTAGAAATAGAAAAATACATGCAGGAACATGTTTTTACACATCCCATTGGACGCACGGCGTCCTGGAACTGAATGGGTTCAGCAGTGTTGGTTTAATACAAAGCAAAACTAGGACCGGTTTCGACTTTCAGCGTCTCGTCGGCAGAGTCAGCCTCGCTTTAAACCGATGATGGTGAACTGGCAGATTGTTATAGGTAAAGGACCCCCCCCTCTCTATCTCCTTATATCGCTGGGAGATCACTAAAGAGATGAATACAAAAAGCACCTGGGATTTGTGTTACTGGATCCTGGAGGCATGTGTCGGGTTTCAGCAGTGCAAACCCCTATGGTGAGCTTCACACGTGCCCCTCATTCTGACTTGCCTGGGATGTGATATTTGTTAAACTTCTTTCGCATCATACGTAGCCAATCATGATCTTTGGAAGTGGGGGGGGGGGGCAACAAACTAAACACAAAAAGCAGTTCTAAAGAAATGCTTTTTCAATCTCAATTATTTAAAAGTGCAAAGCTCCAGTGGCTTCCTAATATCGAAAGGAAGAGCGGTCCAGGCGGCCGCAGAAACGCGTCTGAAAGCACGCGATGCAGAGACCGTCTTTGTTCGATGGCCAGCCAAGAGCGGCTTTGAATATGAACGGAGTGCGCCTGATGGTTTATGCTCCTTGACAAGATCAGCAAGGTTTTGTAGTTAATGTGTGGCAAGTACTTTATTTGTAGTTAATGTGTGGCAAGTACTTTATTTGTAGTTAATGTGTGGCAAGTACTTTATTTGTAGTTAATGTGTGGCAAGTACTTTATTTGTAGTTAATGTGTGGCAAGTACTTTATTTGTAGTTAATGTGTGGCAAGTACTTTATTTGTAGTTAATGTGTGGCAAGTACTTTATTTGTAGTTAATGCGTGGCAAGTACTTTATTTGTAATGAGTGCGACCTCATAACGCATCCGACACCGTCGGATCTTGCAGTAGGCGTCACGACACGTGCCAGAGTAGCTTGGTAACGTTCTTGCCAACCGTAGAGTAGTGAGTTGCCAATAATCGAGCCTTATGGGTTCTATGCTACACGCAGACTATTCTATTCTACACGTTGGCTACGTCACAACTCAATAGTGGTGAAATGTGTCGTAGAGTCCTGATATTAAAATTGCAGGACCTGATAAGGTGAGATGGATGTGGCGTCCCAAAATTATTTCCGGACCAGCGTTCTGGACTGGTGCAGCTGAAATGAAACACTATGTACATGCTGTAGTAGTAAGTTTTTACCCTTTTAAACTGGTACAAAACTGACACCTTTATTCAAGGCATCATGTTTGCAATAACCACAACACAAGTAGTCAAAAAAGCAAACAAAAAGAAGCAACTGATAATGATAATAATATGCACTGTCCTTGAAGTTGATTGGCCCACACCCGAGACGGCTTTCTTTAGAGCCTAGTCCCCATTGGTGTTGGACCAGATGACACCAGAAGGCGTACAACTCAAACACAGTGCAATATCAGAGTATTGAGAGCTCGGGGTAAGCATTTACACTATGAGATCTCTTTTACCAGTGGCAAAATATAGTAGTAAGTTTTTACCCTTTTAAACTGGTACAAAACTGACACCTTTATTCAAGGCATCATGTTTGCAATAACCACAACACAAGTAGTCAAAAAAGCAAAAAAAAAGAAGCAACTCTGATAATGATAAAAGTGTAAATGCTTACCCCGAGCTCTCAATACTCTGATATTGCACTGTGTTTGAGTTGTACGCCTTCTGGTGTCATCTGGTCCAACACCAATGGGGACTAGGCTCTAAAGAAAGCCGTCTCGGGTGTGGACCAATCAACTTCAAGGACAGTGCATATTATTATCATTATCAGTTGCTTCTTTTTGTTTGCTTTTTTGACTACTTGTGTTGTGGTTATTGCAAACATGATGCCTTGAATAAAGGTGTCAGTTTTGTACCAGTTTAAAAGGTTAAAAACTTACTACTATATTTTGCCACTGGTAAAAGAGATATCATAGTGTGTACATGCTGTTAGTGCAAGTGCTGCCTCTATCACCCCAATGCTGATGTGTAACACACCGCACCATTTATTCATTTGAGGATTATGCGACATAAGGGAGGCCCAGGACCGGTTTGGATATTCGCCACTGATGTCAGCCGTCAGCATGAATGGAACTCTGGTCGCCCAGTTCCTGGGCGTAGTACGCTAACGACTGCACCACCACTCATCGCAGAGATATAATCTATACACTCTGATACAATGATGAAAATTCTATATGTGTATTTATGAATGTGATAGTTTTTTTAAAGTTACGAATATAACATGGTTTATATATTTAAAGTAGTATTATCGACGACATTTTTAGTTATTTTTGTTATGTGTGCTTGTGCACCATTGCCAACGCAATTTCTTTTGGGTGTGAAGATCGTTTATCAGTAGTCGGTGAGCGAAGACATCTGAGGTCTAGCCATGAGAAAGAGTGCACGTGGGTTGATCATGTACAGCACACACACACCACTCGATATCAGATTCGATATCTCACCTCACCAGGGTCACAAAATCACGCGACTTTAACTTACACGTCAACACTTAAAGGCGTGAATTTGGCATCAAACCCAGAGTACAGAGAAATGTGCGTCAATACTTGTTTTTTTTATGTGTAACCTAACAAGAGGTGTTTCATCTGTGAAAAAGAGCTGCGTAGCTCATCGGATTCCTCCAGTATAAATACATATTCTTATTCTGATAATTTCACCAATGTAAAGCAATTAATTAACACACAAAATAACTGGTATTAGTCAAACATCCCAATGATGAATTCCTGCAAATGATAAACTTTTCCACAACACACAGAAGCAACATCGCTTACCCCCCCCCCAATCCCCCACTGCGAACACCTGGCAGGACCATCCTGTAAGATTCTTGAGACTCAGTGAGGCTTCCCGTAACGATTATTGTATTAATAATGATTTCACGTGTACGTCTACGTGTGTAGCCGAGATGTATAGGGATCGTGACTGAAGCGTGCTGAAGAAGGCAGTAATGCCCTTGTCAACTTGTGCGTGACCAGTCATGATCAAGTTCATTATCAGGTCTTTTTCAATGCCGTGCTGTATGAATACATTAACATAATCTTTAAATACAATATATATATATTTATTATACCAGGTAAGGCCCACTGAGCTATAGAGGTATTTTTCAAAAGCGACCTGGCCACAAATGATAGTTCATTGAAGTGGCTTATTACGTGGACATTTATAGCAGTCAAATATTTTCAACGCGTATTGATTCTAAATGTGGAGGGAAAAACCGGAGGACCCAGAGGAAAATCCACGCGACCACAGGGATAGAGACACGTAAACTCCAAATATACAGCAGGCGCCAGGGTCGGGATCGAACCCACGACCTCCTCCATCCCAGGCCGAGTCAGTTATCTCGCCACCGCGGCGTCCTCCCCACGATGTGCGGGTTGTGAGGGTTTGACCATACTTCACCACGCCGGCCAATGGGGGTGGTGAAGGGAGGGCGGGGTGACCTCAGGACCGCTTCAGATATCACTCGCCAATGATGTTAGCCGTGGCCGGGAATCGAACACGAGCTTCTGGGTTCCTGGTACAGTTCGCTAACGACCGTACCACAACTGCACCCCAGTGATGCCCATATTGATAGCAAATTTACTGTGCAGAAGTGGATATGCACATTACACGCGGTTCTCCTTTAACATTCTCACTTCCCAGTAACTTAAGAGCACGGTGTAGTTATTGACGAATGTGTATGGTGAGTTTTATTTGCTAAGCGT
The DNA here is from genome assembly GCF_015708825.2 of Lethenteron reissneri. Lineage (NCBI taxonomy): Eukaryota > Metazoa > Chordata > Hyperoartia > Petromyzontiformes > Petromyzontidae > Lethenteron > Lethenteron reissneri. The sequence continues at coordinate 11,664,400 of NC_083817.1, forward strand.
ACTTTGTGCACCACTGCCAACGCAGCAGCAGCAGCAACACCAAACAATATGGTCAACTGAGACATGCTCGGAGCACCGATCTCGGACCAAGCGGTGAGGTTTGTGGCAACAAGTCTTTTAAAGTAAATAACAGTGTCTACTGTTTCTGTTTTAAGGCAGTGTGGACGACAAAAGTGGCGATATTTGTAGTTTGTGCTAATCTTCTTTTCACGTTTTGCTCTTTAAGGAAAATGTATCTTCAACTTGACAGGAACACCACAGTGGAAGGCGTGGATATGAACAAATAAACCGCGACTGATACGATTGTGGCGTATATAGTTCTGGTAACCGGTTCTGGCTATTTCAGGATCGGCTGGGAAAATATCGATGGGTTTAATGAGGCTTCCACAAGGCACTGGGCAGCACAAGATACCGGACAAGGCCACGAGATAAGGTGGAGCTGCCGGTTGGGATATAAGGCGACTCTGAGCAGCAGCTCAGCATCGTCTTGCTCACGAACCACAGAGAAACATGCACGGGCTCATCCTCGCTCTTCTCGTGGGTGTCGCTGGTGAGTTCCTCCACAGTCTGTGTGTGTGTCTTTGTTTGTCGTTGTCTCTGTGTCTTTGTCTTAGTTTGTCTCTGTTGTGTGTCTCTGTCGGGAGCGAGAATGCAATGGTTAGCGCGCTGCGCTACGAACCCGGCAACCCGAGTTCGATTCTGGCTCCACGGCTAACACCAGTAACGATTATCTGAACCGGTCTTGGTCTTTCCTAGGTCGACTCAGCCTCAAATGAGTACCTGGTTCGATGTATAAACATCGCCAGCCTTTTTCATAGGTGCTACTCGCTAACAGCACTTGGCCAAACAGTCTGTTCAGACTACACTATTGACTCACCCACCTACAAACTGGCCCGATTTCTGTCTAAGATCTTGCTTCCATTCACTGGCGAGACCACCTCAGCCGTACTTAATTCAGCTCACTTGGTATCTCTAATTAAAGACATCTCACTATCTCCAGGTGATTTGCTTGTTAGTTTCGATGTAGTGTATTTGTTTACTAAAGTCCCTGTGCCTGACACCATTACAATCATTGAAGATTTGGTCCAACAATGACTGCATGCTGATGTACTGGCCCTGGTGAGACACTGCCTCACCAACACTATGGTACATTCTACAAACAAGTTGAAGGTACCCCAATGGGTTCTCCCTTATCTCTAGTGGTAGCCAATGTTTTCATGGAAATTTTTGAGACAGATGCCATGCCGGCATCCACTCTACGTCCTTCCTTGTGGAAGAGGTACGTAGATGACACGTTAGTCATCTAGCCACATGGCCTGCCAGCACTAAACCAATTATTTAACCACATCAAATCCATACACCCAGACATCAAATTCACCATGGAGGTGAAACACGATGGTAAGTAACCATTCTTGGATGTTTTAATCGAAAAGAGACCAGATGGCTCATTGGGACACTGTCTACAGGAAAGCCACCCACACGGATGCCTATCTAAAACCTGCCTCCCACCACCATCCAGCCCAGAAGAATCCCCTCATCAAAACTCTACACCATAGGACTCATTTCCGACCATCTCCACCTAGCCAGTGAACTAGCACGTACACCAAGCCCTCAAGATGAATGGGTATTCAGATTGCACAATCCGTAAAGCTGTCACCCCAACTGTTGAGAGAGAACAATCTGAGGACCCAATTAAAACAATAACCTTGCCATACATAGCATGGGTCACCAAAAAGATTTCCAAAATCATGGGCAAACACAAGATCCAGGTTCGATTCAACACAGTACATAAAATTCGTGATCTGATCCCATCTGTGAAGGATGTGATCCCTCACATGCAATACCTCGGTGTCTACAAATTAAGTTGTGCCTGCGGCAATAGTTACATTGGGAAAACTAAGCGACATGTCTCAGACCGTGTTCGTGAATACAAGGCGGATCTGAAACACGGTAGGACCAACACCTCTGCCGTGGCTGATCATTGTTTTAACGCTGTGGTGGGCACACACGAAATTGATTTCTCCAAGACGAAGGTACTCTGCAACCCTACTTGCTATCAACAAATATTTGTTCATGAAGCCATCCAGATATATAAACACAGACCCAATTTCAACCAAGATGGGTACAAACTGAGCAATGATTGGAATAATGTTATGAACCAGATAAAGTAATAACTGGCTGTGATGCTTCCATCCTACCTGCCTATGTTTGCAGTTATTTCCGACTCTCTGAGTTACATTACCTTATTAAATGTCTTTACATTAACAAGCTAAATGTCTCACTAACATAGCCGCTGCTCCATTTTACTCGATGTGGCGGTGGCTCTCGTTGTTTAATAGGCTGAATATCTCACTGGCACCGTTGCGGTGGTTCTCTTGCGTTGACATGCTGGGTCTCTCACAGTGCATCGGCCAACGCCGCAGATTTTTGTTGCCCACGAGGTGGCGTTGTGCCCGGTTCTCTGACACTGACATGCCAATCTTCTCATTAACACAGCCGCTGCTGCGGGAGCTCTCTCACATTGACATGCTAAGCTCTAATCTCTAGGTTTATCAGGCTCTCCGATCTTACATTTACATGCAAATTAAATCTCTAGCCCAGCCCACTTTCCTTTGGGCTGCAACCATCTCAAACCTAAAAACCTCTTGCTGCAGCAGCTCTGCCGCTATATTTCTCCTGCCTCAGCAGTTCGCTGCTGTATTTTTTTACCTGAAGACGATTGCTTGTGTTGCGATCGAAACGTCGTGATTTTTAAAATTATTTTTCTATCTACGTGACGTTACCGAAAGACCCAAGAGTATAAAAATACATTAGGGATGTTTGTCTTTGTCTCCGTGTGTGTCTGTGCGGGCCACCATAGATGCTCGCTGACAGCAATTGCCCCAACAGTCTGTTAAGGCTATACGGGGGATCTATGTCTGTGTCTTGGATAAGTTTGGGGAGCGGTAGTTTAGCGGTTAGCGTGCTGCGGTACGAACCCGGTGACTAGAGTTAGATTTTGGGCTCACGGCCAAACATTAGTGGCGAGCGATATGTGATCCAAATTATTTTGGTGCTATTAAGAATGCTCATTGTCCAAAACGTCGTCTATGAGTTTTTTTTTTAATTTAAGACAGAACCCCTAATAACCAGCGTGGTGAAGTATGGTCAAACAACCCCCATGCATGTATGTTGAACTTATTTCGCACCGTATTAAACAAAAAACGCAGTTTTAAAGAAACGACCAACACATCGTGGGGAGGCCTTCATTTTGCATTCGATTGACAAGGGGCTGGATATTATTATCATTATATCACTATAATTAAAACAATTATCTTGCCGTGGCTACATAGAGAGCAGCAATAGTGGTGCAGCAGTCGGTGCGCTGCGCTATGGTAACCAATGGCGCGGGTTTGAGCTTCCTGCAATGTTGCACAACGGCTGTCGCCCATTTGTATCCGGAAAAAAACGTTGTCTCACCTCATCACCGATGGCTTTCATTTTTACTCATTTAGCCTCACCGTGAAACGCTCATTTTGAGCCCGCAACGCGAGACGGTGAGGAGCGAGATGGTGATGACGATGGTGTCGATTATAATCGTCCGATTAGCACGGTTGACGACGTACGGTGCGACAAGAAGTTCAACATACAACGCCATAGCTGTCAACCCGTACGGTTTATCCCGTATTATTGTACAGGGAAATTGAGTTTTCAGGTCCATACGGCGTACTGCGGTTTCAAAACGGGCAAAAAGAATGTGTGCCTATGTGTTTGTGTTTCTCCCTTGTGATGGGACTTTGTAGGATGAACGTTGAGATTTATAAAGGGCACGGGTGACCAATAAGGTCTGAAATGGTCTGTAATAAGGTAGACACTGACAAGGGGTTGACAGGTATGCAACACACATCTGTCTGGCAATTACAGTGGAGTGATGGCGTTGATAATAGTTGTGCAAGCGATAACTATTATTATTTATTATAATAATATTATTTTAATACAGCTTAATTCATGCAAATTGCTGCTGTAGAATATGCAAAGCGCCTTTGTGCAGATTTGGCGCAAAGGCCCAGGGGAAACCACAGACAGACGCGTGGGAAAGCAGAACAGACGCCAACAACTTTCCAAGCTTTGTGGTCCCACATTGGGGTGTTCGAGCAACTCCAATGTTGGCGATGATTGGGATGTTGCTAGCAGTGAGACTGCTTTCAATGAAGACAACGACGACGATGATGAGGAATGTTTGGTGGATGCAAGTGAATGGACCTGGACATACATCAACACGATTGTGTGTGTGTGCTGGCCACCCACCCCCTCGTGTGCCGTGCCGGCCTTCATAGGTGCTCGCTAATAGCACTTGCCCCAACAGTCTGTGAAAGCTCTCCTGGGGGATCTTTGTCTTTGTCTGGCAGCGGCGGCCCCATACATGTATGAGGACCACATCGTGGGTGGCTATGAGTGCGCTGCCCACTCGCAGCCGTGGCAGGTGTCCCTCAACATCGGATACCACTTCTGCGGAGGCTCCCTGATCAACAGCGAGTGGGTCGTGTCTGCCGCTCACTGCTACCAGACGTGAGTGTGCTGCGCGCTGTGTGCGTGTGGGTGACTGGGTGGCTGTATATAATTTCGTTACATTTGCAATTTGCAATTGGTATCTAAATTACACACCTCAAAGAAATGGGTCATTCGTACATAAATTACATAAGTCAGCAATCTGAATGCGTTTTGCCCATCTCTGCGTGGTGGCGTGATGTTCTGGTGGGGTTTTGCCGAGTCACGGCACTGAAATCTCCATTACCCATATTACATTTCTCAATGGGCACTGAGGTGTTGCTCAACTCCCGTTAACAGCCTTGAACCAGTGGTGTAAATTCCAAATTCCAAATTTCATGGGCGAGTCTCTACAAAGGAAAATCACCCTACAAAGTCGTAGCAATCTTATCAATCTCAGAGGGGAGATGGGCCAAGTGAACCCCAACCGTAATTTTGAACATGGATCGATTCATTTGGGAAGACGCTCGTTGTGCCCAGCGTGATAGCAGTAGGGAATAAGTATAGCTGAGATGAGATGCGACGTAAGGCGCCGAGTTGCAAAGTCATTAAGAGCCGTATAAATGCAATTCCTCATCATTATCCTCGTCCCTCTCCTCCTCCATCCCCAGCGCGTCCCGCATCTCCGTGCGCATCGGCGAGCACAACATCTTCGTGACCGAGGGCACCGAGCAGAGGATCCAGGCCTCCAAGGCGATCCAGCACCCGCAGTACAACTCCTGGAACATCGACAACGACATCATGCTCATCAAGCTGTCCTCGCCCGCCACCCTCAACCAGTACGCGCAGCCCATCGCGCTGCCCTCCTCCTGCGTCAACACCGGAGTCATGTGCACCATCTCCGGCTGGGGCGAGACCCAGACCAGCGTCGGTGAGGACGCACCGCGCTCACCGCCCCCCACCCACCCCACTTCTCCCCCTTCTACTGCGGCAGAGACGTGAAGGGAAACGCGGTCAACATCTGCCCCCATGCAAATCGGACACGTGCTTCTAATCGGGAGAGAGAAGTTGTTTACTCGTTAACGCAGCCACGTCACGATTGGGCGGTTACAATTACTTGTCGAGTATTGTTGTATGCAGTGGGAAACCAGAGTGGCTGAAATGAGGGGATAACACTTAAACACCTGATCTTGGATATATAATTATTTTACAGAACTGGCACAAAGGCCCAAAACGCCAAGCGGCCAGCAACACACCGCGCTACTGAAGACGTCGCGAACGAGAGTGAATACGTTTTCTCGAATTGAGCAATGTAGCGAGAGACACTGACAGCGAATTCCTAAGCTGCAGGCGGTGTTTTGACCCCGCAGCGTGACAAGTTCGACGCGTCAGTGGCGGGATGCCACCCTGTGCCGCGTGCTCGGCCTCGCCACCTCCTCGACCGGTGTTGTCTCCCCCCACAGGCAGTCCCGACGTCCTCATGTGCGTCCAGGCGCCCGTGCTGAGCGACACCTCCTGCAGGAACTCCTACCCCGGTGACATCACCAACAACATGATCTGCCTGGGATACCTGGAGGGCGGCAAGGACTCCTGCCAGGTGAGACGGCGACAGCGGAGCCGAAGGAGCTCGCTTGGATCGGAGAGAGTTTCGAGGAATGGAGAGATTCGGGAATCACAGCGTGACTATAATTTGGGTGTATATCGTTTCACGTCAATATGCTGCGCAAGAAGTAGGATACGGTATTCATATAAAACGTGAAACAATGAAAACAGGGACATGTTTATATGAATATTTGTTTTTAAAAAGTATTAAGCCTAGCCTTGAATTTGGCAGCAAAGGATGGCCAGGAGGAGGGAATTCCAGACTCAAGCGACCAGAGGAATTGGTGAAAATTGTTGCACATTATTTGCTTTGCGAGTGCAATCATCGTGTGACCACACATTGCGTACGATAATATGCTGCGTTGGTAACATGTTCAAATGTGCATTGATAGAATTGCACCCATTTGTAACATGAATACTACGTTCGCTTGCTATTCCTTGGTATCGTCTGCTTGTAAAGTCAAAGTGATTTCCTGCTGCAATGACCATTGAGCCACTGGTGTTCACCTCACGTTTACAGCCCTGAGCATGGTGGAAAAGTTATTGGGCAATCACCTTTGACTTTCGCAGAGAAATGATGGGATGAGTCAGAATCAGAATATTTACTTATGCTGGAGGAACCGATGAGCTATAATGCTCTCTTTTGTCAGATGTCCAGTCGGGGCCGGTATAAACGTTACAACAACAAACAATACAAAACAAACCTTTTTAACATATAGGCTTTCGCGACCAATATCACCCATAATTGACATTTTTTTGTGGTTAGATCGTGAATATAACAAAAAAAAACCTTTATTAATACAAACCACGATAGGAGTCAACCTCCAACCAGGACTTTAACTCGCAACACCTTACGATTGACAGCTTCTTGCTCTACCGCTGAGCCACCAGATGCAGGAGACAGCTGCTAACCCCCGACCCCCCTGACCCCTGCTACTGCCGCCACCGCAGGGAGACTCCGGCGGCCCCGTCGCGTGCAATGGCGAGCTGCAGGGCATCGTGTCCTGGGGCCGTGGTTGCGCCCTGCCCAACTACCCCGGCGTGTACACCAAGGTGTGCAACTACAACGCCTGGATCGCGCAGACCATCGCGGCCAACTAAGCGTGGATCTGGCACACTACTCTACACCGCGACCATAATAATGATCATGACGACGATTGTTATGGTGTAACAAAATGAATAAAAATGTGAACCAATAATTTATCTTGGTTTCTGTGTGTTTTTGTCAGCTTGTTTTTATGGGGTATGCACTTATTCAAAGTCAATTTCACAGTTTGTTGACTTTAAACGCCAAAAAGTCAAAGTGAATGCCTGTTTAAGAAGCATTGAGGTAGTGTTCACCTCCTTCTTGGTTCTTTCGGTAAAGTCACGTAGAAGGGAAGTAATAAAATAATAAAAATAAAACATGAAAAAATAATTTTCACGACGTTTCGGCCACAACGCAAGCAGCCGTCCTCAGGTGAAGACCAGGTCTGTCGGGGAGACAGCGTCTGAATGAAACACCACCACGCTTGGAGCGTCTATTTAAACTGGGTTGGAAGGGGGGAAGTGCGCCTTGACAAAATGATTTGCATATCAAGAGGAATTTAGCATATTTATGGGAAATGTAGGAAATGCAGGAATGTGATTAGTACAAGTAGTACTAATCACATTCCTGTTTGCAGCTCCGAAGCAGTGGTGGAAATTCCACATTCCTATGATGGGTCAAGTCTATCCATAGGACAACCACTGTTGACATTCGAGTCGAGTAATAAATCAATCCCCAACCAGGAATTGAACTCCCAAACTTCTCATTGTGAGCCATGGTGATTGATGTATTGGTTAGCATATTGTATTCTGAAACTGGTTACTTCATAGAGGTCTTTTTGGGTTAGATCGCGTAAATATAAATGTGTTGTTAAACCCACCTCCACCCGACACAGCCACGTAGTAAGGTTTGACACTTAAACAAACATGCCAATTCGTTACTAGTTCAGCACTAACCGGTGTGTTAGTGAGTAACAAATCTGGCTGTCGCCTGATGAGGCTGGATGTAATTACTGGCAAAACGTCGTACTCGAATTGTACGTGTTGTGGGTTTATTCTCCAACACACCGGTGTGCTGAACTAGTAACGAATTGGCACGTTTTGTTTATGTGACAAACCTTACTAATTGGCTGTCGGGTGGTGGCAGGTTTAACAACACATTTTTATTTACGCGATCTATCTGCAAAAAAACATCTTTTTTTATTATTGGTCACGAAAGCCTACTCCGTGTTAAACTGGTCACCTTAGTCTGATTCTTGGCCAAGGCAACAATCAGTAGTGAGTGAAAGAACCATCACCAACCCACCTCAACCAGGATGGTGAAGTTCGGTCAAACAACCGCCCAACGATTGACACGGGGTATATGGAGGCCTTTATCCAGCAGTGGTTTTACAAAGGTATTTTAGTTAATTTAGTGTACTAGTCTTGGCTATATTCAATGCAGGGGTAGGTGAGGCAGAATAAGGTGGAGTGTGATGGTGAGTGAGGGTGTCTGATGGGTGCAGCGTGAATGAGAGGGAGTGGGGTATGGGGCACATGCGTGAAGTTGTGAAATGGACATGGATGAGGGTAGGTGAATGGTGGTAGGGGCAAAGGTCTGGTGGCGGGATAGTCGAGCTGATGGAGGAGCACAGTGAAGGGCTGAGGGATATTACATACAGGATGCATGTAATATCGTGGCCAGAAGCTTGTTCAGCTAAATCGAGCTTATTTCACGGCAAATCATTCATGCTTCAAACAGATAAAACCGATCCCATTGCTGCATTCCTATCTACGGAATTCATTATTAAATAATGTAAACAATTGCCACTGCACGGTGCTTGCTGTGATGTCACAGAACACGGAATCACTCTGTGATATTACAGTTCACATTGTAAGCTGTTATTTTATAGAGAGCAGAGACGGGTGATCTGAATTTGCGTTACGTACATCCCCTTCCATATCACACGGCTCGCTGAGATATGTAATATGGAAGGAAAAATCCTGCAGGGCTGGTCCACACGCAGAGCGTATTGGAGCGCAGCGTGGTCGGAGCGCACTTTTAATCGTCTACGTACAAATAGGGCCGATATAGCTTCACAAAAACACAATGGTAAGCAATTCCCGCCACGTAACGCAGTACTGCTGCTCGGCCATAGACAGCACCCTGCTACCATACACGACCACTGGCTCCACGCGTTGACAACCTGTGATAATACCGCACCAATGCCGGTATTACTGACATCTGTATCCAAAACAAACGGTAGTGAAAAATCAGGGTAACACAGGGGAGGGGCGTTAACCAGTCCATCACGAATGGAGCGGAACACGGATTCCTCCTCCTCCCCCCAATGGAATTTTTGACCCTTAGCCATCAAGGCGTGGAGCGGTTTTGCAACGAACGCGAACCCGGCGACAAATCGGCGATAATACGATGCAAAGCCGATAAAACTGTGCAGCGAATCATCCATACAAGGCAAGGGGTATGCATCCACGACAGAAAGCTTACTAAATTTTCGAAAATCAACACAAAATCGCAAGCTGCCATCGTGCTTCTTAATTAGCAAGATCGGAGCACCCATGGGCTGGTGGATGGTGAGATGATCTCTGCGGCTAACATCTCATCAACCGCCACACGAACATGTTCCTTTTCTGCTGGGCTCAGGCGGTAGGGATTCTGCCGAATCGGGGTGGCATCGCCCGTATCAATATGGTGGCTTAAGAAGGATGTGTGACTAATATCAAATTTGCTCTTGCTAAAAATGTCCGAAAATTCACGCAAGAGTGCTCTCAGCTTCAGCATTTGTCCCGCGGAGAAATCACCACACTCAGAGCAAAACTTGTCAATCCAATCCTCATCCGCGTCACCGGGCCTGCGAGCCTGAAAGCCGACCCCGACATTCCCCAAAGACGTCCTTCTCCGGACGCACCGGTGACGCATGAGGCAGCATAGAACCCTCCTGAATGACCGTAGTGACTCACCCGGCATTAAGAACTTGAATGAAAGGCTCTTGGTCCTGGGCCACCAACGTCTGGGCTGCCACGAGTGACATCCCGCGATTAAGCTTATTTGACGGCCCCAACACGATACCGTCACCCACAGCACACAAATCGAGCGGTTTACACAATCGGAGGAGCACCAACATTTCAGCGCCGGGCGGAATCCGCACCGTTCGGCGTGCAAGTGCCTGCACCATAGCATTAGCAGAACACATGCGGGTCGGAGAAGGGAGAAATGCCATACGCCGTCCCGACAGCAATTCAAAACAGCCCTGATCCACACAAATCTTCAAGGGCATCTTGCCTAGAAAATCAGTCCTGAGTAAACATGGGACAGCAAGGGCTGCAGAAACCAAAACATGGCCGGACAATTTAACATCGGCGAAACGCAAATTGCCCATTATCTGACCGATAATACCCAATGATCCGCCGTTGGTGGCAAAACACGGCACATCCACAGGTTGCAAAACGTGACACTGGGGGGGCAAAATATTATAAATCAGTTCAGAGATAATGGTTGAAGACGCACTGGTGTCAGGGAGCATGCGGATTTCGACCCCCTCAATGAACCCGAGTAGGGCCGACGAACCCGCATCCGCCACAACCACCTGGTGGGCCAGCTCCGACCACTGATCCGGTCGGAGCGGGCGTGCATCACGTACATGTACCGACTCCCCATGAACCCATGCGCGACCCCTTTTCGATCTTTCTCGCCCTTACCCAAAGGCTCTCAAAAGCTCTTCCCAGACCATGTGACCACCCTTTGGCCCCCTCCACCTGTGCCCCCCCTCCGGTAACGACCCGTCACGTGGCCACAGGTCAACCAGGGTAGCAGCACCCGTTGTTACCCTGGCTGAGCTGACGCTCTCTCGTTCCCTTAAGTAGGAGCCCGCACTGTGCACAGCGCGTGGTGCCATCGCGCTAACCAGCGCTCTCCCAAACCCCCACTAGGGTTGGTATTGCACCCTGTGTCCGGGGTGTACACGATGACGGTGCATCTTCCGCCGTGGCCTCGCAGGCCCGGCACTGCACAGTGACCTTCACAGTCACTACAGTAGTAAATGCACACATTGGGGTGGGGGGGGGGGGGAGAAGAGGACATGACACTTACCTCAGTGTTGTGTGTATTTTTTTGCATTTTTTATATGAATGAGTAAACCCCCCCCCCCCTCCACCGATGACACATGTGTGTTGCGTGGGGCAACCCCTGGGCAGCTTTAGCGCTCGCTGAGCAGCGCAAGAAAATAAATAAGTAGAAATAGCACAAAATTGTTAATTTAACTATGTTAAATTTGCCGGATGGGAAAATAAAATAGCGCTGTCTCAGCAGGGGGCTTATGGCGTGGTACCTTGCTACTTTTTTAAAACTAAACCCCAAGGTTTTCGAGCCAAATCCTTCGCAAGTTGCGTCAAAAAATACACAGACGGACAGACAGACAGACATACAAAAAATAACGTTAACATATAAGACTAGTGGGAAGTACTCGGCGTTGCCCGGGCGAAAAATGTATTTCAAAACATCTCTTAAGAACCTTAGATATACATATGTAGTATGGTTCCAGGGAGACTTGACACGTAGTTAGGAGGCACATGCTTATTTATTAATACCAGCACGTAACTCGGAAGCTTACAGTAACTGAAGGGGTATCGGCCCCTTCACCCGTCTAGCTACGGAACACAACAGCCTAGCTCACAGCTAGCTTACACCTAGGTTACGGCACCCCGAATACCCAGACCCCACTCTTAGAAGAGCGTCGGTTCTGGGCTCTGGGGGCCACGCCGCTGGCTTGCCTGGTCGGTCCTTAAAAGGACAGCGATCCCAGGGAGTTCCAGGGCCGGTCTAGCTGGTCTTCTTTCTTCACTGGTTACAGCTTAACACTAGACCCAGAGCCCTTCGGCTCACCGCCTTAAATAGCCATCTCCCCCCGAGGGGAGGGAGGGGCTGTGGGGGATCCCAGCGTACGGCGAGGACGTCGCTGCGAGCACCTGCCCCGCGTACCGAAGTAGCCACGCCCATTGTGTTTGTTTGCCACCCGCGGCAAGTCTAAATCAGGCCGTCTACAACGGCTACAACGGCTCTACACATACACAGATAATAGGTATTGCCAAAGCCCGGTGGGCCGTTAGTCAATTTCTCCACCAACAAAATTATAAGAACCTTGCAAAAGTCCAAAAAGTTATAGAAAGTGTGGGGTAAATAGTTGATCTAAAAGGTTTCCGAAAATTGTCGACCCACCCACTAAAAAAATATATTTTCCCCCGCGTAGGTATATATACCTACACAACCTACATTGAACAAAGTAAGTAATATATTTTGACTTTGTAGTTGTATCTACTGACTGTAAAGTAGTATCTACTGAGCCATAAGTAGCTACTGACTGTATAGTAGTGTAATAAACGACTTCCACCACAAGTTGAGACTTGCGTCCTTTCTTCATTTAGTGATGACTGCTCAGCTCCGCACTTCCGTCTGGATGGTCACCCTCTCTCTCTCTCGCCGCATGCATGCACACACTGCTCCTCCGTCCCCGCGCAGCTTCCCTCGCTCTCTTATATCCCTCTCGGTGGAGCGAAGCTCCGCCTCTAACCACGCCCCACTCAGAACCTTCCCGATTCCCATTGGCCCAGATGGAACCCTTAGCCCTGATTGGCAATGACCGATGCAGCAGTGCCTATGCAGCCATCCGTCGCCCGTCAGTGTGATCTCTCATTACAGTAGTATTTTCTCACCGTAGTGGTATATACTGACTGTTTTAGTATCTACTAACTATTTATAGCAGTATCTTCCAACTCGATAGCAGTATCTACTATCACTACAGCAGTGCATACTGACTGTGGTGGTACCTGCTATGATGACAGCAGTGCATACTGACTGTGGTGGAACATGCTATGATTACAGCAGTGCATACTGACTGTTGTGGCACCTGCTATGATTACAGTAATACATACAGTGGTGGCACCTGATTTCACTACAGCAATGCATACCGACTGTGGTGATACCTGCTATCACTACAGCAGTGCATACTCGCTGTGATGGTACCTGCTCTCACCACAGCAGTGCATACCGACTGTGGTGGTACCTGCTTTCACTATAGCAGTGCATACTGTGGTGGTACCTGCTTTCACTACAGCAGTGCATACTGACTGTGGTGTTATCCTGTCATGACTACAGCAGTGCATACTGACTGTGGTGGTACCTGCTATCACTACAGCAGTGCATACCGACTGGGGTGGTAACCTATGATTACAGCAGTGCATGCCGACTGTGGTGGTACCTACATTAACTTCAGCATTGCATACCGACTGTGGTGGATTCTGCTATCACTACATCAGTGCATACCGACTTTGGTCGTACCTACTTTCGCTACAGCAGCGCATACCGACGGTGGTGGTACCTGCTATCACTACAGCAGCGCATACCAACTGTGGTAGTGCCTGCTATCACTACAGCAGTGCATACCGACTGTGGTTGTACCTGCTTTCACTACAGCAGTGCATACTGTGGTGGTACCTGCTTTGATTACAGCAGTGCATACTGCTGTGGTGGTACCTGCTATGATTACAGCAGTGCATACCGACTGTAGTTGTACCTGCTTTCACTACAGCAGTGCATACTGTGGTGGTGGTACCTGCTATGATTACAGCAGTGCATACTGACTGTGGTGGTCCCTGCTATGTTAACAGCAGTGAATACTGACTGTGGTGGTAACTGCTATGTTAACAGCAGTGAATACTGTGGTGGTACCTGCTATGATTACAGCAGTGGATACCGACTGTGGTGGTACCTGCTAGCACTACAGTAATACATGCTGACTCTATCTATCTTTTTTATAAGTGAAATTTGTGAATGTGTTTCTGTTCGAAATGTTTAGCATACTTCCCGACATGCAACCAACTTAATATTAAACCTTCAATTCCTTTGTGCGATTTAAAGAATCGAATCTTGGCGTGATTGAGTCATATTTTAATTTTATTTAATGAGTTTTCTTTTCATTTGTATATGTTATGTTTTTAATTTTTCAGAAGTTTTTAAATATATTTTTCCCCCGGGCAACGTGGGGTATTTCCCGCTACTAGCAGTATATATCTATTGTTTAGCACAAAGTACTCATCTGACAGAGTGCCGTGGTGAGGCCTCGTCTAGATTGCCCAGCCATCCGAGGCTGGGGGCTGGGCCGCTACCCCCCCCCCCCCACGCTACAATAATCCTGTCTAAGCGCTATAATTTTTTAATCTACCGACCCTATAATAGTAATTGCACACATTGGGGTGGGAGGGGGGAGACAATAGGACGTGACACTTTGATGAATTTACCTCAGCATTGCGTGTAGATTTTTTTTGCATTTTGAACGCGAGTGAGAAATCCCCCCACCCTCCAGCGATGGCATGCGTTGCCAGGGGCAACTCCTGTCAGTATTTCAAGCATGTGCAATAGCGTGCTTGGTCGTGTGCAGGTAGGCAAAAGTTAATTAATCAATCAAGAGCAATCGCACAAAAACGCGACTTGAACTACTTGAAAGTTTACGGATGGGAAAACGGAATAGCCTATTCCCACCGCGGGGCTTGGGGCGTGCTGCCCGGCAAATTTTTTTCAACATATACCCCACCGTCTGAGAGCCAAATCCCTCGCAAGCGTGCGTGCGCAGACGGACGGACAGATAAAAAAATACTTTTAGATATAAGAATATTTACTCTGCAGGACTGGATATGCACATTACAGGCAGTTCTCCCTTAACATTCTCACTTCCCAGTAACTTAAGAGCACGGTGTAGTTATTGACGAGTGTGTGTTGAGTTGTAGTTAATAATCGTACTTTGTGCACCACTGCCAACGCAGCAGCAGCAACATCAAACAATCTGGTCAACTGAGACGTGCTCGGAGCACCGATCGCGGACCAAGCGGTGAAGTTTGTGACAACGCATCCATCATTATTATTGTTAACATAATTTGGGTGGAGCGGTGATGCAGTGGTAGTTTCTGCACTGCGCTATAAACCTGGCAAAACCCCGAGTTCAATTCCCAGGCACAACTAACATCAGTGACGGTCGAACAGCCCCCATGACTTGAAAGTCGTTGCGAGACCTTCATCCAGCAGTGGATGGCACACTAATTGAATTCTAAAGAGCCATTTACAAATCATGAAAACGAAAATACGAGTCTTCTAGGTTCTTTCGGTAAAGTCACGTAGAAGGGAGTAATAAAATAATAAAAATAAAACATAATAAAATAAAATAATTCTTAATCAATTTTATTATGTTTTATTTTTATTATTTTATTACTTCCCTTCTACGTGACTTTACCGAAAGAACCAAGAAGATGATTCCCTGCAGTCACGAAAGCTTTAAATCGAAAATACGAGTCTTTTAAAGTAAAGAACAGCATATAATGTTTCTGTGTTAAGGCAGTGTGGACGAAAAACGTGGCGATATTTGTAGTTTGTGCTCATTTTCTTCTCACTCTTTTGCCATTTAAGGGAAATGTATCTTCAACTTGACAGGAACACCACATTGGAAGGCGCGCATATGAACAAATAAAAAGCGCTTGATACGGTTCTGATAAGCGGTTCTGGCTATTTCATTATAGGCTGGGAAAATATTGATGGGTTTAATGAGGCTTCCACATGGCATTGGGCAGCACAGAATATACCGGACAAGGCCACGAGATAAGGTGGAGCTGCCGGTTGGGATATAAGGCGACTCTGAGCAGCAGCTCAGCATCGTCTTGCTCACGAACCACAGATAAACATGCACGGGCTCATCCTCGCTCTTCTCGTGGGTGTCGCTGGTGAGTTCCTCCAGAGTCTCTCTGTGTGTCTTTGTTTGTCTTTGTCTTTGTGTCTTTGTCTTAGTTTGTCTCTGTGTATCTGTGTCGGGAGCGATAGTGCAACGATAAGCGTGCTGCGCTACAAACCCAGCGACCTGAATTTGATTCTGACGATTATCTGAACCAGTCTTGGTCTCTCTTAGGTAGAGTACCTGGTTCGATGTGTAAACATCGATAGCCTTTTTCATAGGTGCTACTTGCTAACAGCACTTTCCCAAGCAGTCTGTTAAGGCTATACGTGGGGATCTTTGTCTGTCTTGTATAAGTTTGGGGAGTGGTAGTGTAGCAGTTACCGTGATGTGCTACGAACCCGGTGACTAGAGTTCGATTTTGAGCTTACGGCTAAACATTAGTGGCGAGCGATATGTGATCCAAATTATTTTGGTGCTATTAAGAATGGTCATTGTCCAAAACGTAGTCTATGATATATTTTTGTAATTTAAGACAGAACCCCTAATGACAAGCGTGGTGAAGTATGGTCAAACAACCACCATGCATGTATGTTGAACTTATTTCGCACCGTAATAAACACAAAACGCAGTTTTAAAGAAACGGCCAACACATCGTGGGGAGGCCTTCATTCTGCATTCGATTGGCAAGGGGCTGGATATTATTATCATTGTATCACTATAATTAAAACAAATATCTTGCCGTGGCTACATAGAGAGCAGCAATAGTGGTGCAGAAGTCGGTGCGCTGTGCTATGGTAACCAATTGCGCGGGTTTGAGCTTCCTGCAATGTTGCACAACGGCTGTCGCCCATTTGTATCCGAAAAAAACGTTGTCTCGCCTCATCACCGATGGCTTTAATTTTGAAATCCTTTATATTAAGTTCACTTGCTTGCTTGCGTGCTTGCATGCTTTTGCGTGCTTGCTCGCTTGCTTGCTTACAACCGTGCAAATCTTTCGGTCGTTTTTTAACCCACTTCCCGTGATCCAATCGAGCTGACATTTTGCACACAGACTCGTTGTGCATGACAATTAATTTTCGTGAAATTCCAAAATTATACACTGTTTAGGGAAAAACAATTAATATTTAATTACCAATTGCTTAATGGTGGCAGACAATCATCTGACCCATAGGTGACAGCCATTTCAAGCCAGAGGACGAGAGGACTCTAGCCACCACGCATATAAAGGATTTATAGTGAAAAACTTTGTTTTTACGGGTTAATTTTTTACTCATTTAGCCTCACCGTGAAACGCTCCTTTTTAGCCCGCAACGAGAGACGGTGAGGAGCGAGATGGTGATGACGATGGTGTCGATTTTAATCGTCCGATTAGCACGGTTGACTACGTACGGTGCGACAAGAAGTTCAACATATAACGCCATAGCTCTTTTTCTTGGTTCTTTCGGTAAAGTCACGTAGAAGGGAAGTAATAAAATAATAAAAATAAAACATAATAAAACAATTCTCACGACGTTTCGGCCACAACGCAAGCAGCCGTCCTCAGGTGAAAACCAGGTCCGTCGAGGCGACAGAGTCTGAATGAAACAGCACACGGGCTTGGAGCATATATATAAGCTGGGCGCATTGACAAAGGAATTTGCATATCAACAGGAATTTAGCATATTTATGGGAAATGCAGGAATGTAATTAGTACTGCATATGCATGTGCATTATGCAGGATTAACAGCATCAAAGGGAGCTGCAGTTACTGCTGCTGCAGTAGTTGCTGCTGCTGCAGTTTCTGCTGCTGCTGCAGTTGCTGCTGCTGCTGCAGTTGCTGCTGCTGCTGCACTTGCTGCTGCTGCTGCACTTGCCGCTGCTGCTGCACTTGCTGCTGCTGCTGCAGTTGCTGCCTTATCCATTTTAATATAACACTATGTATTATTCTACCCACCCTAATGTGTATCATACTGCTATATGTTTACTGTACAATTACGACACCATACATTACTCTGCACACTGCACCATGCCAGTGAGTGGAACGCGGTCTGAAAGTCACCGTTAACATGAACACAATCAGTTAAGATCCAAAATGGTTTATTACGTCCTTCCAATGATTGCTAAGCCAGAATCCATCTTCTCGGTTGAAATTGTCTCTGTGTTTGTATATGTGGATCGCCTCATGAACGAATCTCTCATGATAGCCAGATGGCTTGCAGAGAACCTCTGTCTTGGAGAAGTCAATGTCATGTGAGCCCACTGAATTGTAACAGTGATCTGCCACGGCTGAGGTGTTTGTCCTACCGTGTTTCAGGTCTGCCTTATGTTCACGGATGCGGTCCGAGACATGTCGTTTGGTTTCTCCAATGTAACTGCTACCACAGAGGCAACTTAGTTTGTAGACGCCAGGGTACTGTATGTCTGGAACCACATCTTTTACAGACGGGACCAGATCACGGATTTTATGTACTGTGTTGAATCGGACCTGGATCTTGTGTTTAATCAGGATTTTGGAGATCTTTTTTGTGACCCCAGCAATGTAGGGTAAGGTGATGGTCTTGAAAGGCTCCTCAACAGGATCCTTCTTGATGGTTGGAGTGATGGCTTTGCGGATTGTGTAGTCGGAGTAACCATTAGCCTTAAGAGCTTGGCGTACGTGTTTGAGTTCACTGGAAATGTGTTCATGGTCGGAGATGCATTGGGCTCTATGATATAGAGTCTTGATGAGGGAATTCTTCTGGGATGGATGGTGGTGGGAATCCGGTTTTAGATAAGCATCAGTGTGGGTGGCTTTCCTGTAGACAGAGTGGCTCATTGAACCATCAGGTCTCCTTTTGATTAGGACATCCAAAAAGGGTAGCTTGCCATCATTTTCGACTTCCATGGTGAATCTGATGGCTGGGTGTATGGAATTGATGTGGTCGAGAAATTGGTCTAGAGCAGGCCAGCCATGTGGCCAGATGACAAAAGTGTCGTCTACGTACCTCTTCCATAAGGTCGGGCGTAGAGTGGCAGTCTGGATGGCGTCCGTCTCAAATTTCTCCATGAAGATGTTGGCTACAACCGGAGATAGGGGGGAGCCCATTGGGGTGCCCTCAATTTGCTTGTAGAAGGTTCCATTCCAGGTGAAGTATGTATTGGTTAAGCAGTGTCTCACCAGGGGGGGTACCCCAGCATTCAGTCCTTGATGAACCAAGTCTTCAATGATTGCGATGGTGTCAGGCACAGGCACCTTGGTGAACAAGGAAACCACATCAAAACTGACAAGCAGGTCGTCTGGGGACAGGGCAATCCCCTTGATTGTCGATACCAGGTCAGTAGAGTTTAGTACTGCAGAGGTGGTTTTTCCAGTGAAAGGCCGTAGGATTTCGGACAAAAAACGAGCCAGTTTGTAAGTGGGGGAGTTGATAGTAGAGACAATGGGACGAAGAGGTGTATCTTCTTTATGTATCTTTGGCAAGCCGTACAATCTTGGTGGCCTGGCTGCAGAAGGTTTCAACGAGAACTGTTTGGTCTGATCAATTAATGCGGTTGAAGCAGAAATGATGTTGTTGGTTTTGGAGACGAGGCTGTTGGTGGGGTCTCTTTTTTTTTTTTTTTTTTTTGTATAGCTGCCATCGTTGAGTAGTTCTTGAATTTTGTTGTTGTATTCTATTTTGTCCATGATGACAGTGGCATTGCCTTTGTCGGCTGAGAGGATGACAATGTCATCCCTCTTTTTTAATTGAGCTAATTCAAAACGCTCATCTTTGCTAATGTTGCTAGCTGGCATCTTAGCGTTTTTGAGGGTTACAGAGATTTCAGATCTTGCTACGTCTGCAGCGATGTGACTCAAGCCCTTGAGAGCTACATCTACTCGAGCAATTATATCATTAACTGGTATGTGTCTAGGTGTGACTGCAAAGTTTAGTCCTTTAGCTAAAACGGATTTCAAACCTTCAGAAATAGGACTGTTACTGCGATTAATTACGACTTTGTTAACATCTAGCTTTTCAATGTGTGGGTCCGGTTTCTTGTTTGAGAGGCGGTTGAATTTGGAAATCAAGTTGTCCTTACATTTAGTCGACATAGCGGCAGCTGAAGAGGCAGTAATTTTTTCCACATGTTCCCAATCCGATGTGGACATTGTTACACTCAAAGATAAGTGTGATTTGTAGAGTGTCTTGTCTAACTGATCTAGTTCGGTGCGCGTAAGTCTGATTTTCTCTGAGATAAGAGCTAAACTAGTTCTAGACAGAATTCGTTTCGCATTAGAAGAAGTTACAGCAGCAGATGTTAGTGTAAATGCGTTTGGTATTACCTTAGAGTCGCGGCATCTCTTCAGAAAGGTGAGAGACTCGATTAGCTGAGCCTTCTTATCCCGGAGCTTGTTGAAGGATCTCAAAGTTATGTGGAAACCCTCCCCGTAGAGGCGGTTAAATTTCGATTTAAAGCTTTCGTGACTGCAGGGATTCATCTTCTTGGTTCTTTCGGTAAAGTCACGTAGAAGGGAAGTAATAAAATAATAAAAATAAAACATAATAAAACAATTCTCACGACGTTTCGGCCACAACGCAAGCAGCCGTCCTCAGGTGAAAACCAGGTCCGTCGAGGCGACAGAGTCTGAATGAAACAGCACACGGGCTTGGAGCATATATATAAGCTGGGCGCATTGACAAAGGAATTTGCATATCAACAGGAATTTAGCATATTTATGGGAAATGCAGGAATGTAATTAGTACTGCATATGCATGTGCATTATGCAGGATTAACAGCATCAAAGGGAGCTGCAGTTACTGCTGCTGCAGTAGTTGCTGCTGCTGCTGCAGTTTCTGCTGCTGCTGCTGCAGTTGCTGCTGCTGCTGCAGTTGCTGCTGCTGCTGCACTTGCTGCTGCTGCTGCACTTGCCGCTGCTGCTGCACTTGCTGCTGCTGCTGCAGTTGCTGCCTTATCCATTTTAATATAACACTATGTATTATTCTACCCACCCTAATGTGTATCATACTGCTATATGTTTACTGTACAATTACGACACCATACATTACTCTGCACACTGCACCATGCCAGTGAGTGGAACGCGGTCTGAAAGTCACCGTTAACATGAACACAATCAGTTAAGATCCAAAATGGTTTATTACGTCCTTCCAATGATTGCTAAGCCAGAATCCATCTTCTCGGTTGAAATTGTCTCTGTGTTTGTATATGTGGATCGCCTCATGAACGAATCTCTCATGATAGCCAGATGGCTTGCAGAGAACCTCTGTCTTGGAGAAGTCAATGTCATGTGAGCCCACTGAATTGTAACAGTGATCTGCCACGGCTGAGGTGTTTGTCCTACCGTGTTTCAGGTCTGCCTTATGTTCACGGATGCGGTCCGAGACATGTCGTTTGGTTTCTCCAATGTAACTGCTACCACAGAGGCAACTTAGTTTGTAGACGCCAGGGTACTGTATGTCTGGAACCACATCTTTTACAGACGGGACCAGATCACGGATTTTATGTACTGTGTTGAATCGGACCTGGATCTTGTGTTTAATCAGGATTTTGGAGATCTTTTTTGTGACCCCAGCAATGTAGGGTAAGGTGATGGTCTTGAAAGGCTCCTCAACAGGATCCTTCTTGATGGTTGGAGTGATGGCTTTGCGGATTGTGTAGTCGGAGTAACCATTAGCCTTAAGAGCTTGGCGTACGTGTTTGAGTTCACTGGAAATGTGTTCATGGTCGGAGATGCATTGGGCTCTATGATATAGAGTCTTGATGAGGGAATTCTTCTGGGATGGATGGTGGTGGGAATCCGGTTTTAGATAAGCATCAGTGTGGGTGGCTTTCCTGTAGACAGAGTGGCTCATTGAACCATCAGGTCTCCTTTTGATTAGGACATCCAAAAAGGGTAGCTTGCCATCATTTTCGACTTCCATGGTGAATCTGATGGCTGGGTGTATGGAATTGATGTGGTCGAGAAATTGGTCTAGAGCAGGCCGGCCATGTGGCCAGATGACAAAAGTGTCGTCTACGTACCTCTTCCATAAGGTCGGGCGTAGAGTGGCAGTCTGGATGGCGTCCGTCTCAAATTTCTCCATGAAGATGTTGGCTACAACCGGAGATAGGGGGGAGCCCATTGGGGTGCCCTCAATTTGCTTGTAGAAGGTTCCATTCCAGGTGAAGTATGTATTGGTTAAGCACTGGAAAAACCACCTCTGCAGTACTAAACTCTACTGACCTGGTATCGACAATCAAGGGGATTGCCCTGTCCCCAGACGACCTGCTTGTCAGTTTTGATGTGGTTTCCTTGTTCACCAAGGTGCCTGTGCCTGACACCATCGCAATCATTGAAGACTTGGTTCATCAAGGACTGAATGCTGGGGTACCCCCCCTGGTGAGACACTGCTTAACCAATACATACTTCACCTGGAATGGAACCTTCTACAAGCAAATTGAGGGCACCCCAATGGGCTCCCCCCTATCTCCGGTTGTAGCCAACATCTTCATGGAGAAATTTGAGACGGACGCCATCCAGACTGCCACTCTACGCCCGACCTTATGGAAGAGGTACGTAGACGACACTTTTGTCATCTGGCCACATGGCTGGCCTGCTCTAGACCAATTTCTCGACCACATCAATTCCATACACCCAGCCATCAGATTCACCATGGAAGTCGAAAATGATGGCAAGCTACCCTTTTTGGATGTCCTAATCAAAAGGAGACCTGATGGTTCAATGAGCCACTCTGTCTACAGGAAAGCCACCCACACTGATGCTTATCTAAAACCGGATTCCCACCACCATCCATCCCAGAAGAATTCCCTCATCAAGACTCTATATCATAGAGCCCAATGCATCTCCGACCATGAACACATTTCCAGTGAACTCAAACACGTACGCCAAGCTCTTAAGGCTAATGGTTACTCCGACTACACAATCCGCAAAGCCATCACTCCAACCATCAAGAAGGATCCTGTTGAGGAGCCTTTCAAGACCATCACCTTACCCTACATTGCTGGGGTCACAAAAAAGATCTCCAAAATCCTGATTAAACACAAGATCCAGGTCCGATTCAACACAGTACATAAAATCCGTGATCTGGTCCCGTCTGTAAAAGATGTGGTTCCAGACATACAGTACTCTGGCGTCTACAAACTAAGTTGCCTCTGTGGTAGCAGTTACATTGGAGAAACCAAACGACATGTCTCGGACCGCATCCGTGAACATAAGGCAGACCTGAAACACGGTAGGACAAACACCTCAGCCGTGGCAGATCACTGTTACAATTCAGTGGGCTCACATGACATTGACTTCTCCAAGACAGAGGTTCTCTGCAAGCCATCTGGCTATCATGAGAGATTCGTTCATGAGGCGATCCACATATACAAACACAGAGACAATTTCAACCGAGAAGATGGATTCTGGCTTAGCAATCATTGGAAGGACGTAATAAACCATTTTGGATCTTAACTGATTGTGTTCATGTTAACGGTGACTTTCAGACCGCGTTCCACTCACTGGCATGGTGCAGTGTGCAGAGTAATGTATGGTGTCGTAATTGTACAGTAAACATATAGCAGTATGATACACATTAGGGTGGGTAGAATAATACATAGTGTTATATTAAAATGGATAAGGCAGCAACTGCAGCAGCAGCAGCAAGTGCAGCAGCAGCGGCAAGTGCAGCAGCAGCAGCAAGTGCAGCAGCAGCAGAAACTGCAGCAGCAGCAGCAACTGCAGCAGCAGCAGAAACTGCAGCAGCAGCAGGAACTACTGCAGCAGCAGTAACTGCAGCTCCCTTTGATGCTGTTAATCCTGCATAATGCACATGCATATGCAGTACTAATTACATTCCTGCATTTCCCATATGCTAAATTCCTGTTGATATGCAAATTCCTTTGTCAATGCGCCCAGCTTATATATATGCTCCAAGCCCGTGTGCTGTTTTATTCAGACTCTGTCGCCTCGACGGACCTGGTTTTCACCTGAGGACGGCTGCTTGTGTTGTGGCCGAAACGTCGTGAGAATTGTTTTATTATGTTTTATTTTTATTATTTTATTACTTCCCTTCTACGTGACTTTACCGAAAGAACCAAGAAGATGAATCCCTGCAGTCACGAAAGCTTTAAATCGAAATTTAACGCCATAGCTGTCAACCCGTACGGTTTATCCCGTATTATTGTACAGGGAAATTGAGTTTTCAGGTCCATACGGCATTCAACTATTTCAAAACGGGCAAAAACATGTGTCTATTTGTTTGTGTTTCTCCCTTGTGATGGGACTTTGTAGGATGAACGTTGATATTTATAAAGGGCATGGGTGACCAATAAGGTCTGAATTGGGCTGTAATAAGGTAGACACTGACAAGGGGTTGACAGGTATGCAACACACATCCGTCTGGCAATGACAGTGGGGTGATGTGATGGCGTTGATAATATTTGTGCAAGTGATAACTATTATTATTTATAATATTATTTTAATACAGCTTAATTCATGCAAATTGCTGCTGTAGAATGTGCAAAGTGCCTTTGCGCAGATTTGGCACAAAGGCCCAGGGAAACCCACAGACAGACGCGTGGGAAACAGAACAGACGCCAACAACTTCCCAAGCTTTGTGGCCAACATTGGGGTGTTCGAGCAACTCCAATTTTGGCGATGATTGGGATGTTACTAGCAGTGAGACTGCTTTCAATGAAGACAACGACGATGATGAGGAATGTTTGGTGGATGCAAGTGAATGGACCTGGACATACATCGACACGACGGTGTGTATGTGCTGGCCACCCACCCCCTCGTGTGCCGTGCCGGCCTTCATAGGTGCTCGCTAATAGCACTTGCCCCAGCAGTCTGTGAAAGCTCTCCTGGAGGATCTTTGTCTATGTCTGGCAGCGGCGACCCCATCCATGTATGAGGACCACATCGTGGGTGGCTACGAGTGCGCTGCCCACTCGCAGCCGTGGCAGGTGTCCCTCAACATCGGATACCACTTCTGCGGAGGCTCTCTGATCAACAGCGAGTGGGTCGTGTCTGCCGCTCACTGCTACCAGACGTGAGTGTGCTGCGCGCTGTGTGCGTGTGGGTGACTGGGTGGCTGTATATAATTTCGTTACATTTGCAATTTGCAATTGGTATCTAAATTACACACCTCAAAGAAATTGGTCATTCGTACATAAATTACATAAGTCAGCAATCTGAATGCGTTTTGCCCATCTCTGCGTGGTGGCGTGATGCTCTAGTGAGGTTTTGACTTGTCACGGCACTGCAATCTTCATTACCCATATTACATTTCTCAATGGGCACTGAGGTGTTGCTCAACTCCCGTTAACAGCCTTGAACCAGTGGTGTAAATTCCAAATTCCAAATTTCGTGGGCGAGTCTCTCCAAAGGAAAATCACCCTACAAAGTCGTAGCAATCTTATCAATCTCAGAGGGGAGATGGGCCAAGTGAACCCCAACCGTAATTTTGAACATGGAGCGATTCATTTGGGAAGATGCTCGTTGTGCCCAGCGTGATAGCAGTAGGGAATAATTATAGTTGAGATGAGATGCGACGTAAGGCGCCGAGTTGCAAAGTCATTTAAGAGCCGTATAAATGCAATTCCTCATCATTATCCTCGTCCCTCTCCTCCTCCATCCCCAGCGCGTCCCGCATCTCCGTGCGCATCGGCGAGCACAACATCTTCGTGACCGAGGGCACCGAGCAGAGGATCCAGGCCTCCAAGGCGATCCAGCACCCCCAGTACAACTCCTGGAACATCGACAACGACATCATGCTCATCAAGCTGTCCTCGCCCGCCACCCTCAACCAGTACGCGCAGCCCATCGCGCTGCCCTCCTCCTGCGTCAACACCGGAGTCATGTGCACCATCTCCGGCTGGGGCGAGACCCAGACCAGCGTCGGTGAGGATGCACGGCGCTCACCGCCCCCCTACCCACCCCCCTTCTCCCCATTCTACTGCGGCAGAGACGTGAAGGGAAACGGGTTCAACATCTGCCCCCATGCAAATCGGACACGTGCTTCTAATCGGGAGAGAGAAGTTGTTAACTAGTTAACGCAGCCACGTCACGATTGGGCGGTTACAATTACTTGTCGAGTATTGTTGTATGCAGTGGGAAACCGGAGTGCCTGAAATTAGGGGATAACACTTAAACACCTAATCATGGATTTATATAATTATTGTACAGAACTGTTCAAGTTCAAGTTAATTTATTAGGTATAGCCCTGTGAGCCATTCGGCTCTTGAATCGGGTACAACCGCAACAAACAAAAAACAAAAACATGAACAAAAAACATCTTAAAGTGAATATGTGACTAAGTGCAAACAGAAAATCCAAGAAAAGACAGCAAAATATTGCAGAAAAAAAACACCGTACACCAACGCTGTGTGCAAAAATCCTAGTGGGATGCAAGTCAAACAACAACAACAACCACAAGACAACTTAGATTAAGGCCATCAGTCTAACTCTGTACTACAACAAACAAACATGGCTAAACCAATACACTTTTCGAAATCACCCAAATAAAGCCATGAAAGCAATGAAAAAGCAATCATAGGAACTGTGACGGAATTTTCACAATAAATGGCATAAACAACATGTACTACCAAAACCCTGCAGCCATAGCTGGCTGCATGAGTCACTCCACAACAGCAGGAGCATCAATCAGAGTATTATAATTTTTCAATGCACCTTTAAGATCAGCACACTAAATCAAAACACAGGTCATACTTTGTAGCGATCATCCGGAGCGAAACATTTTATTTTAGGCCACTGAATAGCACTGGCAGCTAGGGGTGTAAACTCCTCTAGAGCAGTTTTGAGTGAAGATCTCATAGGTAGTGACTCAAGTTTCAATATATTGGCAACAGCATTCCAGACCCTGGGGGCATCAATAGCAAAGGCCCTTTCTTCAGTATATGTACGGCAATAGGGAATATGAAGCTGGTAAATGAGTGTAGACCTTAGGTCAAATTTGTTCTTTGAAACAGAGAGGAGATCCAGCAGGTAATCTGCGGATTTTTTTGCAAGTACATCATGAATAAATAATATCTGGTGCACAAGCCGTCGAACATTCAGTGATGTTAAGTTTGACCCAATGTAGAAATCACGGTGGTGAGTCCTATATGGGCAGTTCAATGCAAATCTTAAGGCCAGTACAGTACTTGGGGCTGATTTATACACAATGTCACAGTAATCAAGTAGAGGCAGTATGGTAGCTTTTATCAATTCCAAACAGAACATAGGGGGGAAGCAGTGTTTGTGTCGATATAGAAAACCAATTTAAATGTTTGTCTTTTCCCAATATAATCAATGTGATCTTCAAAATTCAGTTTTGAATCCAGGATGACCCCAAGATACTTATAGATCTTGACTTGCTCTATTTGATCATTATTTAAGGAATGCAATTGGGGGAAAATAACTTCCCGCTTTAGTCCTGGTGAGAAGCATAGCACCTTGGTTTTGGCAGGATGTAGGACTAGTTTAAGAGCAACTAGCTGATGTTGTAGTTTGTTGAAATCACTCTGGAGCTTAGCAATCACGTCATCCGGAAAGCGGCGAGCAGTAATCAGTACCGTGTCATCTGGTAATTTTTTAATTTTTTACTGTGTTTTCGGAAAAACCGAGGGAACTTATTTTACTAAGCAGGATGTTGTGGTCTACTATATCAAAAGCTTTGGACAAGTCAAGAAAAAGACTGGCACAAAGGCCCAAAACGCCAAGCGGCCAGCAACACACCGCGCTACTGAAGACGTCGCGAACGAGAGTGAATACGTTTTCTCGAATTGAGCAACGTAGCGAGAGACACTGACAGCGAATTCCTAAGCTGCAGGCGGTGTTTTGACCCCGCAGCATGATAGGTTCGACGCGTCAGTGGCGGGGTGCCACCCTGTGCCGCGTGCTCGGCCTCGCCACCTCCTCGACCGGCGTTGTCTCCCCCACAGGCAGTCCCGACGTCCTCATGTGCGTCCAGGCGCCCGTGCTGAGCGACACCTCCTGCAGGAACTCCTACCCCGGTGACATCACCAACAACATGATCTGCCTGGGATACCTGGAGGGTGGCAAGGACTCCTGCCAGGTGAGACGGCGACATCGGAGCCGAAGGAGCTCGCTTGGATCGGAGAGAGTTGAGGAACGGAGAGATTCGGGAATCGCAGCGTGACTATAATTTGGGTTAATATCGTTTCACGTGAAAATTCTGCGCAAGAAGTAGTACGGTATTCATATAAAACGTGAAACAATGAAAACAGGGACATGTATATATGAATATTTGTATTTAAAAAGTATTAAGCCTAGCCTTGAATTTGGCAGGAAAGGATGGCCAGGGGAAGGGAATTCCAGACTCAAGCGACCAGAGGAATTGGTGAAAAATGTTACACGTTATTTGCTCTGTGAGTGCAATCATCGTGTGACCACACATTGAGTACGATAATAAGCTGCATTGGTAACATGTTCAAATGTGCATTGATATAATTGCACCCATTTGTAACATGAATACGACGTTCACTTGCTACTCCCTAGTGTCATCTGCTTGTAAAGTCAAAGCGATTTCCTGCTGTAATGACCATTGAGCCACTGGTGTTCACCTCACGTTTACAGCCCTGAGCATGGTGGAAAAGTTATTGGGCAATCACCGTTGACTTTCTCAGAGAAATGATGGGATGAGTCAGAATCAGAATATTTACTTATGCTGGAGGAACCGATGAGCTATAAAGCTCTCTTTTGTCAGATGTCCAGTCGGGGCCGGTATAAACGTTACAACAACAAACAATACAAAACACCGGTTTAACACATAGGCTTTCGTGACCAATATCATCCATAATATACGTTTTTGGTGTTAGATCGTGGATATACAGTGAGAGAAAGAAGTATTTGATCCCCTGCTGATTTTGTACGTTTGCCCACTGACAAAGAAATGATCAGTCTATAATTTTAATAGTAGGTTTATTTGAACAGTGAGAGACAGAATAACAACAACAAAATCCAGAAAAACGCATGTCAAAAATGTAATAAATTGATTTGCATTTTAATGGGGGAAAAAGTATTTGACCCCTCTGCAAAACATGACTTAGTACTTGGTGGCAAAACCCTTGTTGGCAATCACAGAGGTCAGACGTTTCTTGTAGTTGGCCATCAGGTTTGCACACATCTCAGGAGGGATTTTGTCACACTCCTCTTTGCAGATCTTCTTCAAGTCATTAAGGTTTCGAGGCTGACATTTGGCAACTCGAACCTTCAGCTCCCTCCACAGATTTTCTATGGGATTAAGGTCTTGTGCTTCTTCTTGAGCCACTCCTTTATTGTCATGCTGGAATACCCATCCACGACCCATTTTCAATGCCCTGGCTGAGGGAAGGAGGTTTTCACCTGAGATTTGACGGTACATGGCCCCGTCCATCGTCCCTTTGATGCGGTGAAGTTGTCCTGTCCCCTTAGCAGAAAAACACCCCCAAGGCATAATGTTTCCACTTCCATGTTTGATGGTGGGGATGGTGTTCTTGGGGTCATAGGCAGCATCCCTCCTCCTCCAAACACGGCGAGTTGAGTTGATGCCAAAGAGCTCCATTTTGGTCTCATCTGACCACAACACTTTCACCCAGTTGTCCCCTGAATCATTCAGATGTTCATGGAAAACTTCAGACGGGCATGTATATGTGCTTTCTTGAGCAGGGGGACCTTGCGGGCGCTGCAGGATTTCAGTCCTTCACGGCGTAGTGTGTTACCAACTGCTTTCTTGGTGACTATGGTCCCAGCTGCCTTGAAATCATTGACAAGATCCTCCCGTGTAGTTCTGGGCTGATTCCTCACCGTTCTCATGATCATTGCAACTCCACGAGGTGAGATCTTGCATGGAGCCCAGGCCGAGGGAGATTGACAGTTCTTTTGTGTTTCTTCCATTTGCGAATAATCGCACCAGCTGTTGTCACCTTCTCACCAAGCTGCTTGGCGATGGTCTTGTAGCCCATTCCAGCCTTGTGGAGGTCTACAATCTTATCCCTGACATCCTTGGAGAGCTCTTTGGTCTTGGCCATGGTGGAGAGTTTGGAATCTGATTGATTGATTGCTTCTGTGAACAGGTGTCTTTTATACGGGTAACAAGCTGAGATTAGGAGCACTCCCTTTAAGAGTGTGCTCCTAATCTCAGCTCGTTACTTGTATAAAAGACACCTGGGAGCCAGAAATCTTTCTGATTGAGAGGGGGTCAAATACTTATTTCTCTCATTAAAATGCAAATCAATTTATAACATTTTTGACATGCGTTTTTCTGGATTTTGTTGTTGTTCTTCTGTCTCTCACTGTTCAAATAAACCTACCATTAAAATTATAGACTGATCATTTCTTTGTCAGTGGGCAAACGTACAAAATCAGCAGGGGATCAAATACTTTTTTCCCTCACTATAACAAACAAAAAACCTTTATTAATACAAACCACGATAGGAGTCAACCTCCAACCAGGACTTGAACTCGCAACACCTTACGATTGACAGCTTCTTGCTCTACCGCTGAGCCACCAGATGCAGGAGACAGCTGCTAATCCCCGACCCCCCTGACCCCTGCTGCTGTCGCCACCGCAGGGAGACTCCGGCGGCCCCGTCGCATGCAATGGCGAGCTGCAGGGCATCGTGTCCTGGGGCCGTGGTTGCGCCCTGCCCAACTACCCCGGCGTGTACACCAAGGTGTGCAACTACAACGCCTGGATCGCGCAGACCATCGCGGCCAACTAAGCGTGGATCTGGCACACTACTCTACACCGCGACCATAATGATGATCATGACGATTGTTATGGTGTAACCAAATGAATAAAAACGTGAACCAATAATATTTATCTTGGTTTCTGTGTTTTTTATCAGCTTGTTTTTCATGGAGTACTTATTCAAAGTCAATTTCACAGTTTGTTGACTTTTAACGCCAAAAAGTCAAAGTGAATGCCTGTTTAAGAAGCAGGTAGTGTTCACCTCCTGTTTGCAGCTCCGAGCCAGTGGTGGAAATTCCACATTCCTATGATGGGTCAAGTCTATCCATAGGACAACCACTGTTGACATTCGAGTCGAGTAATAAATCAATCCCCAACCAGGAATTGAACTCCCAAACTTCTCATTGTGAGCCATGGTGATTGATTTATTGGTTAGCATATTGTATTCTGAAACTGGTTACTTCATAGAGGTCTTCTTGGGTTAGATCGCGTAAATATAAATGTGTCCTTAAACCCACCACCACCCGACACAGCCAATTAGTAAGGTTTGAGACTTAAACATGTCAATTCGTTACTAGTTCAGCACTAACCGGTGTGTTGGAGAGTAACAAATCTGGCTGTCGCCTGATGAGGCTGGATGTAATTACTGGCAAAACGTCGTACTCGAATTGTACGTGTTGTGGGTTTATACTCTCCAACACACCAGTGTGCTGAACTAGTAACGAATTGGCACGTTCTGTTTACATGACAAACCTTACTAATTGGCTGTCGGGTGGTGGCAGGTTTAACAACACATTTTTATTTACGCGATCTATCTGCAAAAAACATCTTTTTTTGATATTGTTCACGAAAGCCTACTCCGTGTTAAACTGGTCACCTTAGTCTGATTCTTGGCCAAGGCTATAATCAGTAGTAAGTGAAAGAACCATCACCAACCCACCCCAACCAGGATGGAGACGTTCAGTCAAACAACCCCCCAACGACTGACATGGGGTATATGGAGGCCTTTATCCAGCAGTGGTTTTACAAAGGTATTTAAGTTAATTTAGTGTACTATTCTTGGCTATATTCAATAACTAACGAGCCAAACGACAAGACTCATCTATTTTATTATATGTCGGATTCATATAGCGCCCTTCCCAGGGCGCTTTAAAATGCAAGCCGACGGCATTCAGTGGGGAGGTGATGGAATGAATGGAGGGACAAGGGGCTGAGAATGGAGCTGATGTTGCAGGGATAGGTAAGGCAGAATAAGGTGGAGTGTGATGGTGAGTGAGGGTGTCTGATGGGTGCAGCGTGAATGAGAGGGAGTGGGGTATGGGGCACATGCGTGAAGTTGTGAAATGGACATGTATGAAGGTAGGTGAATGGTGGTAGGGGCAGAGGTCTGGTGGCCGGATAGTCGAGCTGATGGAGGAGCACAGTGAAGAGCTGGGGGATATTACATACAGGATGCATGTGTAGTGCCTAAAAGTACACGTCACACGCTGAAGTCGGTGTACGCGCGCACGGCGTACAGTGGGAGCAAACGAGATAGAGGTGTTGCTGTTGCTTGGCGTGAGAAGAGGGCCAGAGACGAGTAGGGAGCAAATAAGGCCACGGGGCTCTGATTTGACTGGTTGTTGTTGTCGAGATGCGTGGCCGCGCTGTCTGAGAACGGTAGCAGGTGGCAGGGAGTAATTAAGGTCGCAGGGCGCTGATTGGCCGAGAGGTTGTTGTTGTCACTGAGTGGCGCCGCATTGTCGGGAAAAACATGCCAGGTGCCAGCGGGGGCTGGGGGCAAGTGGCGTCGCAGGGGATGCTCCAGATTAATTGAAGATTAATTGGCTCGGGGATAAAGAGAGGGGTTTTTGGAGGAGCCGGGAGTTCGCGCCTGGGAGAAGACAGAGGATGTAGGAGTCGAAGCAGCAGACCTAATAGCAGTAAAGAAGTGTAGGGTAGCAGTAGAGAAGTGTAGGGTGGCAGTGGAGAAGTGTAAGGTAGCAGTGGAAAAGTGTAAGGTAGCAGTGAAGAAGTGTAGGATAGCAGTGAAACGATGAAGCCATTAGGAAGCGGCTGGAGTGTGGGAAGAGAAGCTGATAGAGTTACAACTGAGTGTGACGGTGGAGTCGATAAAGAGCGGCTGAACTGTGGTGGAGAGAGTGGAGAGGAGAGTCGATGGAGGAGTGATGGGGAGCGAGTGAGGCCGGCGGAACGCGGCGAGCGAGCGGAGAGCGCAGAAAAGAAATGTTGATCGGTGTTAGTTGGAGGAGTGTTGATCGGTGTTAGCTGGAGGAGTTATTCTTTGGTTCTTTCGGTAAAGTCACGTATAAAGATAAAATAATAAATTAAATTAAATACTAGCATACGACGTTTCGATTGCAACACAAGCAATCATCATCAGGTATAAATTAAATAGAAACACAAATCTAGTATACTTAGAAATGTAATGTAATACAACAGAGAGTTGGATAACATAACAGTCAACACCCTATCTGGTTGATTACGTTCTTCCTGAGAATGTTAAATTTGAGAGAGGGATTAAACACAGAACCAGAAACATATAGACAGACATATAAGTAGACAGATATCACAGAGATACATAGAAAGAGAGCAAACATAGGCACAAAGAGAAACTACGCCTCTGTGTCGAGGCCTTAAATAGAGAGAGGGGGGCGGGGGCGGGGAGAGAGGGAGGGGTTAGAGAAATTAGCATATCAATGAGTAGCACGATGAGTGGTACGGTACGAAAGCTTGAAAAAATTAGGAGGCAGGGAGAGAGACACACTAACTTAACTAACCTAGCAAAAATTTCAAAATGTAATGCAATGCAACACAGAGGGTCGGTCAACACACAATTAACGCATAGCCTGGTTGATTACATTCTTCCAAAGATTGCTAAATTAGAAGTTAAGTGAGAAATTTGAAAAAAAACCAGGCTATGCGTTGTGTGTTGCATACTCCCTGTGGTGGTCCCTGCTATGTTAACAGCAGCGCATACTGCTGTGGTGGTACCTGCTATTACCACAGCAGAGCATACCGACTGTTGTGGACCCTGCTTTCACTACAGCAGTGTATACCCACTTTGGTGGTACCTGCTATCACAACAGCAGTGCATACCGACTGTGGTGGTAACCTACTATGATTACAGCAGTGCATACTGACTGTGGTGGTATCCTGCTATGACAACAGCAGTGCATGCCGACTGTGGTGGTACCTGGTTTCACGACAGCAGTGCATACCGACTGTGGTGGTACCTACTTTAACTCCAGTATTGCATATCGACTGTGGTGGATTCTGCTATCACTACAGCAGTGCATACCGACTTTGGTCGTACCTGCTTTCGCTACAGCAGTGCATACCGACTGTGGTGGTACCTGCTATCACTACAGCAGCGCATACCGAGTGTGGTGGTACCTGCTTTCACTACAGCAGCGCATACCGACTGTGGTGGTGCCTGCTATCACTACAGCAGTGCATAACGACTGTGGTGGTACCTGCTATCACTACAGCAGTGCATAACGACTGCGGTGGTACCTGCTTTCACTACGGCAGCGCATACCGACTGTGGTGGTGCCTGCTATCACTACAGCAGTGCAAAACGACTCTGGTGGTACTTGCTATCACTACAGCAGTGCAAAACGAATGGTGATACCTGCTTTCACTACAGCAGTGCATACTGTGGTGGTACCTGCTTTGATTGCAGCAGTGCATACTGCTGTGGTGGTACCTGCTATGATTACAGGAGTGCATACTGTGGTAGTGGTACCTGCTATGAGTACAGCAATACATACTGACTGTGGTGGTACCTGCTATGATTACAGCAGTGAATACCTACTGTGGTGGTACCTGCTAGCACTACAGTAATACAAGCTGACACTATCTATCTTTTTTTATAAGGGAAATGTGTGAATGTGTGTCTGTTTGAAATGTTTAGCATACTTCCCGACATGTGACCGACTTAATATTAAACCTTCGATTCCTTTGCGCGATTTAACGAATCGAATCTTGGCGTGATTGAGTTTAATTTAAATTTAAATTAATGAGTTTTCTTTTTTCTTCTTGGTTCTTTCGGTAAAGTCACGTAGAAGGGAAGTAATAAAATAATAAAAATAAAACATAATAAAATCATTCTCACGACGTTTCGGCCACAACGCAAGTAGCCGTCTTCAGGTGAAGAATGAAACACTGCCAAGCTTGGAGCGTATATATAAGCTGGGTTGGAGGTGGAAGAAGAGCGCCTTGACAAAATAATTTGCATATCAAGAGGAATTTAGCATATTTATGGGAAATGCGTAGGAGGTGGGCAGGGGGGGGGGTTTCAAAGTCATATTATGCCCATGCATTATGCAGGACTAGCAGCATCAGAGGGAGGGGGTAGCATTAACAAAGGGAGGGAATGTTAATAGTATGTAGAAGCCACGAAACATGTCAATGGGAGAGTGGGGGAAGGAGGCCCGCAGCGGAGCAAATAATGCATTCCCTGTGGAAAACACAAGATACACAGTCAATGCCAGTGAGTGGACTGTGGTCTGAAAGTCACCATAAACGTGAACAACAATCAGTTAAGATCCGAAATGGTTTATTACGTCCTTCCAATGATTGCTGAGCCAGAATCCATCTTCTCGGTTGAAATTGTCTCTGTGTTTGTATATGTGGATCGCCTCATGAACGAATCTCTCATGGTAGCCAGATGACTTGCAGAGAACCTCTGTCTTGGAGAAGTCAATGTCATGTGAGCCCACTGAATTGTAACAGTGATCTGCCACGGCTGAGGTGTTTGTCCTACCGTGTTTCAGGTCTGCTTCATGTTCACGGATGCGGTCCGAGACATGTCGTTTGGTTTCTCCAATGTAACTGCTACCACAGAGGCAACTTAGTTTGTAGACGCCTGGGTACTGTATGTCTGGAACCACGTCTTTTACAGATGGGACCAGATCACGGATTTTATGTACTGTGTTGAATCGGACCTGGATCTTGTGTTTAATCAGGATTTTGGAGATCTTTTTTGTGACCCCAGCAATGTAGGATAAGGTGATAGTTTTCAAAGGCTCCTCAACAGGATCCTTCTTTATGGTTGGAGTGATGGCTTTGCGGATTGTGTAGTCGGAGTAACCATTAGCCTTAAGAGCTTGGCGTACGTGTTTGAGTTCACTGGCAATGTGTTCCTGGTCGGAGATGCATTGGGCTCTATGGTA
Organism: Lethenteron reissneri; assembly: GCF_015708825.2. Taxonomy (NCBI): domain Eukaryota; kingdom Metazoa; phylum Chordata; class Hyperoartia; order Petromyzontiformes; family Petromyzontidae; genus Lethenteron; species Lethenteron reissneri. The sequence continues at coordinate 11,700,019 of NC_083817.1, forward strand.
TAGAGTCTTGATGAGGGAGTTCTTCTGGGATGGATGGTGGTGGGAATCCGGTTTTAGGTAAGCATCCGTATGGGTGGCTTTCCTGTAGACGGAATGGCTCATTGAACCATCAGGTCTCCTTTTAATTAGGACATCCAAAAAGGGTAGCTTGCCATCTTTTTCGACTTCCATGGTGAATCTGATGGCTGGGTGTATGGAATTGATGTGGTCGAGGAATTGGTCTAGAGCAGGCCGGCCATGTGGCCAGATGACAAACGTGTCATCTACGTACCTCTTCCATAAGGTCGGGTGTAGAGTGGCAGTCTGGATGGCGTCAGTCTCAAAATTCTCCATGAAAACGTTGGCTACCACTGGAGATAAGGGGGAGCTCATTGGGGTGCCCTCAGTTTGTTTGTAGAAAGTTCCATTCCAGGTGAAGTATGTATTGGTTAAGCAGTGTCTCACCAGGGGGGGTACCCCAGTATTCAGTCCTTGATGAACCAAGTCTTCATTGATTGCGATGGTGTCAGGTACAGGAACTTTGGTGAATAAGGAAACCACATCAAAACTTACAAGCAGGTCGTCTGGGGACAGGGAAATTCCCTTGATTGTCGATACCAGGTCAGTGGAGTTTAGTACAGCAGAGGTGGTTTTTCCAGTGAAAGGCCGCAGGATTTCAGACAAAAAACGAGCCAGTTTGTATGTGGGGGAGTTGATCGTAGAGACAATGGGACGAAGAGGCATATCTTCTTTATGTATCTTTGGAAGGCCATATAATCTTAGTGGCCTGGCTGCAGAAGGTTTCAACGAGAACTGTTTGGTTTTATCAATTAATGCGGTTGAATCAGAAATGATTTGGTTGGATTTAGTAACGAGGCTGTTGGTGGGGTCTCTTTTTATTTTTGTATAGCTGCCATCGTTGAGTAGTTCTTGAATTTTGTTGTTGTATTCTATTTTGTCCATGATGACAGTGGCATTGCCTTTGTCAGCTGAGAGGATGACAATGTAATCCCTCTTTTTTAATTGAGCTAATTCAAAACGCTCATCTTTGCTGATGTTACTAACTGGCATCTTAGCGTTTTTGAGGGTTGCAGCGATTTCAGATCTTGCTACGTCTGTAGCGATGTGACCCAGGACCTTGAGAGAGCCACATCTACTCGGGCAATGATATCATTAACTGGTATGTGTCTAGGTGTGACTGCAAAGTTTAGTCCTTTAGCTAAAACGGATTTCAGACCTTCAGAAATAGAACTGTTACTGCGATTAATTATGACTTTGTTAACGTCTAGTTTTTCAGTGTGTGGGTCCGGTCTCTTATTTGAGAGGCGGTTGAATTTGGAAATCAAGTTGTCCTTACATTTGGTCGACATAGCGGCAGCTGAAGAGGCAGTCATATTGTCTACATGTTCCCAATCCGATGTGGACATTGTTGCAGTCAAAGATAAGTGTGATTTGTAGAGTGTCTTGTCTAACTGATCTAGTTCGATACGCGTAAGTCTGATTTTCTCTGAGATAAGAGCTAAGCTAGTTCTAGACAGAATTCGTTTAGCATTAGAAGAAGTTACAGAAGCAGCGGTTAGTGTAAATGCAATTGGCATTACCTTAGAGTCGCGGCATCTCTTCGGAAAGGTGAGAGACTCGATTAGCTGAGCCTTCTTATCACGGAGCTTGTTGAAGGATCTCAAAGTTGTGTGGAATCCCTCCCCATAGAGGCGGTTAAATTTTGATTTAAAGCTTTCGTGACTGCAGGGATTCATCTTCTTGGTTCTTTCGGTAAAGTCACGTAGAAGGGAAGTAATAAAATAATAAAAAAACATAATAAAATATTTCTCACGACGTTTCGGCCACAACGCAAGTAGCCATCTTCAGGTGAAGAATGACACACTGCCAAGCTTGGAGCGTATATATAAGCTGGGTTGGAGGTGGAAGAAGAGCGCCTTGACAAAAGATTTTGCATATCAATAGGAATTTAGCATATTTATGGGAAATGCATAGGAGGTGGGCGGGGGAGTTTTCAAAGTCCTATTATGCCCATGCATTATGCAGGATTAGCAGCATCATAGGGAGGGGGTAGCATTAACAAAGGGAGGGAATGTTAATAGTATGTAGAAGCCACGAAACATGTCAATGGGAGAGCGGTGGCAGGAGGCCCGCAGCGGAGCAAATAATGCATTCCCTGTGGAGAACACAAGATACACAGTCAATGCCAGTGAGTGGACTGCGGTCTGAAAGTCACCATAAACGTGAACAACAATTAGTTAAGATCCGAAATGGTTTATTACGTCCTTCCAATGATTGCTGAGCCAGAATCCATCTTCTCGGTTGAAATTGTCTGTGTTTGTATATGTGGATCGCCTCATGAACGAATCTCTCATGGTAGCCAGATGGCTTGCAAAGAACCTCTGTCTTGGAGAAGTCAATGTCATGTGAGCCCACTGAATTGTAACAGTGATCTGCCACGGCTGAGGTGTTTGTCCTACCGTGTTTCAGGTCTGCTTCATGTTCACGGATGCGGTCCGAGACATGTCGTTTGGTTTCACCAATGTAACTGCTACCACAGAGGCAACTTAGTTTGTAGACGCCTGGGTACTGTATGTCTGGAACCACGTCTTTTACAGATGGGACCAGATCACGGATTTTATGTACTGTGTTGAATCAGACCTGGATCTTGTGTTTAATCAGGATTTTGGAGATCTTTTTTGTGACCCCAGCAATGTAGGATAAGGTGATGGTTTTCAAAGGCTCTTCAACAGGATCCTTCTTTATGGTTGGAGTGATGGCTTTGCGGATTGTGTAGTCGGAGTAACCATTAGCCTTAAGAGCTTGGCGTACGTGTTTGAGTTCACTGGCAATGTGTTCCTGGTCGGAGATGCATTGGGCTCTATGGTATAGAGTCTTGATGAGGGAGTTCTTTTGGGATGGATGGTGGTGGGAATCCGGTTTTAGGTAAGCATCCGTATGGGTGGCTTTCCTGTAGACAGAATGGCTCATTGAACCATCAGGTCTCCTTTTAATTAGGACATCCAAAAAGGGTAGCTTGCCATCTTTTCGAACTTTACCGAAAAAACCAAGAAGATGAATCCCTACAGTCACGAAAGCTTTAAATCGAAATTTGAGTTTTCTTTTAATTTGTATATGTTGTTTTTAAGTTTTCAGAAGTTTTTAAATATATTTTCCCCCCGGGCAATGCACGGTATTTCCCGCTAGTAGCAGTATATATCTACTTTGCACAAAGTACTCACCTGACAGAGTGCCGTGGTGAGGGCTAGTCCTGTGCAGAGCCCCCGGTCTCGTCTAGATTGCCCAGCCATCCGAGGCTGGGGGCTGGGCCGCTACCCCCACCACCCCCCCCCCCCCCCCGTGCTACAAAAATACTGTCTAAGCGCTATAATTTTTGTATCTACCGACCCTATAATAGTAAATGCACACATTGGGGTGGGGGGGGAGAGAATAGGACGTGACACTTTGATGAATTTATCTCAGCATTACGTGTACATTTTTTTGCATTTTGAACGCGAATGATAAATCCCCCCCACCCTCCAGCGAAGCCATGCGTGCGTTGCCAGGGGCAACTCCTGTCAGTGTTTCGCACGTGCGCAATAGCGTGCTTTCTTGTGTGCCGGGCGGAAAAAGTAAATCAATCAATAAAGAGCAATCGCACAAAAACGCGATTTTAACTACTTTAAAGTTTACGGATGGGAAAACGGAATAGCCTATTCCCACCGCGGGGCTTGGGGCGTGCTGCCCGGCAATTTTTTTTCAACATAAACCCCACCGACTGAGAGCCAAATCCCTCGCAAGCGTGCGTGCGCAGACGGACGGACAGACAAAAACATTCTTTTATATATAAGAAAAATATTTACTGTGCAGGACTGGATATGCACATTACACGCAGTTCTCCCTTAACATTCTCACTTCCCATAACTTAAGAGCACGGTGTAGTTATTGACGAGTGTGTGTTGAGTTGTAGTTGATAATCGTACTTTGTGCACCACTGCCAACGCAGCAGCAGCAACATCAAACAATCTGGTCAACTGAGACGTGCTCGGAGCACTGATCTCAGACCAAGTGGTGAGGTTTGTGACAACGCATCCATCATTATTATATTAACATAATTTGAATGGAGCGGTGATGCAGTGGTAGTTTCTGCAGTGCGCTATAAACCTGGCAAACCCCGAGTTCAATTCCCAGCCACAGGTAACATCAGTGACGGTCGAACAACCCCCATGACTTGAAAGTCGTTGAGAGACCTTCATCCAGCAGTGGATGGCAAACTAATTGAATTCTGAAGATACATTTACAAATCATGAATACGAAAATACGAGTCTTTTAAAGTAAAGAACAGCATATAATGTTTCTGTGTTAAGGCAGTGTGGACGAAAAACGTGGCGATATTTGTAGTTTGTGCTCATTTTCTTCTCACTCTTTTGCCATTTAAGGGAAATGTATCTTCAACTTGACAGGAACACCACAGTGGAAGGCGCGCATATGAACAAATAAAAACCGCTTGATACGGTTCTGATAAGCGGTTCTGGCTATTTCAGTATCGGCTGGGAAAATATTGATGGGTTTAATGAGGCTTCCACATGGCATTGGGCAGCACAGAAGATACCGGACAAGGCCACGAGATAAGGTGGAGCTGCCGGTTGGGATATAAGGCGACTCTGAGCAGCAGCTCAGCATCGTATTGCTCACGAACCACAGATAAACATGCACGGGCTCATCCTCGCTCTTCTCGTGGGTGTCGCTGGTGAGTTCCTCCAGAGTCTCTCTGTGTGTCTTTGTTTGTCTTTGTCTCTGTGTCTTTGTCTTAGTTTGTCTCTGTGCATCTGTGTCGGGAGCGATAGTGCAACGATAAGCGTGCTGCGCTACAAACCCAGCGACCTGAATTCGATTCTGACGATTATCTGAACCAGTCTTGGTCTCTCTTAGGTCGACTCAGCCTCAACATGAGTACCTGGTTCGATGTGTAAACATCGATAGCCTTTTTCATAGGTGCTACTTGCTAACAGCACTTTCCTAAGCAGTCTGTTAAGGCTATACGGGGGATCTTTGTCTGTCTTGTATAAGTTTGGGGAGTGGTAGTGTAGCAGTTACCGTGCTGTGCTACGAACCCGGTGACAAGAGTTCGATTTTGAGCTTACGGCCAAACATTAGTGGCGAGCGATATGTGATCCAAATTATTTTGGTGCTATTAAGAATGGTCATTGTCCAAAACGTAGTCTATGATATATTTTTTTATTTAAGACAGAACCCCTAATAACCAGCGTGGTGAAGTATGGTCAAACAACCCCCATGCATGTATGTTGAACTTATTTCGCACCGTACTAAACACAAAACGCAGTTTTAAAGAAACAGCCAATACATCGTGGGGAGGCCTTCATTCTGCATTCGATTGGCAAGGGGCTGGATATTATTATCATTGTATCACTATAATTAAAACAAATATCTTGCCGTGGCTACATAGAGAGCAGCAATAGTGGTGCAGCAGTCGGTGCGCTGCGCTATGGTAACCAATGGCGCGGGTTTGAGCTTCCTGCAATGTTGCACAACGGCTGTCGCCCATTTGTATCCGAAAAAAAACGTTGTCTCGCCTCATCACCAATGGCTTTCATTTTTACTCATTTAGCCTCACCGTGAAACGCTCCTTTTTAGCCCGCAATGAGAGCGAGATGGTGATGACGATGGTGTCGATTATAATCGTCCGATTAGCACGGTTGACTACGTACGGTGCGACAAGACGTTCAACATACAACGCCATAGCTGTCAACCCGTACGGTTTATCTCGTATTATTGTACAGGGAAATTGAGTTTTCAGGTCCATACGGCATACAGCTGTTTCAAAACGGGCAAAAACATGTGTCTATTTGTTTGTGTTTCTCCCTTGTGATGGGACTTTGTAGGATGAACGTTGATATTTATAAAGGGCATGGGTGACCAATAAGGTCTGAATTGGGTTGTAATAAGGTAGACACTGACAAGGGGTTGACAGGTATGTAACACACACCCGTCTGGCAATGATTAGTGGGGTGATGGCGTTGATAATATTTGTGCAAGCGATAACTATTATTATTTATAATATTATTTTAATACAGCTTAATTCATGCAAATTGCTGCTGTAGAATGTGCAAAGCGCCTTTGCGCAGATTTGGCACAAAGGCCCAGGGAAACCCACAGACAGACGCGTGGGAAACAGAACAGACGCCAACAAGCTTTGTAGTCCCACATTGGGGTGTTCGAGCAACTCCAATGTTGGCGATGATTGGGATGTTACTAGCAGTGAGACTGCTTTTAATAAAGACAACGACGATGATGAGGAATGTTTGGTGGATGCAAGTGAATGGACCTGGACATACATCGACACGACGGTGTGTGTGTGCTGGCCACCCACCCCCTCCTGTGCCGTGCCGGCCTTCATATTTGCTCGCTAATAGCATTTGCCCCAACAGTCTGTGAAAGCTCTCCTGGGGGATCTTTGTCTTTGTCTGGCAGCGGCGGCCCCATACATGTATGAGGACCACATCGTGGGTGGCTACGAGTGCGCTGCCCACTCGCAGCCGTGGCAGGTGTCCCTCAACATCGGATACCACTTCTGCGGAGGCTCTCTGATTCAACAGCGAGTGGGTCGTGTCTGCCGCTCACTGCTACCAGACGTGAGTGTGCTGCGCACTGTGTGCGTGTGGGTGACTGGGTGGCTGTATATAATTCGTTACATTTGCAATTTGCAATTGGTACCTCAAAGAAATTGGTCATTCGTACATAAATTACATAAGTCAGCAATCTGAATGCGTTTTGCCCATCTCTGCGTGGTGGCGTGATGTTCTGGTGGGGTTTTGCCGAGTCACGGCACTGCAATCTCCATTACCCATATTACATTTCTCAATGGACACTGAGGTGTTGCTCAACTCCCGTTAACAGCCTTGAACCAGTGGTGTAAATTCCAAATTTCGTGGGCGAGTCTCTCCATAGGAAAATCACCCTACAAAGTCGTAGCAATCTTATCAATCTCAGAGAGGAGATGGGCCAAGTGAACCCCTAACCGTAATTTTGAACATGGAGCGTTTCATTTGGGAAGATGCTCGTTGTGCCCAGTGTGATAGCAGTAGGGAAGAGGAATAGTGGAGATGAGATGCGACGTAAGGCGCAGAGTTGCAAAGTCATTTAAGAGCCGTATAAATGCAATTCGTCATCATTATCCTCGTCCCTCTCCTCTTCCATCCCCAGCGCGTCCCGCATCTCCGTGCGCATCGGCGAGCACAACATCTTCGTGACCGAGGGCACCGAGCAGAGGATCCAGGCCTCCAAGGCGATCCAGCACCCCCAGTACAACTCCTGGAACATCGACAACGACATCATGCTCATCAAGCTGTCCTCGCCCGCCACCATCAACCAGTACGCGCAGCCCATCGCGCTGCCCTCCTCCTGCGTCAACACCGGAGTCATGTGCACCATCTCCGGCTGGGGCGAGACCCAGACCAGCGTCGGTGAGGATGCACCGCGCTCACCGCCCCCCTACCCACCCCCCTTCTCTCCCTTCTACTGCGGCAGAGACGTGAAGGGAAACGGGTTCAACATCTGCCCCAATGCAAATCAGACACGTGCTTCTAATCGGGAGAGAGAAGTTGTTTACTCGTTAACGCAGCCACGTCACGATTGGGCGGTTACAATTACTTGTCGAGTATTGTTGTATGCAGTGGGAAACCAGAGTGGCTGAAATGAGGGGATAACACTTAAACACCTGATCTTGGATATATAATTATTTTACAGAACTGGCACAAAGGCCCAAAACGCCAAGCGGCCAGCAACACACCGCGCTACTGAAGACGTCGCGAACGAGAGTGAATACGTTTTCTCGAATTGAGCAATGTAGCGAGAGACACTGACAGCGAATTCCTAAGCTGCAGGCGGTGTTTTGACCCCGCAGCGTGACAAGTTCGACGCGTCAGTGGCGGGATGCCACCCTGTGCCGCGTGCTCGGCCTCGCCACCTCCTCGACCGGCGTTGTCTTCCCCCACAGGCAGTCCCGACGTCCTCATGTGCGTCCAGGCGCCCGTGCTGAGCGACACCTCCTGCAGGAACTCCTACCCCGGTGACATCACCAACAACATGATCTGCCTGGGATACCTGGAGGGCGGCAAGGACTCCTGCCAGGTGAGGCGGCGACATCGGAGCCGAAGGAGCTCGCTTGGATCGGAGAGAGTTTCGAGGAATGGAGAGATTCGGGAATCACAGCGTGACTATAATTTGGGTGTATATCGTTTCACGTCAATATGCTGCGCAAGAAGTAGGATACGGAATTCATATAAAACGTGAAACAATGAAAACAGGGAGACTGTATATATGTATATTTGTATTTAAAAAGTATTAAGCCTAGCCTTGAATTTGGCAGCAAAGGATGGCCAGGAGGAGGGAATTCCAGACTCAAGCGACCAGAGGAATTGGTGAAAATTGTTGCACATCATTTGCTTTGTGAGTGCAATCATCGTGTGACCACACATTGCGTACGATAATAAGCTGCGTTGGTAACATGTTCAAATGTGCATTGATATAATTGCACCCATTTGTAACATGAATACGACGTTCGCTTGCTACTCCCTGGTCTCGTCTGCTTGTAAAGTCAAAGCGATTTCCTGCTGCAATGACCATTGAGCCACTGGTGTTCACCTCACGTTTACAGCCCTGAGCATGGTGGAAAAGTTATTGGGCAATCACCTTTGACTTTCTCAGAGAAATGATGGGATGAGTCAGAATCAAAATATTTACTTATGCTGGAGGAACCGATGAGCTATAATGCTCTCTTGTGTCAGATGTCTAGTCGGGGCCGGTATAAACGTTACAACAACAAACGATACAAAACACCGATTGAACACATAGGCTTTCGCGACCAACATCACCCATAATATACATTTTTTGGGGTTAGATCGTGCAGGAGACAGCTGCTAACCCCCGACCCCCCTGACCCCTGCTACTGCCGCCACCGCAGGGAGACTCCGGAGGCCCCGTCGCGTGCAATGGCGAGCTGCAGGGCATCGTGTCCTGGGGCCGTGGCTGCGCCCTGCCCAACTACCCCGGCGTGTACACCAAGGTGTGCAACTACAACGCCTGGATCGCGCAGACCATCGCGGCCAACTAAGCGTGGATCTGGCACACTACTCTACACCGCGACCATAATAATGATCATGACGACGATTGTTATGGTGTAACCAAATGAATAAAAATGTGAACCAATAATTTATCTTGGTTTCTGTGTGTTTTTGTCAGCTTGTTTTTATGGGGCATGCACTTATTCAAAGTCAATTTCACAGTTTGTTGACCTTAAACGCCAAAAAGTCAAAGTGAATGCCTGTTTAAGAAGCATTGAGGTAGTGTTCACCTCCTTCTTCTTGGTTCTTTCGGTAAAGTCACGTAGAAGGAAAGTAATAAAATAATAAAAATAAAACATAAAAAACATAATTCTCACGACGTTTTGGCCACAACGCAAGCAGCCGTCCTCAGGTAAAGACCAGGTCTGTCGGGGAGACAGCGTCTGAATGAAACACCACCACGCTTGGAGCGTCTATTTAAGCTGGGTTTGAAGGGGGGAAGTGCGCCTTGACAAAATATATCAAGAGGAATTTAGCATATTTATTGGAAATGCAGGAATGTGATTAGTACTACTTGTACTAATCACATTCCTGCATTTCCTGCATTTCCCAAGCGTGGTGGTGTTTCATTCCGACGCTGTCTCCCCGACAGACCTGGTCTTCACCTGAGGACGGCTGCTTGCGTTGTGGCCGAAACGTCGTGAGAATTATTTTATGTTTTATTTTTATTATTTCATTACTTCCCTTCTACGTGACTTTACCGAAAGAACCAAGAAGATGAATCCCTACAGTCACGAAAGCTTTAAATCGAAATGTTCACCTCCTGTCTGCAGCTCCGAGGCAGTGGTGGAAATTCCACATTCCTATGATGGATCAAGTCTATCCATAGGACCACTGTTGACATTCGAGTCGAGTAATAAATCAATCCCCAACCAGGAATTGAACTCCCAAACTTCTCATTGTGAGCCATGGTGATTGATGTATTGGTTAGCATATTGTATTCTGAAACTGGTTACTTCATAGAGGTCTTTTTGGGTTAGATCGCATAAGTATAAATGTGTTGTTAAACCCACCTCCACCCGACACAGCCACGTAGTAAGGTTTGACACTTAAACAAACATGCCAATTCGTTACTAGTTCAGCACTAACCGGTGTGTTAGTGAGTAACAAATCTGGCTGTCGCCTGATGAGGCTGGATGTAATTACTGGCAAAACGTCGTACTCGAATTGTACGTGTTGTGGGTTTACTCTCCAACACACCGGTGTGCTGAACTAGAAACGAATTGGCACGTTTTGTTTACGTGACAAACCTTACTAATTGGCTGTCGGGTGGTGGCAGGTTTAACAACACATTTATATTTACGCGATCTATCTGCAAAAAAACATCTTTTTTGATTATTGGTCACGAAAGCCTACTACGTGTTAAACTGGTCACCTTAGTCTGATTCTTGGCCAAGGCAACAATCAGTAGTGAGTGAAAGAACCATCACCAACCCACCTCAACCAAGATGGTGAAGTTCGGTCAAACAACCGTCCAACGATTGACACGGGGTACAGGATGCATGTAATATCGTGGCCAGAAGCTTGTTCAGCTAAATCGAGCTTATTTCACGGCAAATCATTCATGCTTCAAACAGATAAAACCGATCCCATTGCTGCATTCCTATCTACGGAATTCATTATTAAATAATGTAAACAATTGCCACATTCTCAGCGCGGTTATACTGCACGGTGCTTGCTGTGATGTCACAGAACACGGAATCACTCTGTGATCTTACAGTTCACATTGTAAGCTGTGATTTTACAGAGAGCAGAGACGGGGGATCTGAATTTGCGTTACGTACATCCCCATCCATATCACACGGCTCGGTGAGATATGTAATATGGAAGGAAAAATCCTGCAGGGCTGGTCCACACGCAGAGCGTATTGGAGCGCAGCGTGGTCGGAGCGCACTTTTAATCGTCTACGTACAAATAGGGCCGATATTGCTGCACAAAAACACAATGGTAAGCAATTCCCGCCATGTAACGCAGTACTGCTGCTCGGCCATAGACAGCACCCTGCTACCATACACGACCACGTGCTCCACGCGTTGACAACCTGTGATAATACCGCACCAATGCCCGTATTACTGGCATCTGTATCCAAAGCAAACGGTAGCGAAAAATCAGGGTAACACAGGGGAGGGGCGTTAACCAGTCCATCACGAATGGAGCGGAACACGGATTCCTCCTCCTCCCCCCTATGGAATTTTTGACCCTTAGCCATCAAGGCGTGGAGCGGTTTTGCAACGGACGCGAACCCGGCGACAAATCGGTGATAATACGATGCAAAGCCGATAAAACTGTGCAGCGAATCATCCATACGAGGCAAGGGGTATGCATCCACGACAGAAAGCTTACTAAGTTTTCGAAAATCAACACAAAATCGCAAGCTGCCATCGTGCTTCTTAATAAGCAAGATGGGAGCACCCATGGGCTGATGGATGGTGAGATGATCTCTGCGGCTAACATCTCATCAACCGCCACACGAACATGTTCCTTTTCTGCTGGGCTCAGGCGGTAGGGATTCTGCCGAATCGGGGTGGCATCGCCCGTATCAATATGGTGGCTCAAGAGGGATGTGTGACCAATATCAAATTTGCTCTTGCTAAAAATGTCCGAAAATTCACGCAAGAGTGCTCTCAGCTTCAGCATTTGTCCCGCGGAGAAATCACCACACTCAGAGCAAAACTTGTCAATCCAGTCCTCATCCGCGTCACCGGGCCTGCGAGACTGAAAGCCGACCCCGACATTCCCCAAAGACGTCCTTCTCCGGACGCACCGGTGACGAATGAGCCAGCATGGTACCCTCCTGAATGACCGTAGTGACTCACCCGGCATTAAGAACTTGAATGAAAGGCTCTTGGTCCTGGGCCACCAACGTCTGGGCTGCCACGAGTGACATCCCGCGATTAAGCTTATTTAAGGGCCCCAACACGATACCGTAACCCACAGCACACAAATCGAGCGGTTTACGCAATCGGAGGAGCACCAACATTTGAGCGCCGGGCGGAATCCGCACCGTTCGGCGTGCAAGTGCCTGCACCATAACATTAGCGGAACCCATGCGGGTCGGAGACGGGAGAAATGCCATACGCCGTCCCGACAGCAATTCAAAACAGCCCTGATCCACACAAATCTTCAAGGGCATTTTGCCTAGAAAATCAGTCCTGAGTAAACATGGGACAGCAAGGGCTGCAGAAACCAAAACATGGCCGGACAATTTAACATCGGCGAAACGCAAATTGCCCATTATCTGACCGATAATACCCAATGATCCGTCGTTGGTGGCAAAACACGGCACATCCACAGGTTGCAAAACGTGACACAGGGGGGGCAAAATATTATAAATCAGTTCCGAGATAATGGTTGAAGACGCACTGGTGTCAGGGAGCATGCGGATTTCGACCCCCTCAATGAACCCGAGTAGGGCCGACGAACCCGCGTCCGCCACAACCACCTGGTGGGCCAGCTCCGACCACTGATCCGGTCTGAGCGGGCGTGCATCACGCACATGTACCGACTCCCCATGAACCCACGCGCGACCCCTTCTCGATCTTTCTCGCCCTTACCCGAAGGCTCTCAAAAGCTCTTCCCAGACCATGTGACCATCCTTTGGCCCCCTCCACCTGTGGCCCCCCTCCGGTAACGACCCGTCACGTGGCCGCAGGTCTACCAGGGTAGCATCATCCGTTGTTACCCTGGCTGAGCTGACGCTCTCTCGTTCCCTCTGGTAGGAGCCCGCACTGCGCACAGCGCGTCGTGCCATCGCGCTAACCTAGCGCTCTCCCAAACCCCCACTAGGGTTGGTATTGCACCCTGTGTCCGGGGTGTACACGATGACGGTGCATCTTCCGCCGTGGCCTCGCAGGCCCGGCACTACAGTGACCTTCACAGTCACTACAGTAGTAAATGCACACATTGGAGTGGGGGGGGGGAGAAGAGGACATGACACTTTGAAGAATTTACCTCAGCGTTGTGTGTATTTTTTTGCATTTTTTATATGAATGAGTAATCCCCCCCCTCCACCGATGACACATGTGTGTTGCGTGGGGCAAACCCCTTGACAGCTTTAGTGCTCGCTGAGCAGCGCAAGAAAATAAATAAGTAGAAATAGCACAAAATTGTTAATTTAACTATTTTAATTTGCCAGATGGGAAAATAAAATAGCGCTGGCTCAGCAGGGGGCTTATGGCGTGGTACCTTGCTACTTTTTTAAAACTAAACCCCAAGGTTTTCGAGCCAAATCCTTCGCAAGTTGCGTCAAAAAACACACAGACGGACAGACAGACATACAAAAAATGACGTTAATATATAAGACTTGTGGGAAGTACCCGGCGTTGCCCGGGCAACAAATTTATTTCAAAACATCTCTTAAGAACCTTACATATACATACACAGATAATAAGGTATTGCCAAAGCCCGGTGGGCCGTTAGTCCATTTCTCCACCAACAAAATTATAAGAACCTTGCAAAAGTCCAAAAAGTTATAGAAAGTGTGGGGTAAATAGTTGATCTAAAAGGTTTACGAAAATTGTCGACCCACCCACTCAAAAAATATATTTTTCCCCGCGTAGGTATATATACCTACACAACCTACATTCAACAAAGAAGTATCTATTGACTTTGTAGTTGTATCTACTGACTGTACAGTAGTATCTACTGAGCCAGAAGTAGCTACTGACTGTATAGTAGTGTAATAAACGACTTCCACCACAAGTTGAGACTTGATTCCTTTCTTTATTTAGTGATGACTGCTCAGCTCCGCACTTCCTTCTGGATGGTCACCTTCTCTCTCTCTCGCCGCATGCATGTGTAGTGGCGGTACGCGCTGACAAGGGGGGAGCGTGTGTGAGCGCGTCGGGTGTGGCTACATCGCGTGGTATAGTGGTGACGCGCGCTGACAGTGATGGATCATGTGGCGGCGCGTGGTGAGTGATTGTGTGCGCTGACACAAGATGGGAAAAAGGATCGTGTGGCAGCGCATGGTGATTGGTCAACTGGGGTGGGTGCTCTCATCGAGGTCCGCATGGGCTCCGTCTCCCCGGGAGCGGAGGACTATAAAGGGGGATACGCGGGAGCGCTCGGGAAGTTGTTGACCAGTGAGGATCGAAGACGGAGTTGGAAGAGATGGGGCCCTGAGACCCCTGGTCCCGCTGTCCTTGTGGGGGCCGGGACCCTGTGCGGCTCAGAGGCGAGACCGTGGGACCCGAGGAATGACGTCCTTGTGAGGGCGGGGCTGTGGGACCCAGTGGTCGAGACCCAGACCCCAGTTGGGGTGGGTTCCCTAGAAGCTGCGGGGCGTAAGAGCCGTGTGTGTGTAGCCGGGGGAACCGTGTAGCATAGGCTGCAGTTGGTCACACGTGTTAGTGAGTTGGTGTTAATAAAAGTGTGCTACCCGTCAAGTCGTCTCCCGCCCAAATTCCTACATTACAACTGGTGTCAGAAGTGAACCTGTCTTCAAAGAATGGATACCAGGAAGACTACCCGTACCCACGAGCGAGATCGGGAAGACGATCACGACGTACCGGGACTGCAAGCCTCGGGAGGGGAGGAGGAGGAGATGCCGACGCCACAGCACCTCGCGGCGATGCCCGACGCTCCACTGGGGTCCGACACCAGCCTCCAGGATGCACACTCCCACCTGGCGGAGTTGCTGCTCGCCGCCGCTTCTATTTTGGCGGAAATCACCGCTTCTGGAGGCGCGAGGACGACGACAAGGCTGGAGGAAGGAGCACGGGCCGAAGAATCCCGCCAGAATGCGCTCCGCGCCTAGAATTTTGAAATTGGCGCCAAATTCGTTGATCCGCCATCGATTGGCGGGAATCGGGGGCACCACGTGGTCGGGGACCTCCACTCATCACAGCCCGCGTCATCAGCGCGCGCCAAAAGTCCCCACGAAACACCTGCCGAGGGAGCCACCATTCTTCTCAACCATAGCGGCGCGCGGGAAAATCAACTCTCGGAGGACGACCAAGTCTTCCAACAAAGACTTCCCGCGCTGACGGCGTTCAAGGCTGAGGGGGGCGACTGGGGAGCCTTCCAGCGAAGGTTTCTCGCACATCAAGAAATGTCGGGGTGGTCCGACGCCACGGCCTTACGTGCGCTGCCGGCGACGCTGGACGACGACGCACTCGCGGCCTTCAGGTCCGCCCCAAGATCGTCCCGCTCCACGCTCCAGGCCGCGCTACACCTCATGGCCAAAGTGTTTGGACCGCCCTCGACCTGTCGCCACCAGTTCTACGAGCGGCGTAAAAGGGACACGGAAACTACGCTCGCCTACCGCACGGCGCTGCTCGCCCTTGCGGACGCCGCCTTTCCTCGCATGGACGAGGAGGGGAAGGACGCCATGGTGACGGAGCAGCTGCTGGCGTTGGCCCAGGACCTGGGGGTCCCCATCAGTACGGCAGACGAGATGGACATTTGTTCTTTGGGGGTTGCTACGAGTATCCATGCACACGAGGTCCTGAAGCGGAAGCGGACGGTCGTCTGTGCATCGGCGGGAGTTGCGACACCTGCCCCGATGGTCGCCGAGCCTCAGACTGTTCCATCTCGGGAGGAGGCCTTCACCGTGGCGAGACCGGGGGAGTGGAGATCGGGAGGTCGTTCGCCCCTGCGATCGTCCCGCAAGCTGGAGCAACCGAAACCTGCGACGTCTCTCGTCATGTGCTACAACTGCGGCCTTCGGGGTCACGTCGCGTCCGGGTGCCGGGCTCCGCGTCAGCGCGCCTCGGCACCACGTCCGGACGACGACCAAGGGCCCAAGTCGTCCCAGCTACCCCCGGCAAGTCGCGGCACCACACATGCTCGGTCCACATACACGGCACACTTGGGTTGCCGCTTTGCGGCGGGGGGAACGCGCATGGGGGCCGAGGATTCGGTTCGGCGAGGGGGGTTCGTACACGGCCTGGGAGCAGTCAAATGGTCTGAGTTGGCCCACAGAATAGTGGCTGCTTCGGCCGGGTCGTCCGTGGTAACGGAATTTATTGACGGGGTTGAGGTCCAGGTACTGGTGGACACGGGTGCGTCGGCCACTATCATTTCGGACCTTATTTATAACATCCTCCCCGTCCAATGTCGACCCCTACTCCCGGTGGACGTACCATGTTATGCGGCGAACGGGGGCTCTTTGGGGATTGTTGGCCAGATTCGGGCGACCATTTGTATCTGAGATATTAAATTGGCGGGTCCTATTTTGGTTTCATCGTCCCTGGCAGTTCCGTGTTTACTGGGTACGGACTTTTTGGCTAAAATGCCCATTAAAATTCTCGTCGATCAGGCCTGTATTGAGCTTCCATCGGGTCGGCGTATTGTATTTTTGGCAAGTCCTACCAAACTACGCACGGTTTGTGCAACAGTCCAGGCGCTGGCAACTCAGACGGTGCGCGTGCCCCCGGGATCGCAGATGCTGGTACCCCTTTGGTTACGGAAACCCTTCGGGGTGGATGCGGCGGGACAGGGTGTCCTGTTGGGGCCGTCAAACAAAGCTGTTGGGGGCCTCGACTTGGCGGTAGCTCAGACCATGGTGCGGGCGGACAGAGATACATTCGTTATGGTTCTGAATGCGGGGTCGCGGCCAGCTGTTATTACACAGGGCACCGTGCTTGCGCACGCGGCGCCGTTGCCCGTAGATGAGCAGCTCGCTGCCCATGTCGATTCTACCCTGGATCCGCATCCTCCATCGGGGGAGGACACACAATGGTTGGACTCGTTGTGTGCGGGTTCTAGTAACCTGTCTAGTGTGCAGTTGGGAGCGTTGAGGGGCCTGCTACTCGAATTTTCTGATGTGTTTAGCAGTCACAAATACGATATTGGCTGCACGGACCTCTTGCGCCACCACATAGCGACGGGTGATGCGGCCCCAATTCGGCAGAATCCCTTCCGGCTGAGCCCAGCCGAGAAGGAGCATGTGCAGTCGGCTGTTAATGACATGCTGGCTGCCGACATCATTTCGCCCTCTTCCAGTCCATGGGGTGCTCCCATCGTCCTTGTTAAAAAACAGGACGGGTCCTTGCGTTTTTGTGTAGACTTCCGCCGCCTCAATAAAATCTCGATAGCCGACGCATATCCACTCCCCAGAATGGATGAGTCTCTAGATGCCTTGGCAGGGGCGCGTTTTTTTTCGACGCTTGACCTGCTTTCGGGATTTTGGCAATTGCCCCTCGATGAGGAATCGAAACCAAAGACCGCTTTCTGGACACCGGGAGGCCTATTTCAATTTAATCGTTTGCCCATGGGGCTCCATTCCGCTCCCGCCACGTTCCAGAGGCTCATGGAATTGGTTTTTATCAGGTCTCCAATGGGACACCTGCTTGATTTACCTCGATGACATCATCGTTTTCAGTCGGACCTTTGAGGAGCACCTCCAACGATTAAGGGTGGTGTTCCTCAGGATGCGTTCCGCTAAGTTAAAATTTAAACCAGGGAAATGCCACCTGCTTCGGGAATCGGTGAGGTACTTGGGGCATATCATTGGCCGTTCAGGGATCTCTACAGACCCTGCTAAGACGCACTGCGTCAGCTCGTGGCCAACGCCAACCTCAGTCACTGAGGTCCGCAGCTTCATAGGGTTCGCCTCCTACTACTGCCGTTTTGTCGAAAATTTTGCCACCATAGCCAGGCCCCTACATGCTTTGACGGCTAAAGGGGTAAAGTTTCACTGGGGGCCGGAGGAGGAGGCTGCGTTCTGCTCCCTTCGGGATGCCTTAGTGCGGGCTCCTCCCTTGTGTTACCCCGATTTCACGCAACCGTTCCTGCTTGACACGGATGCCAGTAACATGGGTATCAGGGGAGTGCTCTCGCAGGTGGTCGGGGGTGTCGAACGAGTGGTCGCCTACGGCAGCAAAGTTTTGTCACCAGCGGAACAGCGCTACTGTGTGACACGTCGTGAATTGCTAGCGATCGTTTTTTTTATCCAGCAATTCAGGCCGTATCTCTACGACCGTCATTTTACTGTTCGAACGGGCCACGCGGCGCTGCAGTACGCAATGCGGGTTGCCCAACCCTCCGGTCAGTTATCCCGATGGTTAGAGGTCCTCTAAGACTACCAATTCACGACCATTTACCGTAAGGGATTGCGGCACTCGAATGCGGATGCCTTGTCGCGATTGTCGCCTCGCTCGGAATGCGCATGTCTTCTGGGATCGGCGCGGTGTAAACCCCCTGTCGCCGTCCCCGCGGAGGCTCTGCTCGCCGCCACTGACGCTCCACGGGTCAATGTACCTGCCGCTCCCGCGTGCGGGGACTCATTACTCGCATTGCCTCTTATTGAGTGGGGCCGTCTCCAGATGGCTGACAGCTCCCTAATCACGTTGCGTCAAAAGGCAGAGGGTCCCGAGGGGGGGGAGACGGGGGTCGGCTCCTGGGTGGTCAGACAGGGCCTCCTGATGAAGTGGGACAATATGTCCCGGCGTCATGCGCTCATTGTGCCATCTGCTTTGCGGGGTAGGGTCGTTCTAGCTGCTCACGAAAGACTCCTGCATTTGGGATTTCATAAAATGCTCGCCCTACTCCAGCGGGACTATTATTGGCCGGGTATGGGGAGCGACGTGGCGAACATCCTCAAGGGGTGTGTGGGGTGCGCTCAAAGAAAACCGCCGTCAGTAGCGGCTAATCCACCACTACAGTCCATCCAGGTTTCGCGCACGAATGAACTGGTCGCGCTCGACATCTTGGGGCCCTTTCCCGTTACACCTAGGGGTAACAAGTACCTGTTAGTTGGCGTGGAATACTTCACCCGATGGCCCATGGCATGGCCACTCGCCAACCAATTGGCTGCGGCGGTGGCGGACGCCTTTGTCCAGGGCTACGTTTTGGACAAAGGTGCCCCCGAACGCTTGCTAACTGACCAGGGAAAACATTTTTCAAGCGTTTTGTTGCGCGAGGTGTGCGACCTGTTGGGTACGAAAAAAGTGCGTACCTCCCCGTACCACCCACAGACTGATGGAATGGTTGAACGTCTCCACAGGACGATTACTTCTATGTTGTGTCAACAGTTGTGGGACGATCAGGTTGACTGGGACTTACAGGTACCTGGGGTCCTCGCGGCGTATAGAATGGCCCCCCATGCCGCGACGGGCTTTTCCCCATTTTTTCTCATGTATGGTCGAGAGGCCGATCCGCCCATGGATGCCCAACTGGGGATTTCCGAGCCGCGTGCAAAATCAAAATTGGCCGACCACATCAAATTTAATATCGCCAAACTGGCTGAAGCGCGGGAGGATGCGAGTTTGAATTCGAGATCTCGCCAGATCGCTAACGAAAAATTGCAGGCACGGAAGGTGTATACGCACAATTGGAAACCAGGCAATAAGGCCTGGCTGCACTGCCCACATGCACCGTTGGCTACGTCCCCAAAATTGCTGAGGCCATGGAGGGGACCTGTGGAAGTCGTGCGTATTGCGCGACCCCAGTGTGTTCAGATTAAATGGGGAAAACGCCGCTGGTACGTTCACCCCTCCCATCTGAAACCTTTCGCGGCACCACATGGCCTCCCTTTGTGTCGTGACGACCGAGCGTGTGATGTGGCCGTCGACTCGGGGAAGAACATGTCGCCGCCTGATCCACTCCCAGGTGTCTCGGACCTGACGGCTGCTGACCGTCGGAAACCGGAACCCCGAGGCACGCGCGGATCTCCGATGCCTGCCCCGTGCCTTCCTGGACTGCCGGCGCCACCTGACGGTCACCCGCGTCTGGTGCCGTACGACGGACCGGCCAGGCGGACTCGTGCTAAAACGTGACACTTTTCCTGAAGGGGGTGGAGAAGGAGTCCCGGGGTTGTATCTCGTCACGGCGTTCCCCTTCGGTCCGGTCTAATGTCCCGTTCAAGGGGCGGTCGGAAATGGAGGGACGCTGCGCGGGTCATTCTTGTATATAGTTTATTTTTGGCACTCGGCGGATTGTACATATTATTCTTGTTGTTACGGTGGCGTGCTCTGATTCTTACGGGATTTGCGGAGTTCTTGTTGTGTTGTGTTGTGTTATGTTGTTGTGTTGTGGTGGTTATTGTTGGTGTTACGGGGCACACACGGGGAGTTTTTTTTTCTTAGCAGCCGGGCCGGCTGCGAGCTATGTGGTGGGGGGTGATGTAGTGGCGGTACGCGCTGACAAGGGGGGAGCGTGTGTGAGCGCGTCGGGTGTGGCTACATCGCATGGTATAGTGGTGACGCGCGCTGACAGTGATGGATCATGTGGCGGCGCGTGGTGAGTGGTTGTGTGCGCTGACACAAGATGGGAAAAAGGATCATGTGGCAGCGCGTGGTGATTGGTCAACTGGGGTGGGTGCTCTCATCGAGGTCCGCATGGGCTCCGTCTCCCCAGGAGCAGAGGACTATAAAGGGGGATGCGCGGGAGGGCTCGGGGAGTTGTTGACCAGTGAGGATCGAAGACGGAGTTGGAAAAGATGGGGCCCTGAGACCCCTGGTCCCGCTGTCCTTGTGGGGGCCGGGACCCTGTGCGGCTCAGAGGTGAGACCGTGGGACCCACGGCCTGACGTCCTTGTGAGGGCGGGGCTGTGGGACCCAGTGGTCGAGACCCAGACCCCAGTTGGGGTGGGTTCCCTAGAAGCTGCGGGGCGTAAGAGCCGTGTGTGTGTAGCCGGGGGAACCGCGTAGCATAGGCTGCAGTTGGTCACACGTGTTAGTGAGTTGGTGTTAATAAAAGTGTGCTACCCGTCAAGTCGTCTCCCGCCCAAATTCCTACAGTACAACTGGTGTCAGAAGTGAACCTGTCTTCAAAGAATGGATACTAGGAAGACTACCCGTACCCACGAGCGAGATCGGGAAGACGATCACGTCGTACCGGGACTGCAAGCCTCGGGAGGGGAGGAGGAGGAGATGCCGACGCCACAGCACCTCGCGGCGATGCCCGACGCTCCACTGGGGTCCGACACCAGCCTCCAGGATGCACACTCCTGCCTGGCGGAGTTGCTGCTCGCCGCCGCTTCTATTTTGGCGGAAATCACCGCTTCTGGAGGCGCGAGGACGACGACAAGGCTGGAGGAAGGAGCACGGGCCGAAGAATCCCGCCAGAATGCGCTCCGCACCTCGAATTTTGAAATTGGCACCAACTTCGCTGATCCGCCATCGATTGGCGGGAATCGGGGGCACCACGTGGTCGGGGACCTCCACTCATCACAGCCCGCGTCATCAGCGCGCGCCAAAAGTCCCCACGAAACACCTGCCGAGGGAGCCGCCATTCTTCTCAACCATAGCGGCGCGCGGGAAAATCAACTCTCGGAGGACGACCAAGTCTTCCAACAAAGACTCCCCGCGCTGACGGCGTTCAAGGCTGAGGGGGGCGACTGGAGAGCCTTCCAGCGAAGGTTTCTCGCACATCAAGAAATGTCGGGGTGGTCCGACGCCACGGCCTTACGTGCGCTGCCGGCGACGCTGGACGACGACGCACTCGCCTTCAGGTCCGCCCCAAGATCGTCCCGCTCCACGCTCCAGGCCGCGCTACACCTCATGGCCAAAGTGTTTGGACCGCCCTCGACCTGTCGCCACCAGTTCTACGAGCGGCGTAAAAGGGACACGGAAACTACGCTCGCCTACCGCACGGCGCTGCTCGCCCTTGCGGACTCCAGTTGGGGTGGGTTCCCTAGAAGCTGCGGGGCGTAAGAGCCATGTGTGTGTAGCCGGGGGAACCGCGTAGCATAGGCTGCAGTTGGTCACACGTGTTAGTGAGTTGGTGCTAATAAAAGTGTGCTACCCGTCAAGTCGTCTCCCGCCCAAATTCCTACATTACACATGCACTCACTGCTCCTCCGTCCCCGCGCAGCTTCCCTCGCTCTCATATCCCTCTCGGTGGAGCAAAGCTCCGCCTCTAACCACGCCCCACTCAGAACCTTCCCGATTCCCATTGGCCCAGATGGAACCCTTAGCCCTGATTGGCAATGACCGATGCAGCAGTGCCTATGCAGCCATCCGTCGCCCGTCAGTGTGATCTCTCATTACAGTAGTATTTTCTCACCGTAGTGTTATATACTGACTGTTTAAGTATCTACTAACTCTTTATAGCAGTATCTACCAACTCGATAGCAGTATCTACTATCACTACAGCAGTGCATACTGACTGTGGTGGTACCTGCTATGATGACAGCAGTGCATATTGTTGTGGCACCTGCTATGATTACAGTAATATATACTGACTGTGGTGGCACCTGATTTCACTATAGCAATGCATACCGACTGTGGTAATACCTGCTATCACTACAGCAGTGCATACTCACTGTGATGGTCCCTGCTATGTTAACAGCAGTGAATACTGCTGGGGTGGTACTTGCTTTCACTACAGCAGTGCCTACTGCTGTGGTGGTACCTGCTATCACCACAGCAATGCATACCGACTGTGGTGGTACCTGCTATCACTACAGCAGTGCATACCGACTGTGGTGGTAACCTACTATGATTACAGCAGTGCATGCCGACTGTGGCGGTACCTACATTAACTTCAGCATTGCATACCGACTGTGGTGGATTCTGCTATCACTACATCAGTGCATACCGACTTTGATCGTACCTGCTTTCGCTACAGCAGTGCATACCGACTGTGGTGGTACCTGCTATCACTACAGCAGCGCATACCGAGTGTGGTGGTACCTGCTTTCACTACAGCAGCGCATACCAACTGTGGTAGTGCCTGCTATCACTACAGCAGTGCATAACGACTGTGGTGGTACCTGCTTTCACTACAGCAGTGCATACTGTGGTGGTACCTGCTTTGATTAAAGCAGTGCATACTGCTGTGGTGGTACTTGCTATGATTACATCAGTGCATATTGTGGTGGTACCTTCTATGATTCCAGCAGTGCATACTGTGGTGGTACCTGCTATGATTACAGCAGTGGATACCGACTGTGGTGGTACCTGCTAGCACTACAGTAATACATGCTGACTCTATCTATATTTTTTATAAGGGAAATTTGTGAATGTGTGTCTGTTCGAAATGTTTAGCATACTTCCCGACATGCAACCAACTTAATATTAAACCTTCAATTCCTTGGCGCGATTTCAAGAATCGAATCTTGGCGTGATTGAGTTATATTTTTATTTTATTTAATGAGTTTTCTTTTCATTTGTATATGTTATGTTTTTAAGTTTTCAGAAGTTTTTAAATATATTTTTCCCCCGGGCAACGCGGGGTATTTCCCGCTACTAGCAGTATATATCTATTGTTTAGCACAAAGTACTCACCTGACAGAGTGCCGTGGTGAGGCCTAGTCCCGTGAAGAGCCCCCGGTCTCGTCTAGATTGCCCAGCCATCCGAGGCTGGGGGCTGGGCCGCTACCCCCACCACCCCCACCCCCCGGTACAAAAATCTTGTCTAAGCACTATAATTTTTTAATCTACCGACCCTATAATAGTAAGTGCACACATTGGGGTGGGAGACAATAGGACGTGACACTTTGATGAATTTACCTCAGCATTGTGTGTACATTTTTTTGTATTTTGAACGCGAGTGAGAAATCCCCCCCACCCTCCAGCGATGGCGTGCGTTGCCAGGGGCAACTCCTGTCAGTATTTCAAGCATGCGCAATAGCGTGCTTGGTCATGTGCCGGGAGGCAAAAGTAAATTAATCAATCAAGAGCAATCGCACAAAAACGCGACTTTAACTACTTGAAAGTTTACAGATGGGAAAACGGAATAGCCTATTCCCACCGCGGGGCTTGGGGCGTGCTGCCCGGCAAATTTTTTCAACATATACCCCACCGTCTGAGAGCCAAATCCCTCGCAAGTGTGCGTGCGCAGACGGACGGACAGATAAAATGTACTTTTATATATAAGAATATTTACTGTGCAGGACTGGATATGCACATTGCACGCAGTTCTCCCTTAACATTCTCACTTCCCAGTAACTTAAGAGCACGGTGTAGTTATTGACGAGTGTGTGTTGAGTTGTAGTTGATAATCGTTATTTGTGCACCACTGCCAACGTAGCAGCAGCAACATCAAACAATCTGGTCAACCGAGACGTGCTCGGAGCACCGATCTCGGACCAAGCCGTGAAGTTTGTGACAACGCATCCATAATTATTATTAACATAATTTGGGTGGAGCGGTGATGCAGTGGTAGTTTCTGCACTGCGCTATAAACCTGGCAAAACCCCGAGTTCAATTCCCAGGCACAACTAACATCAGTGACGGTCGAACAGCCCCCATGACTTGAAAGTCGTTGCGAGACCTTCATCCAGCAGTGGATGGCACACTATTTGAATTCTAAAGAGTCATTTACAAATCATGAAAACGAAAATACGAGTCTTTTAAAGTAAAGAACATCTTAAAATGTTTCTGTGTTAAGGCAGTGTGGACGACAAACGTGGCGATATTTGTAGTTTGTGCTCATTTTCTTCTCACTCTTTTGCCATTTAAGGGAAATGTATCTTCAACTTGACAGGAACACCACAGTGGAAGGCGCGCATATGAACAAATAAAAAGCGCTTAATACGGTTCTGATAAGCGGTTCTGGCTATTTCAGTATCGGCTGGGAAAATATTGATGGGTTTAATGAGGCTTCCACATGGCATTGGGCAGCACAGAAGATACCGGACAAGGCCACGCGATAAGGTGGAGCTGCCGGTTGGGATATAAGGCGACTCTGAGCAGCAGCTCAGCATCGTCTTGCTCACGAACCACAGAGAAACATGCACGGGCTCATCCTCGCTCTTCTCGTGGGTGTCGCTGGTGAGTTCCTCCAGAGTCTGTGTGTGTCTTTGTTTGTCTTTGTCTCTGTGTTTTTGTCTTTATTTGTCTCTGTGTATCTGTGTCGGGAGCGATAGTGCAACGATAGGCGTGCTGCGCTACAAACCCAACGACCTGAATTCGATTCTGACGATTATCTGAGCCAGTCTTGGTCTCTCTTAGGTCGACTCAGCCTCAAAATGAGTACCTGGTTCGATGTGTAAACATCGATAGCCTTTTTCATAGGTGCTACTTGCTAACAGTACTTTCCCAAGCAGTCTGTTAAGGCTATACGGGGGATCTTTGTCTGTCTTGTATACGTTTGGGGAGTGGTAGTGTAGCAGTTACCGTGCTGTGCTACGAACCCGGTGACTAGAGTTCGATTTTGAGCTTACGGCCAAACATTAGTGGCGAGCGATATGTGATCCAAATTATTTTGGTGCTATTAAGAATGGTCATTGTCCAAAACGTAGTCTATGATATATTTTTTAATTTAAGACAGAACCCCTAATGACCAGCGTGGTGAAGTATGGTCAAACAACCCCCATGCACGTATGTTGAACTTATTTCGCACCGTATTAAACACAAAACGCAGTTGAAACGGCCAACACATCGTGGGGAGGCCTTCATTCTGCATTCGATTGGCAAGGGGCTGGATATTATTATCATTGTATCACTATAATTAAAAAATTATCTTGCCGTGGCTACATAGAGAGCAGCAATAGTGGTGCAGCAGTCGGTGTGCTGTGCTATGGTAACCAATGGCGCGGGTTTGAGCTTCCTGCAATGTTGCACAACGGCTGTCGCCCATTTGTATCCGGAAAAAAAACGTTGTCTCGCCTCATCACCGATGGCTTTCATTTTTACTCATTTAGCCTCACCGTGAAACGCTCCTTTTTAGCCCGCAACGCGAGACGGTGAGGAGCGAGATGGTGATGACGATGGTGTCGATAATAATCGTCCGATTAGCACGGTTGACTACGTACGGTGCGACAATAAGTTCAACATACGCCATAGCTGTCAACCCGTACGGTTTATCCCGTATTATTGTACAGGGAAATTGAGTTTTCAGCTCCATACGGCATACAGCTGTTTCAAAACGGGCAAAAACATGTGTCTATTTCTTTGTGTTTCTCCCTTGTGATGGGACTTTGTAGGATGAACGTTGAGATTTATAAAGGGCATGGGTGACCAATACAGTCTGAATTGGGCTGTAATAAGGTAGACACTGACAAGGGGTTGACAGGTATGCAACATACACCCGTCTGGCAATGACAGTGGGGTGATGGCGTTGATAATATTTGTGCAAGCGATAACTATTATTATTTATAATATTATTTTAATACAGCTTAATTCATGCAAATTGCTGCTGTAGAATGTGCAAAGCGCCTTTGCGCAGATTTGGCACAAAGGCCCAGGGAAACCCACAGACAGACGCATGGAAAACAGAACAGACGCCAAGAACTTCCCAAGCTTTGTGGTCCCACATTGGGGTGTTCGAGCAACTCCAATGTTGGCGATGATTGGGATGTTGCTAGCAGTCAGACTGCTTTCAATGAAGACAACGACGACGATGATGAGGAATGTTTGGTGGAAGCAAGTGAATGGACCTGGACATACATCGACACGACGGTGTGTGTGTGCTGGCCACCCACCTCCTCGTGTGTCGTGCCGGCCTTCATAGGTGCTCGCTAATAGCACTTGCCCCAACAGTCTGTGAAAGCTCACCTGGGGGATATTTGTCTTTGTCTGGCAGCGGCGACCCCATACATGTATGAGGACCACATCGTGGGTGGCTACGAGTGCGCTGCCCACTCGCAGCCGTGGCAGGTGTCCCTCAACATCGGATACCACTTCTGCGGAGGCTCCCTGATCAACAGCGAGTGGGTCGTGTCTGCCGCTCACTGCTACCAGACGTGAGTGTGCTGCGCGCTGTGTGCGTGTGGGTGACTGAGAGGCTGAGGGGGCAGAGATGGGGCTGCTATCTAAATTAAACGAAAATGTCGGTATATAATTTCTTTACATTTGCAATTTGCAATTGGTATATAAATTACACACCTCAAAGAAATTGGTCATTCGTACATAAATTACACAAGTCAGCAATCTGAATGCGTTTTGCCCATCTCTGCGTGGTGGCGTGATGCTCTAGTGGGGTTTTGCCGAGTCACAGCACTGCAATCTCCATTACCCATATTACATTTCTCAATGGACACTGAGGTGTTGCTCAACTCCAGTTAACAGCCTTGAACCAGTGGTGTAAATTCCAAATTTCTTGGGCGAGTCTCTACAAAGAAAAATCACACTACAAAGTCGTAGCAATCTTATCAATCTCAGAGGGGAGATGGGCCAGGTGAACCACCAACCGTAATTTTGAACATGGAGCGTTTCATTTGGGAAGACGCTCGTTGTACCCAGCGTGATAGCAGTAGGGAAGAGGAATAGTGGAGATCAGATGCGACGTAAGGCGCCGAGTTGCAAAGTCATTAAGAGCCGTATAAATGCAATTCCTCATCATTATCCTCGTCCCTCTCCTCTATCCCCAGCGCGTCCCGCATCTCCGTGCGCATCGGCGAGCACAACATCTTCGTGACCGAGGGCACCGAGCAGAGGATCCAGGCCTCCAAGGCGATCCAGCACCCCCAGTACAACTCCTGGAACATCGACAACGACATCATGCTCATCAAGCTGTCCTCGCCCGCCACCCTCAACCAGTACGCGCAGCCCATCGCGCTGCCCTCCTCCTGCGTCAACACCGGAGTCATGTGCACCATCTCCGGCTGGGGCGAGACCCAGACCAGCGTCGGTGAGGACGCACCGCGCTCACCGCCCCACACCCACCTCACTTCTCCCCCTTCTACTGCGGCAGAGACGTGAAGGAAAACGCGGTCAACATCTGCCCCCATGCAATTCGGACACGTCCTTCTAATCGTTAACGCAGCCACGTCACGATTGGGCGGTTACAATTACTTGTCGAGTATTGTTGTATGCAGTGGGAAACCGGAGTGCCTGAAATTAGGGGATAACACTTAAACACCTAATCATGGATATATATTATTATTTTACAGCACTGGCACAAAGGCCCAAAACGCCAAGCGGCCAGCAACACACCGCGCTACTGAAGACGTCGCGAACGAGAGTGAATACGTTTTCTCGAATTGAGCAACGTAGCGAGAGACACTGACAGCGAATTCCTAAGCTGCAGGCGGTGTTTTGACCCCGCAGCGTGACAAGTTCGACGCGTCAATGGCGGGATGTCACCCTGTGCCGCGTGCTTAGCCTCGCCACCGCCTCGACCGGCGTTGTCTCCCCCACAGGCAGTCCCGACGTCCTCATGTGCGTCGAGGCGCCCGTGCTGAGCGACACCTCCTGCAGGAACTCCTACCCCGGTGACATCACCAACAACATGATCTGCCTGGGATACCTGGAGGGCGGCAAGGACTCCTGCCAGGTGAGACGGCGACATCGCAGCCGAAGGAGCTCGCTTCGATCGGAGAGTTTCGAAGAACGGAGGGATTCGGGAATCGCAGCTCGACTATAATTTGGGTGTATATCGTTTCACGTCAATATGCTGAGCAAGAAGTAGTACGGTATTCATATAAAACGTGAAACAATGAAAACAGGGAGAATGTATATATGTATATTTGTATTTAAAAAGTATTAAGCCTAGCCTTGAATTTGGCAGCAAAAGATGGCCAGAGGGAGGGAATTCCAGACTCAAGTGACCAGAGTAATTGGTGAAAATTGTTACACGTGATTTGCTTTGTGAGTGCAATCATCGTGTGACCACACATTGAGTACGATAATAAGCTGCATTGGTAACATGTGCAAATGTCCATTGATATAATTGCACCCATTTGTAACATGAATACGACGTTCACTTGCTACTCCCTGGTCTCGTCTGCTTGTAAAGTCAAATCGATTTCCTGCTGCAATGACCACTGAGCCACTGGTGCTCACCTCACGTTTACAGCCCTGAGCATGGTGGAAAAGTTATTGGGCAATCACCTTTGACTTTCGCAGAGAAATGATGGGATGAGTCAGAATTAGAATACTGTATTTACTTATTCTGGAGGTATAAAGCTCTATTTTGTTCGATGTCCAGTCGGGGCCGGTCAGAACATTACAACAACAAACGATACAAAACACCGGTTTCATACGTAGGCTTTCGCGACCAATATCACCCATAATATACATTTTTGGGGGTTAGATTGTGGATATAACAAAAAAAAACTTTATTAATACAAACCACGATAGGAGTCAACCTCCAACCAGGACTTGAACTCGCAACACCTTACGATTGACAGTTTCTTGCTCTACCGCTGAGCCACCAGATGCAGGAGACAGCTGCTAATCCCCGACCCCCCTGACCCCTGCTGCTGCTGCCACCGCAGGGAGACTCCGGCGGCCCCGTCGCGTGCAATGGCGAGCTGCAGGGCATCGTGTCCTGGGGCCGTGGTTGCGCTCTGCCCAACTACCCCGGCGTGTACACCAAGGTGTGCAACTACAACGCCTGGATCGCGCAGACCATCGCGGCCAACTAAGCGTGGATCTGTCACACTACTCTACACCGCGACCATAATGATGATCATGACGACGATTGTTATGGTGTAACCAAATGAATAAAAACGTGAACCAATAATTTATCTTGGTTTCTGTCTTTTTGTCAGCTTGTTTTTATGGGGTATGCACTTATTGAAAGTCAATTTCACAGTTTGTTGACTTTAAACGCCAAAAAGTCAAAGTGAATGCATGTTTAAGAAGCATTGAGGTAGTGTTCACCTCCTGTTTGCAGCTCAGAGCCAGTGGTGGAAATTCCACATTCCTATGATGGGTCAAGTCTATCCATAGGACAACCACTATTGACATTCGAGTAGAATACTGAGTCAATCCCCAACCAGGAATTGAACTCCCAAACTTATTTTTGTAAGCCACTCACTCTGATACTGGATACTATGGTCATGATGTATTAGTTAGCACATTGTATTCTGAACCTGGTCACTTTATAGAGGCCTTTTGGGTTAGATCGCGTAAATATAAAT
Organism: Lethenteron reissneri; assembly: GCF_015708825.2. Taxonomy (NCBI): domain Eukaryota; kingdom Metazoa; phylum Chordata; class Hyperoartia; order Petromyzontiformes; family Petromyzontidae; genus Lethenteron; species Lethenteron reissneri. The sequence goes on from NC_083817.1 coordinate 11,729,839, forward strand.
GTGTCGTTAAACCCACCAACACCCGACACAGCCACTTAGTAAGGTTTGTCACTTGAACAAACATGCCAATTCGTTACGAGTCCCTGGCAGTCACCAGAGGAGACCGTTTTGCGTAGTTTTTCCACTACTCTATCAACACGCTCGTCATTGGCATTCCGGACGTACACTGCTCGTGGAAATGTGGAAAAAGTGCGATTTTGATGAAAATAAAGTGAAATTATTATTCAAGTACTAAAGCATTTCAGGCCTTCGGCCGGGAAAGTCACAAAATTTGCACACGAACGATGCATTTCCACAAGCACCCGATGCTCTGTTTCGAAGTTATATTATATTACTCATCATAGAAAGATAAAGTTGTGCGCTTACCAACGTAATGGAACGTCTGTCCCTGCGACTTGTTGATTGTGATGGCGTATTCGGGGAGAATGGGAAATTGTCGTCGTCATTGCAGAACAAATGGCAAAGTCGTATCGGTGGGGGCCAAGTCGATTCTTGGAATCGATTCTGGGAATCGGCCGAATCGCCTCGTTCTGCAGACCGATTCCAACGTAATCGAACGTCTGTCCATGCGCCTCCGTCGTTCAAACCTACGCGCTCCCTGCATGAAAACGACGGGAAGTGCAGCGTTCATCACAGATAAAGTTAGGTGTTTATATATATAGAAGATAGGGTCATTATAGCGCCATTGTACTACAAGCAGTCTAAATTGTATGACAAGTTCGGTGTGCTTTCTTGTGGTGGTTTCACCAGAACCAAACCATCGCACTTCCTGAATTTCTCTACCCCCAGCAGCATTTACTGGAAGGTGGCAGCTTGGCTCCCTTGTGGCTCAGAGCCTCACTTGAAATCCACTCTACAACACTCAATGTACAGGGTGAGAAGTTGCCCACAGTCTGGAACCAGGTGACTCTTTGCTTAGTGGCCCCGTGGCCCCCCCCCCCCACCAACTCAGTCGGGTAGCTCCAGACCACACACTGCAGGCACCTGGCTGTCTCAATCCCTCCGGCCTGGTCTCATATAGCCCTTAGGTCCATTCCCTGGCAGTCACCAGAGGAGCAAAACAAATTGAGCTACACCTGGAATAAAAATCGAGTTCCCTATCATACCCCCCCCCCCCCCCCTTTGGATGCAAGTGCCAAATGAGTGAACAGTTCAATGCCATTACCACTCTGACTCAATGCTACTCACATTACCTACGATAAGCACCCAGAAATGTCTGTCCGTCCCGCGCGTGACGTCACTCCACATGAGCCCCCCCCCCTCATTAATATTCATGAGTGGGTGGATTTTTACACTAACGCAGATGAAAAACGAGCTGCATTAAATAATTAATTATGCAAAGTCGCTTCAAATATGACGTTTCTTTACAGAAAGTGACGGTAAAAAATAAACCTACGCAGCACAGTTCTACATCTCTGCGTGACGTCACTGCAAAAGAGCCCCCCCCCCCCCTTCATTAATGCATCTACACTAACGCACAACAAAGTCGCGCACTCCACATGCCGCAACCCCTCACCGATAACCATTAGCGGGTGATGTCACTCCACGAGGCAACCCCCCCCCCCCCCCTCATTCATAATCATGAGCTGAATATTTTTTTATTGAATGTTTCAGATTTACTGCAATATACACCCATCCTTGGACGGGCAAAAAAGCTAGTGGAATATCACCAGCCCAGGTTTAACCGAAGGTGTCCCCGTCCACAGGATGCTTTGTTTCAGAGGAATAACTTACAGATAGGTCACCACAAACACCCACCTCCTCGCTGGTATCAGAAGGCAATACTGTGGTGTCTTGTGAGAAATGCTATGAGGGGGGAGCGGAGACTAAGAGGCGAATGCATATCAGCTGTTCCCCTCATGGCACGCACAGCCACCATAGTAGCCAACAGTAACTGGGCAGGAGTGAGGGGCTGGTAACCCCGCTATCTTCAATTAAATTACCATAACACCGCATGGACATCATCAAAATGAGATTGTGCCGGAGGCCCACGGGGGGAACACTGTCTCAGATGTCTTCTGACGAAACCCCATTTAGTGGAACCAGGAGGCTCAACTCTGCACCCTTGGGGTTCCAGAACAATAGGAATCCATATTATTGGTTATTTCGGTAAAGTCACGTAGATAATATTTTTTTATAAAAATAATATAAAATACAAATAATAAATTGAAAATAATAAAAGCAAAAAACCCATGATGTTTCGATCACAACACAAGCAGTCTTCATCAGGGGGAGAGAAAAGAGGGGGCAAGCCTCCAAATGTAACTGCTTATAAGGGTTCCAAAGTGAGTGGGCAGGAGACGAGGGCTGCGCAAGCAACACGCTCATGCTGTCTTTGAGTTGTGCGCCTTTTGGCGTCATCTGGTCCAACACCATGTGAGACTAGGCTCTAAAGCCGTCTCGGGTGTGGACCAATCAATTTCAAGGACAGTGCATATGTAGTGGTGATACGCGCTGGCGTAGGGATCGTGTGTCAGCGCGGGGTCGTGGGTTATGTGGTGCTGATTGGCTGTGTGCCGGTGACGCGCTTGAGAGGGAGTGATCGGGTGGCAGCGCGGCGTGATTGGTTGAATAGTGGTAACACGCGCTGGGGAAAACGGATCGTAGGAACAGCGCGTCGTCATTGGTTAACTAAGGAGTGATGCTCACGTCGAGGTCCGCATCCGCTCCGTCTCCCGTGAGCGGGGGCTATATAAGGGGATGCACACAGGCGCACGGGCAGTGTGTAACCAGCGAAGACTGAAGACGGGGAGGAAGAGATAGGGCCCTGCGGTACCTAGTCCCGCTGTCCTAAAGGGACCGGGAATCTGTGTAACCCAGAGGCGGAATGAAGTGTGTGTAGCCAGAGGCATAGGGTCTACACGAGTCAAGTGAAGTGTGTGTAGCCAGAGGCATAGGGTCTACACGAGTCAAGTGAAGTGTGTGTAGCCAGAGGCATAGGGTCTACACGAGTCAAGTGAAGTGTGTGTAGCCAGAGGCATAGGGTCTACACGAGTCAAGTGAAGTGTGTGTAGCCAGAGGCATAGAGTCTACACGAGTTAAGTGAAGTGTATAGTCAGAAGAATAGAGACCACACGTTGTATCGTGACACGTCAAGATTTAATAAAAAGTGTGTTACCCGTCAAGGAGTTTCCTGCCGTCATTTCAAATACTTCAACTGGCGTCAGAAGTGAAACGGTCTTCCAAGCATGGATATGTAAAGTAGTAACTCGGCAGGAGACGACTTCACGGGTAGCACACTCTTTATTTTCACCAACTTGTAGTTACACGGATGACTAACACCCACTTCGTTACACGGGTGACTAACACCCACTTCGTTACACGGGTGACTAACACCCACTTAGCTACTCGGGTGACTCACACCCACTCAGCTACACGGGTGACTAACACCCACTTCGTTGCACGGGTGACTAACACCCACTTAGCTACTCGGGTGACTCACACCCACTCAGCTACACGGGTGACTAACACCCACTTCGTTGCACGGGTGACTGACACCCACTTAGCTACTCGGGTGACTCACACCCACTCAGCTACACGGGTGACAGACACCCACTCAGCTATACTGACACGGGCTCTTACGCCCTGTAGCCTTCCGGGACACACCCAGCCGGGGGTGCCCGTCTCGGCTCTGGGTACCACCGTCCCGACCCACACGGGCGTCGGACTACGGGTCCCCCAGTCTCGGCTCCGAGCCACACAGGGCCCCGGTCCTCACAAGGACGGCGGGACTAGGGGTCTCGGGCCACTACTTCCTCCACCCCGTCTTCGGTCTTCAACTGGTTAACACTGACCACGAGTGCTCTCGCGCATCTCCCTTTATACCCCTCCTGCGGACGTCGCTGAGAGCACCCACTTATCTGACCAATCACTGCGCACTCGCTACGATCCTCTTTTCCCAGCTTGTGTCAGCGCGCCTTACCACCGGCGCGCGCGTTCATACCACGCCCACATCGCGTGCCCAACCCCGCGCCCCGTGATCCATCACTGTCGGCGCACGTCAATACCACCACTACATCACCCCCTACCACATAGCTCGCAGCCGACCCGGCTGCTAATAAAATATACAACACCCCTTCACCCCTATGTGTGCCCCGTAACATAACAACAAAACCCTAACAACACAACATGAACACCGCAATCCGCAAAACCCAGCAACCGCCACGCCCACAACAAGAACAATATGCGCAATCCGGCGAGTGGCAACGATAATGTGTATGCGGAAAGAGTAACAATAAAAAAAAAATAAAAAAAATATTTTTCATTTTCTCTTCTTTTCTCTCCGACTCGTTCAGCGTCCCAATGTGTCCGAGCGTCCCTTGAACGGGACATTACCCCGGCAGAGGGGGACCCCGGCAGCGAGGTCGGGCTTTAAACAAAAAAAGGAAAATCATCTTTTTTCTTTTTTTTTTTCTATTCATGAAAAGTGTTGCGTCCTAGCCCGAGTCCGCCTTGCCGGTCCGTCGTACGGCACCAGACGCAGTTGGCCATCCGGTGGCGCCGGCAGTTCAGGAAGGCATGGGCCAGGCATCGGGGCTCCGCGCGAGCCGCGGGGTTCCGGTTCCCGACGGTCAACAGCCGTCAGGTCCGAGACACCTGGGGGTGGGTCAGGTGGAGACACGTGAGGATCAGCCTGCGACACATCCCTCCCCGAGTCGACGGTCACATCACACGCTCGGTCGTCACGGCACAACCCGGGGTCACGCGGCGCCGCGTAGGGTTTCAGTCGGGAGAGGTGCACGTACCAACGGCGTTTTCCCCATTTAATCTGTATACTCTGGGGTCGTGCAACCCGCACAATTTCCACCGGTCCCCTCCATGGTCTCAACAGTTTGGGGGACGTAGCCAACGGTGCGTGTGGACAATGCAGCCAGGCCTTATCGCCCGGTTCCCAATTGTGCGTATGCACCTTCCGTCCATGCAATTGCTCGTTCGCGATCTGCCGAGACCGCGAATTCAATCTCGCAGCCTCTCGCGCTTCAGCCAATTTGGCGATGTTAAACTTGATATGGTCTGCCAATTTAGATTTTGCACGTGGCTGGGAAATTTCCAGTTGGACGTCCATGGCCGGATCGGCCTCCCGCCCATACATCAGAAAAAATGGAGAAAACCCCGTCGCCGCATGAGGTGCCATCCGATAGGCCGCTAGTACCCCCGGTACCTGTAAGTCCCAATCCACCTGGTCATCGCATACCTGTTGGCACAGCATAGACGTAATCGTCCTGTTCAGACGTTCAACCATACCGTCAGTCTGCGGGTGGTACGGGGAGGTACGTACTTTCTTTGTACCCAACAGGTCGCACACCTCGCGCAACAAAACACTCGAAAAATTTTTCCCTTGATCCGTCAGCAAGCGTTCGGGGGCGCCTTTGTCCAAAACATAACCTTGGACAAAGGCGTCCGCCACTGCCGCAGCCGACTGGTTGGCGAGTGGCCATGCCATGGGCCAGCGAGTGAAGTACTCTACGCCAACCAGCAGGAACTTATTTCCCCGAGGCGTAGCGGGAAAGGGCCCCAAGATGTCCAGCGCGACCAATTCGTTCATGCGCGAAACCTGAATGGATTGCAGCGGTGGATTAGCCGCTATTGGTGGTGGTTTTCTTTGGGCGCACCCTACACATCCCTTAAGAATGTTCGCCACGTCGTTGCCCATCCCCGGCCAATAGTAGTCTCGCTGAATGAGGGCGAGCGTTTTGTGAAACCCCAGGTGCATGAGTCGTTCATGGGCAGCCAGGACGACCCTACCCCGCATAGCAAACGGCACCACGAGCACGTGACGCCGGGACATGTTGTCCCACCTCATCAAAAGGCCCTGTCTGCACACCCAGGAACCGACCCGCGTTTCCCCTCCCTCGGGATCGTCAACCTTCCGACGTAGCGTGAGTAGGGAGCTGTCGGACATTTGCAGACGGCCCCACTCGATGAGAGGCAACGCTAACAGCGAGTCCCTCCCCGTGGGAGCGTCGACCCCCGTAGTATCCGTGGCGGCGAGCACAACTTCCGCGGGGACAGCGACAGAGGGTTTACACCGCGCCGATCCTAACAGACATGCGCATTCCGTACGCGGCGGCAACCGCGACAATGCATCCGCATTCGAGTGGCGCAACCCCTTGCGGTAAATCGTCGTGAATTGGTAGTCCTAAAGGACCTCCAACCATCGGGACAATTGGCCGGATGGCTGCGCCACCCGCATAGCGTATTGGAGAGCCGCATGGTCCGTGCGAACCGTAAAATGACGGCCATAAAGATACGGCCTGAATTGCTGTATAAAAAACACAATCGCCAGCAATTCACGACGTGTCACGCAGTAGCGTTGTTCCGCGGGGGACAGAACCCTGCTACCGTAGGCGACCACCCGTTCGACCCCCCCGACCACCTGTGAGAGCACTCCCCCGATACCCGTGTTACTGGCATCCGTGTCGAGCACAAACGGTTGCGTGAAATCGGGGTAACACAAGGGGGGAGCCTGCACCAAGGCGTCACGAAGGGAGCAGAACGCGGCCTCCTCTTCCGACCCCCAGTGAAACCGCACCCCTTTAGCCGTCAAAGCGTGCAGGGGCCTGGCTATGGTGGCAAACTGCTTGACAAAACGACGGTAATAGGAGGCGAATCCTATGAAACTGCGGACTTCAGTGACAGAGGTCGGCGTTGGCCATGAGCTGACGCATTTCGTCTTAGCAGGGTCTGTCGAGATCCCTGAACGGCTAACGATATGGCCCAAATACCTGACCGATTCCCGAAGCAGAAAACATTTAGCCGGTTTAAATTTAAGCTTAGCGGAACGCATCCTGAGAAACACCGCTCTCAGTCGCTGGAGGTGCTCCTCAAAAGTCCGGCTGAAAACGATGATATCATCGAGGTAAATCAAACAGGTGTCCCATTGGAGGCCTGACAAAACCAATTCCATGAGCCTCTGGAACGTGGCAGGAGCGGAATGTAAACCCATGGGTAATCGGTTGAATTCAAATAGGCCTCCCGGTGTCCGGAAAGCGGTTTTTGGTTTAGATTCGTCATCGAGGGGTAATTGCCAAAATCCCGAAAGCAAATCGAGCGTCGAAAAAAACTGTGCTCCCGCCTAGGCATCCAGAGACTCATCCATCCTGGGGAGCGGATACGCATCGGCCATTGAGATTTTGTTTAGGCGGCGGAAATCGACACAGAACCGCAAGGACCCATCCTGTTTTTTAACCAAGACGATAGGAGCACCCCACGGACTGGAAGAGGGCGCAATGATGTCGGCCGCCAACATGTCATTAACTGCCGACTGCACATGCTCCTTCTCGGCTGGACTGAGCCGGAAGGGATTCTGTCGAATAGGGGCCGCGTCCCCAGTAGCTATGTGGTGGCGCAACAGGTCTGTGCAGCCAATATCATACTTGTGCCTGCTAAACACGTCAGCAAACTCGAGTAGCAAGCCCCTCAATGCACCCGACTGCACACTGGACAAGTTACTGGACCCGGCACACAACGAGTCCAACCACTCCGTCCCCTCCTCACTATGAGAATGCGTATCGGCACTCGAATCGGCGTGAGCAACGAGCTGTTCCTCGACGGGTAGCGGCGCGGCGTGAGCCAGCACCGTTCCCTGCGTAATCACGGCCGGCCGCGACCCCGTATTCAGGACCATAACGAACGGCTCACTGTCCCCCCTCACCATGGTCTGGGCCACCGCTAAGTCGAGGCCCCCTTTAGCTCTGTTAGACGACCCCAACAGAACTCCCTGTGCCCCCGCATCTGCCCCGAGGGGTTTCCTCAACCGAAGGGGTACCAACATTTGCGAACCCGGGGGCACCCGTACAGTCTGGGTTGCCAGCGCCTGCACCGTCGCACAAACCGTGCGTATCTTAGTAGGACTCTTCAAAAACTCAACCCGCCGTCCCGACGGAAGCTCAATGCAGGCCTGGTCTATGAGAATTTTGATGGGCATTTTAGACAGAAAGTCCGTGCCTAGTAAACAAGGAACGGCCAACGAAGATGATACAAAAATAGGACCCGCCAATTTTATATCGCCAATACAAATAGTCGCCCGAATCTGGCCGATGATTCCCAAAGATCCCCCGTTTGCCGCGTAAAACGGTACGTCCACCGGCAGAAGGGGTCGACATTGGACGGGAAGAATGTTATAAATAAGGTCCGAAATGATAGTGGCCGACGCACCCGTGTCCACAAGCACCCGGACCTCAACCCCGTCAATGTACCCCGTTACCACGGACGACCCGGCCGATGCAGCCACTATCCTGTGGGCCAATTCGGACCATTCGACTGCTTTCGGGCCGTGTACGGACCCCTCTCGCCGAACCGAACCCCCGGTGCCCATACGCGGTCCCCCCACCGCTAAGCGGCGACCCGAACGTGCCGTGCATGTGGACCGAACGCGTGAGGTGCCACGACTTGCCGGGTTCAGCTGGGATGTCTTTAGGCCCTGGTCGTCGTCCGGACGTGGTCCCGCGGTACGCTGACGTGGGGCCCGGCACCCGGACGCGACGTGGCCCCGAAGGCCGCAGTTGTAGCAGACGACGAGGGACGTCGTAGGTTTCGGTTGCTCCAGCTTGCGGTGTGAACGTGTGGGCGAACGACCTCCCGTTCTCCACTCCCCCGGTCTTGAAACGGCGAAGGCCTCCTCCCGCGGCACAGCAGGCTGAGGGCCGATGATCGTGGCGGCCGGTGCCCCGTTCCCCACCGATGCGCAGACGACCGTCGGCTTTCGCTTTAGGACTTCGTAAGCGTGAATACTTGTGGCAATCCCCAGAGAGCAAATGTCCATCTCGTCCGCCGTATTAATGGGAACTCCCAATCCGTGAGCCAACGCCAGCAGCTGCTCCGTCACCATGGCGTCCTTCCCCTCCTTGTCCATGCGGGGAAAAGCTGAGTCTGCCAGGGCGAGCAGCGCCGTGCGATAGGCGAGCGTTGTTTCTCCAACCACCTTCCGCCGATCGTAGAACTGGTGGCGACAGGTCGAGGGTGGCCCGAACACCTTGGCCATCAGGTGTAGCGCGGCCTGGAGCGTTGAGCGGGACGACCTCGGGGCCGATGTGAAGGCTGCAAGCGCGTCGTCGTCGAGCATCGCTGGCAGCGCGCGCAGGGCAGTGGTGTCGGACCACCCCGACATTTCTTGATGCGCGACGAACCGTCGCTGGAAGGCTCCCCAGTCGCCCCCGTCCGCCTTGAACACCGACAGCGCGGGCAATCGTTGCTGGAGGACTCGATCGCCGTCGTCGTCGTTGAAACGATTTTCCCGCGCGCCGCTGTGGTTGTAGAAGATGTCGGCTCCGTCTGCAGGCGCATAATGGAGATCTCCGGCGCGCGCCGATGACGCGGGCTGCGCTGTGTGGAGATCTCTGGCCACGTGGTGTCCGCGCTTCCCGCCAAGCGGTGGCGGGCCCTCAAAAATGGCGCCAACTCCAAAACTTTTGGCGCGAAACGCCGTCTGGCGGGATCCCTCCAGCCGCGCCGCCTCCTCCAACCCCGCAGCCGTACCACCGCCCGCTGGAACGGAGATCTCCGCCAAGATCGCAGCGGCGGCGAGCAGCAACTCCGCCAGGCGGGAGTGTGCGTCCTGCAGGCTGGTGTCGGAGGCAAGCGGAGCATCGGCCATTTCTGCGAAGTGCTGCATCGGCGGCAACTCCTCGTCCTCTCCTCCCGAGGGTGGTGTCTCCGGTACGCCGTCGTCTCCCCGGTCTTGCACGTGGGAACGAGAAGTCTTCCTTGTGTCCATTCTCCTTGAAGACAGGTTTACTTCTGACGCCAGTTGTAAAGTAGTAACTCGGCAGGAGACGACTTCACGGGTAGCACACTCTTTATTTTCACCAACTTGTAGTTACACGGATGACTAACACCCACTTCGTTACACGGGTGACTAACACCCACTTCGTTACACGGGTGACTAACACCCACTTAGCTACTCGGGTGACTCACACCCACTCAGCTACACGGGTGACTAACACCCACTTCGTAGCACGGGTGACTGACACCCACTTAGCTACTCGGGTGACTCACACCCACTCAGCTACACGGGTGACTAACACCCACTTCGTTGCACGGGTGACTGACACCCACTTAGCTACTCGGGTGACTCACACCCACTCAGCTACACGGGTGACAGACACCCACTCAGCTATACTGACACGGGCTCTTACGCCCCGTAGCCTTCCGGGACACACCCAGCCGGGGGTGCCCGTCTCGGCTCTGGGTACCACCGTCCCGACCCACACGGGCGTCGGACTACGGGTCCCCCAGTCTCGGCTCCGAGCCACACAGGGCCCCGGTCCTCACAAGGACGGCGGGACTAGGGGTCTCGGGCCACTACTTCCTCCACCCCGTCTTCGGTCTTCAACTGGTTAACACTGACCACGAGTGCTCTCGCGCATCTCCCTTTATACCCCTCCTGCGGACGTCGCTGAGAGCACCCACTTATCTGACCAATCACTGCGCACTCGCTACGATCCTCTTTTCCCAGCTTGTGTCAGCGCGCCTTACCACCGGCGCGCGCGTCCATACCACGCCCACATCGCGTGCCCAACCCCGCGCCCCGTGATCCATCACTGTCGGCGCACGTCAATACCACCACTACAGATACAAAGAAGACCCGTCGGACCCACGGGATTGACCGCGAGGATAACCTTGACGACTCGGGCCAGCTGGCATCGGGGGGTGAGGACGAAGAATTGCCCACGCTGCAGGATCCGCCGACGGCGCCGGGCGAGCGACGGGGGACCGATGCCGTGCTCCGCAAGGCGCACTCCCGTCTGGCGGAGCTGCTGCTCGCCGCCGCGTCCATCCTGGCGGAAATCAGCTCGTCGGGAGGAGCGGGGACGGCGGCGGACATTCTACAGGGTCGCCCCGCAGATTCCCGCCAAAATGACTTGGCGATTCCCGCCATTTCATCCGCGCCGACTTTTGACGGGAACGGACACCACCACGTGGCGGCGGTTCTCCAAGCGCGCCCGCTTAAGTCATCAACGCGCGCTGCGGACCGCCATCAGACACCCGCCACTGGGGCCGCCATCTTACACACCGACGGGGCGGCGGAGAGGAACCACGAGGCGGAGGACGACTTCATCTTTCAACAGCGCCTTCCCACATTGTCAGCCTTCAAGGCGGAAGGCGGGGACTGGGGCCAATTTCAGCGCAGGTTTTTGGCGCATCAGGAGATGTCCGCCTGGTCCGACACTACGGCGCTGTGGGCACTGCCTGCCATGTTGGACGACAACGCGCTCGCGGCCTTCACGTCCGCACGGAGGTCGGACCGCTCCACGCTTAAGGCTGCGCTGGATCTCATGGCCAAGGTCTACGGACCTCCCTCGGCGTGTCGCCATCATTTTTATGCAAGGCGGAAGGCGGACACGGAGACCGCGCTCGCCTATCGCACGGCGTTGCTGGCTCTCGCCGACGCCGCGTTCCCTCGTATGGACGAGGAGGGCCAAGATGCGATGGTTTTGGAGCAACTGCTCAAGTTGGCGCAGGACCTGGGGGTCCCCATCAACACGGCCGACGAGATCGATATTTCTTCCTTGCGGGTCGCTACAAGTATACAAGCGCACGAGGTCCTTCAACGTAAACAGGGGGTCGTCTGCAACGCTGCCGTGGCCTCAGCTCCGGGCCCGGTAGTCACCGAACCCCAAGTCGTCAGCCCACGAGAGGAGGCGTTCACCGCGGGACGACCGGGGGACTGGAGGTCGGGGGGGTCGTTCGCCTCTGCGATCGGCCCGCAAGCTGGAGCAACCGAGATCTCCGACGACCCTCATCACGTGTTATAACTGCGGCCTCCGGAGCCACGTGGCGTCCGGTTGCCGCGCCCCACGTCAGCGCGCCATGGGACCTCGGCTGGACGACGACCAAGGCCCCAAGTCATCCCTACTAAACCCGGCAAGTCGCGGCACCTCACATGCTCGGCCTGCATGCTCGACACGCATGGGCCGTCGCGTTGCGGTGGAGGAGAGCCGGTTAGGGTTCGGGGATTCGGTTCGGCGAGGGGGGTTCGGCCGGGACCGGGGAGACATTAAATGGTCGGAGTTGGGGCACAGAATAGTGGCTGCCTCAGCGGGTTCATCCGTCGTTACGGGATCTATTGATGGGGTCGAGGTCAGGGTGTTAGTGGACACGGGGGCGTCGGCGACTATTATATCGGACCTCATTTACAACATTCTCCCCGTCCAATGTCGTCCGCTGCTTCCAGTGGATGTGCCATTTTACGCCGCTAATGGGGGATCGTTGGGCATTATCGGTCAGATTAGGGCGTCCATTTGCATTGGAGATATCAAATTGTCGGGACCCGTTTTCGTTTCGTCCTCCTTGGCGGTTCCTTGTCTATTGGGCACTGATTTTTTGGCTAAAATGCCCATTAAAATTCTCATCGATCAGCGTTGCATTGAACTACCATCGGGTCGCCGTATTTCATTTTTGACGAACCCTACTGAAATTCGGACGGCGTGCGCTACGATACAAGCGTTGGCGACACAGACCGTGCACGTGCCCCCGGGTTCACAGATGTTAATTCCCCTCCGGTAGCGGAAACCATGGGTGAAGGAGACCTCGGAACAAGGCATGCTTTTGGGTCCTTCTAATAGGGCTGTCGGGGGTCTCGATTTGTCGGTGGCTCACACTTTGGTTAGGGCTGACAGGGATCCGTTTGTGATGGTTTTAAACGCTGGGTCGCGGCCGGCCGTCATTCAGCAGGGCACCGTGCTAGCTCACGCGGCACGGGTCCCTGCGGAAGAGCGGCTGGTTGCGCAGGCTGATCCGAGCCCCACGCAGAACATTAAACCGAAGGAGGACCTTGAATGGGTTGATTCGCTGTGCGCGGACTCTGACGATTTGTCAGCGGTACAGTTGGGTGCGCTGCGCGGGTTGCTGATAGAATTTTCTGATGTGTTCAGTAAACATAAGTATGACATTGGGTGCACGGACCTGTTACGCCACCACATTGAAACGGGCGATGCGGCACCGGTCAGGCTAAATCCCTTCCGACTGAGTCCTGCTGAGAAGGAACATGTTCAGTCGGCCGTCAACGATATGCTAGAAGCCGACATTATTTCGCCTTCTTCCAGTCCTTGGGGAGCACCTATTGTGCTGGTTAAAAAGCAGAACGGGTCCTTGCGATTTTGCGTAGATTTCCGTCGCCTGAATAAGATCTCTGTGGCTGACGCGTATCCGCTCCCCAGGATGGACGAGTCCCTCGATGCATTGTCTGGTGCGCGATATTTTTCGACTCTTGATTTATTATCGGGATTCTGGCAGTTGCCACTCGACGAAGAGTCTAAACCTAAGACAGCATTTCGGACTCCAGGGGGCCTGTTTCAGTTTAACCGGTTACCCATGGGACTTCACTCCTCTCCTGCGACGTTTCAGCGCCTTATGGAGTTGGTTTTGTCGGGCTTGCAATGGGATACGTGCTTGATTTACCTTGACGATGTCATTGTTTTCAGTAAAACGTTTGAGGAACACCTCCAGCGATTGAGAGGGGTGTTCTTGCGAATGCGATCGGCTAAATTAAAGTTTAAACCGGCCAAATGCCACCTTCTTCGTAAGTCCGTTAGATACTTGGGTCACATTGTCGACTCTTCGGGGATTTCTACCGATCCCGCGAAGACGGACTGTGTCAGTTCATGGCCGACGCCCACGTCAGTTTCGGACGTGCGCAGTTTCATCGGTTTTGCTTCTTATTACCGCCGATTCGTTGAGCACTTTGCCACCATTGCAAAACCCTTGCACGCTCTAACGGCGAAAGGAGTGAAGTTCCGATGGGGACCGGAGGAGGAGGCCGCGTTCTGCTCCCTCCGGGACGCCTTGGTGGGTGCTCCACCCTTGCGCTATCCTGACTTTGCGAGTCCCTTCTTGCTAGACACGGATGCTAGCAACACGGGCATTGGGGGGGTGCTATCCCAAGTCGTTGGGGGAGTCGAAAGGGTGGTCGCCTATGGTAGCAGGGTTTTGTCGCCGGCGGAGCAGCGCTACTGCGTCACACGTCGCGAGCTGCTTGCCATTGTTTTTTTTGTACAACAATTCAGACCGTATCTCTATGGTCGTCACTTTACGGTCCGGACGGACCACGCGGCGCTCCAGTATTCATTGAGGGTCGCCCAACCCTCGGGCCAATTGTCACGGTGGTTGGAAGTCCTCCAGGACTATCAGTTCACAACTACATACCGTAAGGGGTTGCGACACACAAATGCCGATGCACTGTCGCGATTGTTGCCTTGTCACAAATGTGCGTGCTTATCGGGATCGGCGCGCTGTAAACCGCCAGTTACGGAAGGTATGGGGGCATTGGTTGCGACCGCGGGCGCACCAATTGGGTATGTTCCCGCTACCCCAGGGGGTCAGGACTCGCTGCTCTCACTGTCGCTGATTGAGTGGGGCCGTCTCCAAATGGCGGACAGCTCCCTGCTAGCATTGCGCCGCAGGGTGGGGGGTTCCGAAGAGGACCAGGAGCGGACTGGCTCCTACGTACTTAAGCAACGCCTGTTAATGAGATGGGACAGTTTGTCTCGGCGGCACGCACTTGTGGTGCCTTCCGCTGTGAGGGGGAAAGTTGTCTTGGCCGCACACGAACGCCTCTTGCATTTGGGAGTAAACAAAACGCTTGCCCTGCTTCAGCGTGACTATTATTGGCCGGGGATGGGGAGTGACGTGGTGAATATTCTGAAGGGATGTGTTGAGTGCGCCAGACGGAAACCACCGCCCGTGGCAGCTAATCCACCGCTGCAATCTATTCAGGTCTCGCGCACTAACGAGCTCGTTGCGCTCGATATTCTGGGGCCTTTTCCAGTCACGCCTAGGGGTAATAAGTACCTGTTGGTGGGGGTCGAATATTTTACCCGGTGGCCTATGGCGTGGCCACTCGCCAACCAGTCGGCGGCGGCTGTGACGGACGCCTTTGTCCAGGGCTACGTCCTGGACAAGGGGGCTCCCGAACGCTTGCTGACCGACCAAGGGAAAATTTTTTCAAGTAAATTGCTGCAAGAGGTGTGCGATCTGTTGGGTCCTAAGAAGGTGCGTACCTCCCCGTACCACCCGCAGACGGACGGGATGGTGGAGAGACTCCACAGGACTTTGACTTCTATGCTGTGCCAGCAGGTGTGTGAGGCACATGTTGATTGGGACCTGCAGGTCCCGGGGGTCCTCGCCGCGTATAGAATGGCCCCCCATGCAGCAACGGGATTTTCCCCATTCTATCTGATGTACGGTCGGGAAGCCGACCCGCCCATGGAAACGCAGCTGGGCCTGTCCGCACCACGAACTAATTCAAAATTGGCAGAGCATATTAAATTTAATATTCATAAGCTGACAGAGGCAAGGGAGGCCGCACGGCTTAATTCGCGGGCTCGCCAAATTGCAAACGAGCGGTTGCGTGCATGGAAGGTGTCCGTGCACAACTGGAAACCAGGTGACAGGGCCTGGCTGCATGCCCTCAGGCACCTTTGGCTACGTCGCCTAAATTGTTGAAGCCATGGCGGGGACCCGTGGAGGTCGTGCGGGTTGCACGCCCCCAGTGCGTTCAGATAAAATGGGGAAAGCGCCGTTGGTACGTCCACCCCTCCCGACTGAAACCGTTCTCGCCTCCATATGGCCTCCCCTTGTGTCGTGAGGGCCGAGCATGTGACGTGACCGACGACCCAAAGGGGGAAATGTCATTGCCTGATCCTCACATGTCTCCGCCTGATCCGCTCCCAGGTGTCTCGGAACTGACAGCTGCCGACCACCGGCGGCCGGATCTTCGCGGCGGGGCCGGTCCTTCCGGGCCCGATCCGCGCTGTCTAGAGCAGTCGGAGCCACCGGACGGTCGTCAGCGTCCCGTCCCATACGACGGACCGGCCAGACGGACTCGCGCTAGGTCGCGCTACTTTTTATGACCTACCACGTGAGGAGTCGAGGCAGCCGGAGCGCCTCGTCACTACGTTTAGTCACAGAGACACTTGGCGCGTCCGTTTTCTAGAGTTCGCTTTTATTGTGTTGTTTGCCGGGCTGTACATTGCTTCTTATTTAAGTGTTGCTGTTGTGTTGTTGTTGTTGCGTTACGGGGTACACTGGGGGGTGGGGTTTTTGTTGTGTTGACGTTGTGTTGTGTTGTTGGTTAGCAGCCGGGCCGGCTGCGAGCTATGTGGGAGGGGGTGATGTAGTGGTGATACGCGCTGGCGTAGGGATCGTGTGTCAGCGCGGGGTCGTGGGTTATGTGGTGCTGATTGGCTGTGTGCCGGTGACGCGCTTGAGAGGGAGTGATCGGGTGGCAGCGCGGCGTGATTGGTTGAATAGTGGTAACACGCGCTGGGGAAAACGGATCGTAGGAACAGCGCGTCGTCATTGGTTAACTAAGGAGTGATGCTCACGTCGAGGTCCGCATCCGCTCCGTCTCCCGTGAGCGGGGGCTATATAAGGGGATGCACACAGGCGCACGGGCAGTGTGTAACCAGCGAAGACTGAAGACGGGGAGGAAGAGATAGGGCCCTGCGGTACCTAGTCCCGCTGTCCTAAAGGGACCGGGACTCTGTGTAACCCAGAGGCGGAATGAAGTGTGTGTAGCCAGAGGCATAGGGTCTACACGAGTCAAGTGAAGTGTGTGTAGCCAGAGGCATAGGGTCTACACGAGTCAAGTGAAGTGTGTGTAGCCAGAGGCATAGGGTCTACACGAGTCAAGTGAAGTGTGTGTAGCCAGAGGCATAGGGTCTACACGAGTCAAGTGAAGTGTGTGTAGCCAGAGGCATAGAGTCTACACGAGTTAAGTGAAGTGTATAGTCAGAAGAATAGAGACCACACGTTGTATCGTGACACGTCAAGATTTAATAAAAAGTGTGTTACCCGTCAAGGAGTTTCCTGTCGTCATTTCAAATACTTCACATACATTATCAGAGTTGTGTTTTTTGTTTGTGTAGTAAGTATATGGGAGGCTTGACGACAGGATCGGAGGCACACTTGTTTATTACACCAACACAGTAATTACAGGTCACTTGGCTACAGGGATTTCACAACAGCTAACCCCTCTAACCTAAGCCAATTCCTCCACTACGGGGCTAGGGGAGGCTATCTGTCCCAGCCTGGTTAAGCTGGGACCCCGGCACCCTGAGTCACCAGACCAGCTTAGTCTGGGCTCTCGGGGCCACGCCACCGGCTTGCCCTGGTCGGCCCTTATAAGGACAGCGAGCCAGGGGAGCTCTGGGGCCTATTCTAGCAGGTCTTCCTTCTTCTCTGGTTAAAGCTGAGTCCCCACCTCGAGCCCTCGAGCTCATCACCTTTTATAGGACTGGCCCCCGAGGGGGGGCCCGTGGGGGATGCACATGCGGACGTCGGTGCGAGCGCCACCCTTGTGTACGGCCGTAACCCCGCCCCTTGTGTTTGTTGGCCATCCGTGGCCATGCATAATCACACCTCAACATTCGTAGCCATGCGCAATTACACCTCTACATCACCCCCCCCTGTACAGTTCGCAGCCGTCCCTGGCTGCAAAAAAAATCAGAATAAAGGTGCATCCCTCACGAAAACCCCGTGTGTGTGCCTCGCGTAATTTTTAACAAGAACAAGAGAACCTTAACAAGAACAACAACAGGAAGAGAGAGAGAGAGAGAGAAAAAAAAACGACGCACCCCCCCCGAATAAACACCCCAAAACCAACATATATACACACACTCCGGACGCCACCTCTCCCATTGTCCGCAAGGCCCCCCAACGGCCGACCTCACAAAAGTCTGCGCGTTTTGGCGCGCGTTCTCGCGGCGGGCCCGTCACAAGGGCCCGTCCCGGCACGCTCAGTGACGGTTGTTGACGGTCCGGGTGCAAGAGAGTCAGGCGTCGCTGCCGAGTGACCCCCGACCCCTCCGGGAAGGGTTGGTGGGTGTGGGCCCGTCACTCCTGTTGCACCTGGGGACGGAACAGTTGGTGTCAGGTTAGGCGAGTGCAGCGACGTCGGGGAGTCGGCGGAACCCTCACACGTTTGGCCATGCGTGTGTGTGTGTGAACCACGGGGCGGCGCGATGAATGGTTTCAACCTTGAGGGGTGCACATACCACCGGCGCCTCCCCCATTTGACGCGAACACATTGCGGCCGCAAAACCTGTACGACCTCCACTGGCCCCCGCCACGGCCGTACCAATTTTGACGAGGTTGCCAGCGGCACCTGAGGACAGTGCAACCACGCCCTGTCCTCTGGTTTCCATTTGACCACCTGTACCCGCCCCAACCGAAGCCTCTCGTTCGCCCTCTGGCGGAGTTCAGAATTTTGCACGGCCGCTTCCCGCGCCTCAGACAATTTGCTGATGTTAAATTTAACGTGTTCGGACAAGTTAGACTTCGCCTGGGGCGCCGAGAGCTTCAGCTGGGTCGCCACAGGGGGGTTAGCCTCGCGCCCATACATTAAAAAGAAAGGGGAAAATCCGGTGGCCGCATGGGGAGCCATTCTGTAGGCCTGCAACACACCGGCTATACGAAGGTCCCAATCCGTCTGGGATATTGACACCTGCTGGGACAGCATAGACGTGATGGTCCGATGCAGCCGTTCCACCATCCCGTCAGTTTGTGGGTGATACGGAGAGGTCCGAACCTTCTCCGTACCCAAGAGGTCGCACACCTCACGTAGGAGTTTACCAGAAAAATTCCTACCCTGGTCAGTAAGCAGCCGTTCCGGAGCACCCTTGTCGAGGACATAGCCCTGGACAAAGGCCTCCGCGATGGCTGCTGCCGACTGGTTGGCCAGGGGCCAGGCCATAGGCCATCTCGTGAAGTACTCGACCCCCGTTAATAAATACCTATTGCCCCTGGGCGTAGCGGGAAATGGGCCGAGAATGTCCAGAGCGACGAGCTCGTTAACCCGGGAAACCTTTATGGACTGCAGCGGAGGGTTGGACCCCCTAGCAGGTGGCTTCCTCTGCGCGCATTGCGTGCACGACCCCAGGAGATCCCCCACGTCCTTTTCCATGCCCGGCCAGAAGAAATCGAGCTGGAGCGTGGCAAAGGTCTTGTGAACCCCCAAGTGCAGAAGCCGCTCATGAACAGCCCATACCACCTTACCCCTTAATGCAGCAGGCACCACGAGCCGCTGGCGGCGGGTTTTTCCATCCCAGTGCATTAAAAGACCCTGGAACAACCCCCACGAGTCAACGTTCGCCACCCCCTGACCAGCCCCCCCGACGCGACGGCACAGAGCAAGGAGGGAGGTGTCCTCCATTTGGAGGCGTCCCCATTCCGCGACCGACAACCCCAGCAACGAATCCCTCCCTTCTTGCTCGATAGGACCCGAAGCCGAAGGCGCATCGGCAGCGGCCACGAGGACCGAATCGGTGGTGATGTTCGGGGGCCTACAACGCCCCGAACCCAAGAGGCACGCGCACTCCGAAGTGGGTGGCAATCGCGACAGGGCGTCAGCGTTCGTGTGGCGGACACCCTTACGATATGTGGTGACAAAGTCATAGTCTTGGAGAATCTCCAACCATCGAGACAACTGGCCCGATGGTTGTTGAACCCGCAGGGCGTATTGTAGGGCCGCATGATCTGTACGGACGGTGAACCGCCGACCGTACAGATACGGGCGGTACTGCTGAATAAAATAAACAATCGCCAATAATTCCCGACGGGTAACGCAGTACCGCTGTTCGGCTGGAGACAGTACCCGACTACCGTAAGCCACCACATGCTCTACGCCCCCAATGAGCTGGGACAGCACGCCCCCGATGCCCGTGTTACTTGCATCTGTATCGAGCAAGAAGGGTTGTGAAAAATCGGGGTAATTCAACGGCGGAGCCCCCACCAAAGCATTCCGGAGGGCGCGAAAAGCAGCCTCCTCCTCCGGCCCCCAATGAAACCTGACTCCCTTGGACGTCAAGGCATGCAATGGTTTCGCAATCGTAGCGAAGTCAGCCACAAATCGTCGATAATACGACGCGAACCCAATGAAACTCCTGACCTCTCCCACCGAGGTGGGAGTCGGCCAGGAGCTGACGCATTCCGTTTTGGCGGGATCAGTGGATATCCCCGAGCGCCCAACAATGTGACCCAAATATCGCACCGATTCGCGGAGTAAATGGCACTTCTGCGGTTTAAATTTCAAATTGGCAGCCCGCATTTTGAGAAAAACAGCACGCAACCTCTGGAGGTGTTCCTCGAAGGATTTGCTAAAGACGATGACATCGTCTAAGTAAATCAAACACGAATCCCATTGCAAACCTGCCAAGACCAATTCCATTAACCGCTGAAAAGTTGCCGGCGCAGAATGTAAACCCATCGGCAAGCGGTTAAATTGGAAGAGACCTTGCGGTGTACGAAAAGCAGTCTTAGGTTTTGATTCGTCATCCAGAGGAAGCTGCCAGAATCCAGATAGCAAATCGAGGGTGGAAAAGAATCGCGCCCCCGCCAAGGCATCGAGCGACTCATCCATTCGAGGAAGCGGGTACGCATCTGCCACAGAGATTTTGTTCAGACGCCGAAAGTCGACACAAAACCGCAGTGAGCCGTCGTGTTTTTTCACCAAAACGATCGGCGCGCCCCACGGGCTGTTGGAAGGGAAAATGATATCGGCGGCTAGCATGTCATCAACAGCCGATTTGACATGATCCTTTTCGGCGGGACTCAACCGAAAGGGATTTTGGCGGATTGGCGCGCTGTCACCCGTGTCAATATGGTGTCGCAGCAATTTAGTACAACCAATATCAAATTTGTGTTGACTAAAAACGTCAGCAAATTCGCTCAGGAGAACTCGCAGCTGCGCGCGCTGCGAGTCGGACAGGTCCACTGAACCCGCGCAAAGCGCATCCAGCCATCCGTCATCACAGTCCGAATGCGGTCGCGACGGAGGATCGGTGGATACCTGACCCACGAGTGGTTCCTCATAGGGTACCGGCGTTGCGTGTGCAAGCACGGTCCCTTGAGGAACCACGGCCGTTCACAATCCCACATTAAGGACTGCAATGAAGGGGTCCCCATCCCCTCTCACCATGGTCTGAGCCGCGAGCAAATCGGGTCCATTGACCCCGGCCCGAGATGGTCCCAACAAGACCCCCCGATCCGCAACCCCTTCATTAAACGGCCGACGCAACCTAAGAGGGACGAGCATCTGAGCCCCCGGAGGTACGCGCACAGTTTTTGTCACGAGCGCCTGCACGGTGGCAAACGCCCGACGCTCCGTGGTGGGGGAAGACAAAAATGTAACGCGTCGGCCCGATGGGAGCTCAATGCACCCCTGGTCAATCAGGATACGGATGGGCATTTTGGCCAAGAAATCCGTCCCCAACAGGCACGGAACCGCGAGTGAGGAGGAAACCAAAACAGGCCCGGATAATTTAATGTCTCCAATGCAGATAGTGGCGCGGATTTGCCCAATAATGCCCAGCGAGCCCCCGTTAGCAGCATAGCATGGCACGTCAACAGGGAGCAAGGGACGACTTTGAACGGGAAGGATGTTATAAATCAAATCAGATATAATGGTCGCCGATGCCCCTGTGTCAATTAAAATCCGCACCTCTACCCCATCAATATGACCGACCACAACCGATGATCCCGCCGACGCAGCAACGACACGATGGGCGAGCTCCGACCACTGACCCGGTTGGAGCGCTTGCCGCATTACAGAACAATCGCGCGCGACGGACGGGGAATTTGGAGCCCTGTTTAGTTGAGCGCGTGAGTGTGTGTCGGATGTGTGCGTGGGCCAAACATGTGAGGTGCCGCGACTCGCCGTATTTCTCTGCTGGAGCTTGGGAGGAGACGGCGTGGCGTCCTGACGAGGTGTCGCCCCGCGCTGACGGGGAGCCCGGCATCCTGACGCAACGTGGCCTTGCAGGCCACAGTTGTAGCAGCGTGTGAGCGCCCCAGATGTCCTGGGCTGCTCCTGGCGGCTCGGTCCATTCCGAGCCTGTGGTGCCGCCGATCTCCATTCCCCTCGCCGCTCCACCCCGCAGACCTCCTCCGATGGGAGGGCGGTGGCCGCCATGGCATGGCCGGCCGCCCCTTTTGCCGCCTTTCGACGTAGGGACCGCAAGCCCCCGTGGATGTGGCGCGCGACCAGCAGGGACGACATCTCCGCGTCGTCTTGAGCCAGGACGTTGACGTCCAGCTCACCAGCGAGTAGCAGCAGCTTCTCAGCCACCATGGCATCCACTCCTTCCTCGTCCATCCTTGGAAAAGCAGCCTTCGCCAGGGCCAGGAGAGCCGTCCGGAAGGCCAGGGGCGATTCGTTGGCGCCCCGACGCCGATCGTGGAACAGCTGCCTGCAGTCCGAAGGCGGCCCATAGACGGCTGACAGCAGCTGCAACGCCAGGTGTAGAGTGGCGCGCTTTTCCTTAGGCGCCGAGGTGAGGGTAGCCAGGGCGTCGTTGTCCAGCATCGCCGGCAGCGCGCGTAGAGCCTCGGCGTCCGTCCAGTTCGCCATCTCTTGATGAGCGATGAACCGCCTCTTGAAGCCGCCCCAGTCTCCGTCTGCGCCTACGAATTCTTTTAGAGGCGGCAGACGCTGCTGTAAGGCGACGTCCGTGGCTGCAGATCGCTCTCCGTCGCTCCCCGCCGATGATACAGTGTGGGCGGGCTGTGAGCATGGCATCGCCGGTCGCTCTGATGTTGACGCGCTGGCCGGTGTTGATGATGTCACGGCTTGTGCTTGGCGCTCAGCAGTCACGTGACGCGGGCCGGCCCCGCCCTCCGCTCGCACTGTAGTGATGGCGGGAAATTTAACCGCGAGCCGCGTCGGGGTGGCGGGAAACGTCGCCGCGCGTCGGCTGCCGTCGTCGACCCGCGCTGCCCCTCCAGCCCCCAGCCGCGTGATCTCCTCCAACGCGGCGGCCGCGGCGTAGAGCAGTTCCGCCAGGCGGGAGTGGGCCAGCCGGAGTCCTTCGGCCGACGCATCCCCCCCCTCTTGTCGTAGCGGCGCGGGCGTACTCGGCCCCGGCTGCTCCGATCCGACCCCGGCCATCTCTGGTGTTGATTCGGCCGCGGCGTCTTCCATCTCCGACTCCCTGGTACGTGTCGTCCCTCGTGTGTCCATCGTTGGACGTTTTACTTCTGACACCAGATGTAGTAAGTATATGGGAGGCTTGACGACAGGATCGGAGGCACACTTGTTTATTACACCAACACAGTAATTACAGGTCACTTGGCTACAGGGATTTCACGACAGCTAACCCCTCTAACCTAAGCCAATTCCTCCACTACGGGGCTAGGGGAGGCTATCTGTCCCAGCCTGGTTAAGCTGGGACCCCGGCACCCTGAGTCACCAGACCAGCTTAGTCTGGGCTCTCGGGGCCACGCCACCGGCTTGCCCTGGTCGGCCCTTATAAGGACAGCGAGCCAGGGGAGCTCTGGGGCCTATTCTAGCAGGTCTTCCTTCTTCTCTGGTTAAAGCTGAGTCCCCACCTCGAGCCCTCGAGCTCATCACCTTTTATAGGACTGGCCCCCTAAGGGGGGGCCCGTGGGGGGTGCACATGCGGACGTCGGTGCGAGCGCCACCCTTGTGTACGGCCGTAACCCCGCCCCTTGTGTTTGTTGGCCATCCGTGGCCATGCATAATCACACCTCAACATTCGTAGCCATGCGCAATTACACCTCTACATTTGCATTCCGACCGCAAGTATTGTGATCAATGCAAACATCACTCCTTGTAAAAAAAAGTTGTCGGTTTTGTTGCCAGATAAAAGGGTAAATTTAACACGTAGGCTTTCGCGACCAATATTATTCATAATCTTCTTGGTTCTTTCGGTAAAGTCACGTAAAAGGGAAGTAATAAAATAATAAAAATAATAAATAATAAAATAATTCTCACGACGTTTCGGCCACAACGCTGCTTGCGAAACGTCGTGAGAATTATTTTATTACTTCCCTTCTATGTAACTTTACCGAAAGAACCAAGAAGATGAATCCCTGCAGTCACGAAAGCTTTACATCGAAATTATTGATAATATAGGTTTTTGGGGCAGATCGCGTTATTTATAAATGTGTCGTAACCCTCCACCACCCGACACGGCCAAACAGTAAAAAATGTGTCACGTTTTCAAAGGACAAAATAATTCACTTCTTTAGCCCACCGGTGTGCTGAAGAGAGGATCAACAGCATTATCAATTTGAGTACGACGTTTCGCTGATAATTACAATCAGCTTCATCGGGCAAGAATGGCGAAGGTCTCCTGTTGCTTCCGTTCTTAAAAAGAGCAGCCTCAGGGTGACGTCATCATTTAATTCAATTCAATCTGGTGCAGTGATTCGAGGCAAGGAGTGCGGCCTGGAAGCGTATTATCAAATAAATACAATTACAATTCCTTATAAGGGAAACAAATACCAATGAATAACAATTGAATGATTACCAATCTATATAATTACAATACCCCCCCCCCCTTGCCTCGAATCACTGCACCAGATTGAATTGAATTAAATGATGACATCACCCTGAGGCTGCTCTATTTAAGAACGGAAGCAACAGGAGAGCTTCATTATTCTTGCCCGATGAAGCTGATTGTAATTATCAGCGAAACGTCGTACTCAAATTGATAATGCTGTTGATCCTCTCTTCAGCACACCGGTGGGCTAAAGAAGTGAATTATTTTGTCCTTTGAAAACGTGACACATTTTTTACTGTTTGGCCGTGTCGGGTGGTGGAGGGTTACGACAGATTTATAAATAACGCGATCTGACCCAAAAAACCTATGTTATGAAGATAAAAGGGTAAATAAAGAATTATCAACCATGTCAAGGTCTTACTTTTGTATGTGTGGATCTGGTTTCTTCTTGGAAAGTTTGAACTTGGAAATCAGATTATCTTTACATTTAGCTGACATGTTCCCAATCAGATGTAGACATTTTTTGTCAATGTTGAGTGTGATTTCAAGTGTCTTGTCGACATGATCCAGTTCAGTGCGGAGCAGTCTAATTCTCTCAGAGATCAGGGCATAGGTAGCTCTAAAAAAAAATTTTGCCATTGGAAGATGTGACATTAGTAGCGGTCAGTGTGAATGAGGTCGGTATTACCTTAGAGTCACGGCATCTCTTAAAAAATGTGAGTGACTCGATCAGATGAGCTTTCTTGTCTCGGAGTTTGTTCAAAGATCTTATGGTTATGTGAAAACGCTCCCCGTAGAGGCGGTTGTCGGGGTCGCTGGCCCCCGAGATCTCTCCCTGCTGTGTTCTGACTGCAGGGGTCCCGCCACTTCCCGACCCCTCGCTGTTTCGCGAACAGCCGCTGCCGCCGCTGGGCTCATCGCTCACGAGGCAGGGACTGTCGCCTGACGGTTCCCCTCCCTGGGTCGCCCCACCTCGGGTTCGCAAGAGAGGCATGGCTCGTCGCCGGCTCCCGTACGCCTGTTAACACTGTGTTGCCTCTCCTTCCATCAAACACGACACCTCCCCTCACACAGCCCCGCGCAGCACTCACACGCTGTGAGCGTACGTACACACAGCACTGCGCGCGTTCACACTCTTCCCCTCACGCAGCCCCGCGCAGCACTCACACGCTGTGAGCGTACGTACACCCAGCACCACTCGCGTTCACACTCTCGTCGAAACCACATGAGGCTACGATTAGTTACTAATGATTTATTGCCGGCTGACTGCGATTCGCTGTTAAGTCAGCAAGGATCGACAAGGCAGGCCTACACTTATTGCTCAAGGGTCTGTACCCAATTTATCTAATTCGATAGGCTCTAAGCGGATTGGTTTTTATACTAAGTCTCACCACTCTCTCTCACTCACAGTTAGACGCTCCTGTCGGCTTGTCCTCGCAGTGCGTCAACACGTCTCACGGACGTTCGAGTCGCTGGATCCCGGAGTTCGCGGTACGGGAGCTGACTGGAGAAAAAGTCCCCTATGCTTTCCTCACCCCTCTCTTTATCCTCCTCACCTCACAGGGGGTCCCGCTCCGCTGGCCAATCAAAGTGCTTCACCTGTACCCTGGCTGGCTTATGGGTGGTTCGAATGTGGTTAGCGCGACGGATTACGTCGTCTCATCGATCAGTGGGCGGGGCCCCGTTTTCCCGCCGTTCGTTTGTGGATTGCGGAACCCTGCCTGCCTTGCCGATACGTGTGTGTGGGGGGTGCGTTTCAACCGTGGTGGCTGGACAGCCCTCGCCGTGACCATACAATCTCAACCCGGGTAACAACGCCGCAGTGCGAACCAGCATCGGGGGAGGTCGCCCAATTCCCTGGCCGCAGGAAACCGTGAAGATTATCCCTATGAGGGCTATCGGGTAAAAACCTGCCGCCCAGGAGACCTCCCCACGGAGCTCTAGCTGGGAAAATGTGTGAGGATGTTATTTATGTGGGGGGCGGTGAGGGGGAAGCGGGGTTGGCCCCGTCGCTTGGTGGTGGTGAGGTCGTAGATGGGGCGCCCGCCGAGCGGCTTCGCGGCGACGGCATCACATTTCCCCCCAAGGTGCCAGTCCCCATCCCGGGTTGACTGGAGCACCTCGTCTGGGCCGCACCCACGAGGAAGCGCTGCGGGGTCCGGGGGATCCGTCCGGACCTCGTGGCTGGTTTTGGGGCGGGTGGCTCCATCCTCTGGGGTTCCTGCGGCGGCCTCCTCCTCCACTCCAATGGCTCTCCCTGTCCCTCGGCACCTGCGGGCTGGGGCACAAACTCAGCAGTAGAAGGGTTTAGGGGCCGCCGTCCCCACCGTCCCCTGACGGGGCCGGGACGCCTCTGGGCTGGGGATCCGGCGGGGCCCATGTAGCGCGCGAGGCCCCCGAGCCCGGGTGGTGTGGGGGCCCCGTGGGTTCGCGGTACTCGGGCGGCGGGGTTCTCCCCCGCCGGGGCTGCCCTCCATGGTTTTAAGCGGCGGACGTTGACCACCGTTTCTCGGCCCCTCTCTCCACCCTGGATTAATACCGTCCAGGGGGAGATCTGCTGCACCACGTTCCAGGGACCCCGCCAGTAGGTCGTCAGCTTCCCCACCTGTCCGGCCACAACGCGAGGGGTGTGTAGCCACACCTTTGCGCCTGTCGAGAAGAGGGGGGGCTCCAAGCGGGGTTGGGTGCCCTGCTCCTGTCGCCGAGGGCCTCCCCTTGCGGGTAGGCCCAGTCCCGGGCCCCTCGTAGGGTCTCCATCAGGTGCTCCACGGGGCGGCTCCCTTCCTCCGTTTGGGGTGGGGAACGCCGAACAGCAGGTCTGCGGGTAAATGAGACTCACGACCAAACATCATTAGGAACGGGGTTTGTCCCGTCGATGTGTGTACAGTGGTCGCGTAGGCAAACAGGGTGTAGGGGAGGTGTTCGTCCCAATCCCGTTGGATTGCGGCCGCCATACGTTTGAGCTTTCCCGCTAAGGTCTGATTCATGCGCTCCACCATACCGTTCGCTTGGGGGTGGTACGCTGTGGTTCAGTCCTTCTGGATTTCCGAACTCTCGGCACAGCACCGGGAACAGCTCGGCCTCGAACTCGCTACCCTGGTCAGTGAGGACTCGTTCCGAGATTCCATGCTTAAGTACCTAATGCTCCACGAAGGCCCGGGTCACCACAAGGGCCGTTTTATCTGGGATGGCTACCGCCACGGGGTAGCGGGTGAAGTATTCTACCGCTACGAGGATATAGCGGTTGCCCCGGTGGGATCGTGGAAATGGCCCCTGGAGATTGATGCCAACCAACTGGTTAGTCTGACTAACGCGGAACGGCCTTAGGGGTACCTGGTATCGTACCGGTTTCGGCCCGCACTGCTGTCAAGCGTGGCAGCCCTGACCCAGGCGGCCACGTCTTGTGCCAATTTGGGCCAGAGATACTTGCGACACAGGGTCTCCCGAGTGCCCTGTTCCCCGTCATGGCCCTTGAGCGGGTGGTCGTGCACCAGCCGCAGCAGCTGGGGTCGCACCTGGGCGGGAACACAGATGCACCCCGGCTGGCCGGCCTCGGTTAACTTTCATACCACCCCGTTCTGCACACACAACCGGGCATACAAACCGCTCCAGGGCCCTGGCAGGGTGCTCTTCCCCTCCCGCAGGGCCGCTTCCACCGCCGCCAGATCCGAATCCCGCTGCTGGGTCTGCCTCAGCTGCTCGTCGTTCAGGCCCGAGAAGGCGCAGCCAACGTCTCCCTGGATCCGTCCGATCGGGGCGGGGTGGTCTGCCAGGTCCCGAGTCGTGGGTCCCGCGCTTGCCGGGCGGTCGACTGGATCCTCGGCTCCACCTGTGGGGGTCTCTGTGGCGCATACGGCACTCTGTCTCGCCGGGGGGGGGGTCAGGCTCAGCGGGTTCCCGGGAGTCCGTTGTCTGTCGGCAACGTCCCCCCGTGAAGTACGGGCAGACCTCCTCCGCCCTCGTCTTGGCACACACCGCGGGTCGCCTCGATAAGGCGTCCGCGTTTGCGTGCATCCGCCCGGCCCGGTACTCGATCTGCAGGTTGTATTCCTGCAGCTGCATCAGCCACCTGGCCATCTGCCCCCGTGGCTCCTTGAAGGTGAGGAGGAACTGCAGAGCATAATGGTCCGTGCGCACTCGACATTTCCGGCCGTACAAATATGGTCGGAACTGTTTACACGTGAAGATCACAGCGTACAATTCCTGACGGGTCACGCAGTAGTTCAGCTCGGCCCCGCTCAGGGTCCGGCTGGCATACGCAATAACCCGTTCCGTCCCTTCCTGCACCTGCGACAACACAGCGCCCAGCCCGCTGCTGCAGGCGTCGGTGTCCAAAATAAAATCGGTGGTTAAATGAGGGAAAGCCAGGGTGGAGGCGTGGGTGAGGTGGTCTTTGAGGGTGGTGAAGGCCGTCTGACAGGCCTCCGTCCACTGATAGGGGTTCTTAGGGGAAGTGAGTCGGGTGAGGGGGCGTGCAATCTCGCTGAATCCCTTTACAAACCGGCGATAATAGGTGGTGAGCCCCAAAAA
The DNA here is from genome assembly GCF_015708825.2 of Lethenteron reissneri. Taxonomy (NCBI): domain Eukaryota; kingdom Metazoa; phylum Chordata; class Hyperoartia; order Petromyzontiformes; family Petromyzontidae; genus Lethenteron; species Lethenteron reissneri. The sequence continues at coordinate 11,758,611 of NC_083817.1, forward strand.
TGATCTGATCTCCGTCAGGTTCCTTGGTCGTGGCCAATCCACTACGGCGTGTACATTGTCCGGATCGGTGCGCACCCCTGCCTCGCTGACGCGATGTCCGAGGTACCCCACCTTGCGCTGTGCGATGTAATACTTACGCGGCTTGAGCTTGAGATGAGCCGCTCGCAGTCGCTGGAACACCTCCCGTAACCTGGACCAGTGCTCAGACAGAGATCTACTGAACACTATCACATCATCCAGGTAAATCAGGCACTGTTCCCATTGCAAGCCCCGCATCACCAACTCCATCAGCCGCTGGAACGTTGCAGGCGCGTTGGTGAGTCCGAACGGGAGTACTCGAATAGTCCCATCGGGGTGGTGAATGCGGTTTTCGGCCGATCCTCCTCCGCCATCTCCACCTGCCAGTACCCGGCGAGGCTGTCAAAGGTGTCATCAATGCGGGGTATAGGGAAGGCGTCGCCGAGGGTGACTGCGTTCAATTTGCGGTAATCGACGCAGAACCGGGTTGACCCATCCTTTTTCGTTACTAGTACCACCGGGGCAGACCAGGAGCTGGCCGAGGGCTGAATTATGTTATCGCGGAGCATGTCCCCGACCGCCTCTTTGATCTGGGTGCGTTCGGGTGTGCCCACTCGGTACGCGGGGAGTTTTATGGGTCGGGCGGCACCGGTGTCGATTTGGTGCTTAATGAGATCTGTCCGACCCCCGTCCGAGTCGTGTTCGCTGAACACGTCGGCGTACTCCCGCAGTAACCCACATAGTTGATCGGCCTCCCCCCTCGGTAAAACCGCCCAAGGTATGTGTAACGCGTCAAGCAGGGGGACGACCTCGGCGCGGGGAGTCGGGCCGAATCGCCAGGCCAGGTCTTGATGGTCCTCGGGGCGATCGGGGTCCTCAGCCCAGAGTGCGAATACCGAGTTGTTGGAGTGGCGCGCGTGTAGGGGGTGCACGGTGACTACTGTGGTGCGCCGTCGCAGTATTGCCGGGGTACCGTGGGGGTTAAACATACGCATAAACAATCGGCCCCCATCTGCGTTTACCAACGTGGCGGATCCCACGACCCCGTATCATTTTGCCAACTCCGGGTGAGGAGTTAGCATTACCTCACCCGATAGTCGGAGCGCGAGGTCGATGGAGAGTGTTGCCACCGGCACCAGCATCTCGGCGAGCGGCCCGATGGTGACTGCCGTCGCCAGGGTAGTGGCCACAGGTGCGAAGCGGGAGCGCGTCTGCTCTTGTCCCAGGAACGGAATCCGCTCGCCGCTACCTTCCATGGTGGCGCATCGCTGGCAGGGCTGCACGTTGAGCCCCAGCTTTTCCAGGAGGTCGCTACCTGCAATACACTCGTGGCACAACACACTCGAGACATAAAACTCCTGGGTGCACACCTGGTGGCCTATGCGGACCTCCAGGGCGGCCCTCCCCAGTAGCCCCATTCCGGCTCCACTCGCCGTGTGCAGTGCGCGGTCCGGGGCCTGCAGGTGGCGCACGTCGACCCCGATCGCGCTGCAGTGCGCTGTGCTCACGAGCGAGGCCACCGCCCCTGTGTCCAGCAGGATCCGGGTACGCATTCCATTTACCTTCCCTTCCACCAGCGACATGACCCCCGTGATCCATTGTTGTATCTATGCCCCTTTTTCCAAAAATGTATATTAATAATAATTAGGGCAAAAAAAATATATATTTTTTAAATTAAATAATGAAAACAACCCGCTAACCCTCATATGCCACACCAGGCATAAAAAAAACGTGGAAGGCCATTAAACGGCAAGACTTCGGAGCACAGAGAGGTCAGAGACTATCTAGAGATATCCAGATGGACAAAAGGTCGATGGCCTAACCTTCCCAAGACGTCTGGAGATGCACGGATAACGTGCAGAGCAGAGAAAAACAACTGTTGCAACTCGCGTTTTCTTTAACGTTTTCCTTAACGAATGGTATAAGACTGCAGCCTACAATAGGGGTTTTTTTTATTAGTAATTCCCTTATTTTACTCGTACTCACCGCATATATATTATTTTGTATTGTATGTTTCTATTTACATGACCTTACCAAAAACTAAAGAATACGAATTCCAGCAGTCAAGAAAGCTTAAGTGGAAACTTAGTTACACTTAACCTCAGGACATTAAAATATAACTCGAGTAAAACAGTGCAATCCCTGTATACAGATAGACAACAAACGTCAGGACCTCCCCGCCACCTTTGTCTTCCAACGGTTTGGCACAAACACACGCGTGCCATGAAATACGTATGGCGGGGTCTGGCCTCGGGATGACCCACGCAGGGGGAGCAAGGGAGTTAGAGAGTCGCGAAAAGGGTTTATGACCTGACATTCAGGGGTGTCTGTTTTTTTTGGTTTGTTTTTCTCTCGCAAGAGATGCGCAAGGAGGGGGTCAAAGGGTCACGAAGAGGGGGTCTGTGCTCCTAGCGTCTGTTTTTTTCACGTTTTTGGGTTTTAAAGCACAACGCACATCACGCAGGGCAGTCTGGTTCGAGTCGTGCTCAGTCTTGCTCTCGGCTTGTATCGCGGCGTTGCGAGGGAGGCTCGCAAGGTAGCTGGGGCGCATCGTGCCTCGGGGAGAGATGGGAGGAGGAGGGGTCGTTAGAGTCGCAGAAGTCTGAGTTCAGCCTGGGTCGAGGCTGGGTTTCAGCCGTGCCCCGGCTGGCGGTGCCGTCGTGAGGGAGCAAACACCGATACCGATGGCCGGTGTCGCTTCTCGCAGAACGAAGTGGCGAGGTGTGGTTAAGTGCGAGTGAAGCTCACGAAATTACAGCTATCATTCTCGTGAGAGGACCTGAACAAGCGAAGCCCTGAAGTGAGGGCGGGAGAGGCATCAGCGAGTGCCCGTACAAAGCTCTCAGCTGCAAGCCAACGGTAAAACCAAGAAGAGAGAACGGAATCTCGCTCATCACCACCAACGGAGGAGCGCCACCATGATCTCAGCATCTCAACACCATCACCACCAACACAGAAGACTCAAGAAAATCAGCAAGTATGACGGGGCTCGTTGAATGGCGAGCCGTCGAGGTGCGAGTGAAACTGACGGAGATTTCAGTTATCATTCTCGAGCAATAGCGAAGACACCCAACGTCAACTCAACATCAACCTAACGTCAACCCAGCAACAAACGAGAGCATCGTTCATCACCAGAGCGCTCCAAGCCGGTGAGCGCGCACAGCCGCGTCGTCCAGAGCCTGAGCCAACGCAGCCCTGAAGTAAGGGCGGGTGTCCGTGTGAAGCTGGCAGCGATCAAGGAGAGAGCACGGAGAAGATGAGAGAGAGAGAGAACGGAGCAGTGGAAAGAGCCTGACAGGCCGCCAGTGATGAAGAGGAGAGCGCCATCGAATGCGCCGTGTGTTTAATACACACACACTTCGACCAGCTCTTGCTGAGAACAGACTCGTCATCCAGCAGCGAAGGAACTGTGCGCTATCCGACACCGGATAGTCGCGCACCACGACGGCGAGCGTCGTGCCGACGCCACTCATCTAGCAGTGGAGAGAGTGAGCAAAAGAGCAGAGACACGCCCGAACAGGAGAGCAGGGCGGGAATCTGCTGTTGGTGGTATACCACCTCCCCCACCCCCCGCAAGCTAACGACACAACTCCCGGCTCTAAAAAAAAAATTTCAAATTAATTTTACAAGGAGACAACACACACACAACACGCACATGAACAAGACTTTCAAAAGGTTATCTTTGTGTTTCGAAAAGGGTTGCAATTTCAAGTTGGTACGTTCAATATCAACTGATCATGCAAAGCAGTTGCTGCCGTCGAGTTACATGAATAAGAAATGTTCTAGTCATTTATTTTCGTTAATTGCATAATCTTGCCGATGAATATATTGACGTATACGTTTGCCTTTGCATATTAGAGTCTTAACAAAAGCGTTTGAGTGTTTCTTTCCAAGTCCATGCAAAACTCTTATTTATAAGAACTGTATCCTGCGTTGAGATATGAATTTGGAGACCTAACATAATATAAACACACTAAGATAATCAATAAATGTTTAATCAAAGATAATCGTTTTATCCTGATTGATACAACTCCGGATAATGATGCTAAGCCTAATTATCATAATTGCATACATTAACATAATTGCAAGCATTCGCATAAAATAATACGATTATTCCTGTGATTATCATAATTTACATATTTATATTCATTAGCATAATTTATGCGATTTATGCTTTTTTTTAATTATATAACATTTTATTATTTTTATCCAAATTTAATAACCCGACATATACAACACCCTGCCACCAGCTCCCGTAGCCAGTCGCCAGGAGTCACCGCTTCCGCGGGCGTTGTTGCTGGAACATGTGTGGAGATCACTCGCTCGCCATTATTCCCATTGCCGTCGATATGTGTCGGGACGGCGTCGATTGCACCCCGAGGTGGTCCATTCTCTAGGGGGCGTTGGCGTTTAACCTCATGCATCTGCCTAGCACGGGCAAGCTAAGGGCAGTCTCTCATGAGATACCCTCGACTGTCGCACACATAACACGTCCGGGGAAGGGTGGCGGCTCCGTAGTGGGTCCCCTGCCCGCTCCCTCTCCCTCTCCCAGTACGCAGTTGTCTCAAATCGGACTCTAATTGGGACACCCTCCCGGCCAGCCCCCCTACTGTGGAGCATAGCTCACCCATCTCACACTGGATGGTCTTCATATTTCTATTCGCTTCCTCGCGTACGTGGGCCACCTGGCCGGTGATATCTCCTGTTCTGGTCTGTATCCCGGCTACCCACCCCGGGGTTGTCTCGCGGGGTCTCGGGGTTTCCCTTGCTCGTCCCTTTGTTGGGATGGCGAGCTCCTCCTCCTCTTCCTCGTCTGAGAGTAGGCTCGCCACGGCGCACTCCCGTCCCCGTCCTCGAAGCTGCGTGCGCTCACCGGAGAGCTTCTCGCATTTACGCGCGCACTTGACAAGGGTGTTGAAGGGGAGGCGTGCACCGTCTACATTTGGCCGCCACCACGGGGTGCGTGCCAAATATCGCTGGCCCTTCCCGGCGGCGAGGCCCTCAATTAATTTTGCCTCGTACTCCGGGTACGCGATCTGGGTCAGCGCGCGTACGTCCTCGGCGTAATCTCGCAAATCCTCGCCGTTGTTGTGCGGACCGCCGCTCACGGGGCAGGGACTGTCGCAATGCCCCCATCTCTACCCCCCTCTCCCCTATCTCTGCCCCCCCTCTCTCTCCCCGTCTCTGCCCCCCTTCCTCCCCCCCCCCATTGTCTGCTCCTACATTAGCGCTGGCTGACTGGCTGCCCCGGCCATGCTGTTTGCACTGCACAAGCTCACCTCCTCCCAACTCCCCCATTGTTTTGCTCCTGCATTAGCGTGTTGCTTACGCAGTTCGCTTGCGCAGCTCTCGTCTCCCGCCCACTCACTTTAGAATCCTTATAAGCAGTTACATTTGGAGGCTTGCCCCCTCTTTTCTCTCCATCTGATGAAGACCGCTTGTGTTGTGATCGAAACGTCATGAGGTTTTTGCTTTTACTTTCAATTTATTTTAATTGTTTTTTTCTATCTACGTGACTTCACCGAAAGAATCTAGAATATGAATTCCTGTAGTCACGAAAGTTTTAAGTCAAAATAGGATCCACTGCAGCTGGCCACATAGAATAGCCAAATACTCACTGCAGAGGAGAGGCTGCCATTCCTCAGTTGGGAGCTGGGCCGGTACAGACCAGACCTCTATGGAATACGTCTGGTGGACTGGTTGTCTCCACTCACCATGAGGGATAGACAGTCCTCCACTCAGGGCAGGAAACAGTCAACCAGGAGTAGCTCTTCTTATAAATTTAAGAATGAAGGGGTCGTGGGAACATGCGAGATATGAGAAGCTGCGAGTCCCAGGTTTATGGTAGGCTCGCCCGTGACAGACACATACAGTACAGAGATGCAAACGATACAGGCACAGAACAGACATAATGACGTCGACACGAAGACAGAAACAAAGAGGCATAGAGACAGTAACACTTCTCTTTTCTGTAAGTGGGCTTGGGCCAGGGAATGGAAAGCATCCCAGGAAAAGTCCACCAGGAAGTTCAAGCAATGAAATCAGCGCATGTGTGTACACAGGCTGTCGAGGCAAGTATGGTCAGCAAGCATCTATGAAGGCCATGTTTACACACCATGCATCAGGCACTCATCTAAGGCTGAGTGGATCTAGGGGAGGTCCAATCTAAATTTTAAGTGGAATACCGTTCATCAATAACTTACCAAAATTTGCAAATATATGCCATTTTTATAGAATGTAAAATGAATACCAATATTTACATGTATATTTTCGTTAAATTAAAATGCATATTTAGCATAAATAGATTTGGGTTGTTTTTCTAGAACATAATCGGACGGGTATGTAAGGGATCTTACTTTTTAATGTACAATTTATACAGGACTGCCTCAAAAGTACATCGCACATTAGCTTGGTGTTTGGCATCGCTTTATTCCACGCAAAATTACAAAAGTTTAATCTTTGAAAACATGTTTAATTAGGCGATTTAGTTGCACGATTAAAAAATGCTCAGATGGAGCCTCGGGCTCACTCGATGGGATCGTGTCAGGAACGAAGACGTTCGGAAGCGACTTGGTGTGGCCCCCATTGCGGACAAGATGCTTGAGGCAAGGCTTTGGTGGTACGGCCATGTGATGCGAAATGAAGAGTCATCAGTGGCCAAGACTGCTGTGCGTATTGAGTCAGAGGGCCGCCGTCCACGCGGACGTCCGAAGAAGCGATGGATGGACCGAATAAAGGAAGACATGAAGACGGTTAACGCATCCCCTGAAGATGCCCTGGACCGAGCCAAATGGAGAAGACAATGCCGAAAAGCGGACCCTGCGCCACAGCGGGAACAACGCTAGGAAGAAGAAGAGTTGCACGATTAAAAAACAATAATCGATTATGTTTACTGCCATTGCATCAACCCTGCAATATTTTATAAACATTTCAGCTACAAGAGAGCAGACTATACACCGTCTTCACAAATCCACCCCTCCGCATGCAAAATAAAAGTACGCTTTTATGCATATGCATTATGCCCTTCCAGCAGGCCGCGTCGCTGATGGGATGTGTAAAATGTTGCTTTCCAAGGCAGTGGCGCATTTGACGTTGTCGTGCGGCGACGGCAGGGTGTGTCTCATGTAGTCGTGGCACCCGCCGCCGTGTCGTGGTGCACGCCGCTACATCGTGGTGCACGCTGCCATGTCGTGGTGCACGCCGCTACATCGTGGTGCACGCTGTCAAGCCATAGCGGGCACCGCCTCATCGTGGCGCGTGCTGCTACGTCGCCGCGCTCTTGTGTTCGTCTTCGTACGCGATGGCGACACCCCGGCGCCCCTGCTGTACACGCGACACGCGCGTCTGACCAAGACGCGGGTCCAGGCCCTGCCAGTCACGGGCAGCCAGGTAACCAGCTGCGGACCGCACACACGGTCAGTCAATGCACCTTCATTACTGAAGAAATAATCAGACACAGCAGCAGCAGTAGTGGTGGGTGGGGACAAGAGGTAGCGGTGGAGTAGCTATCACGACGAACAAAATCCCTCCTGGAGCAGCAAGATAAAAGATTTCCCATACAGTCATACCTCGGTATACGACCGCTTTGGAATATGTCGAAGTTGGTATACGTCGTATTTTGACGAGAAAAAAACTTTCTTGGGATACGTCTTGCTTGGGATACGACGCGCTTGCTAGAACTTGTGTGGGTGGGGATGAGTCACCGTGTACAGTACCCGCGTACACAATACTGTTACGGTTCTAACAAGCTCTAACAAGCCGTAACAGTATTGTGTAGAATGACCAGACAATGTCACACTTCACGAACATTCTTATATAAAAGGCAAAAACAAACTTCAATGGACAGGTTTTTACTAAACCTCAAACCTGGTGAGCCTCAACCAGGTCCAAGTCAAGAAAAAAGACAGACAAGAGAAAGAGAAAAACCCCCAGAATTTCAGCTTCCTAAAGTTTTAATGGAAGGGGACTCTCCTTCCAAAAAACAACATCTCCTCCTCCCCTTCCTCACCACCATCCTCATAGGCTATCAACTCCTCTCAGTAAGGTAAAGTGATGTTAAATTTAATTTTTATTTCAATTTATTTTAATTTATTTATGCATTTATTTACATTTATGTATGCATTTTAGTGATAAGTAGTGTCTAAATTATTTTATACAACCCCATTAATGTACAATATGCCATATAAAATATAATTTCTTATACTCTGGAATGGATTATTTCCTTTCCCTTTATTTCTTATGGGAAAAATCTTTGGTATACGTCATTTTCGGTATAAGTCCTACCTTCTGGAACGAATTAACGACGTATACCGAGGTACCACTGTATCTGCATTTTGCATTTGTGCAGAATTGTACCTGCCGATTGGCTGGGCGCCACTTGCAGGTTGTGACCTCGGACGAGCAGGGCATCGGTGGGTCCCATGTCCGTGGGGTTCTCTACCCCCCGCGATTGACACCTTATTGCTCCAGTGATTAGAGACACGTCTCCCTCCGTTCCCTCCTCCTCCTCTTGCGATTCTGGCAGTGGCACGTGATGTGGGTAACCTGCAAGCAGAAGTTATTTGTAGTAAGATGTCTGTGACGTTCAAACCCACATACTGTTTTTTATCTAGGCGTCGCTTTGTCAAGAAATTACATGACTGTATTAATTATAATTAAGTCATATTCCTTTGCATAGTCAACAAAAGATAGGCATAATTGTAGTGTGATTGTTTTCTAATTTGTATAATATCGTTTTTCGTCAAATTAGGACCCATGTCTAACAAGAAAGGTTCCTTGCATATCAACATCTGGCAGTTCACCAGCATTGCTTGAGACACTAAATTTCAGAACTGGTCAAGAGGTTGCTTGTATCAAACCAATATCTCCTGAAATTATGCACTTCCTGAAAGCCACGTGGCCAATGAGATGGGCAAAAAAACCCTTGCATTGTTACGTGGAGATATGACAAGAAAGCATATTGCATGCTTATTTATTTTGTAATTCTTCAGGTCAGTTGATGTAGTTGTTCACGCTGTCAAAAAAACCAGGCCAAAATCACAAATATGTAGAAATATATTCCAATTACAAGACTGGAACAAAAGTGAATGTCTGACTCCACATCTGGCAAAACACAAAACGACTACACCACATCTAAAACGCATCACGTGTCTTCACAACTACCGGCCTATGGGTCTAAAATGGCATCAAACCTGGGAGCAGCTCCCTGAAGTCTGAGACGAAGCTTCCAGTCCACGGGCGCTGCCGGTTGCAGGCCACCTCCATTTCAAAGGGTGTCACTATCGGCTGGTAAAACTCCGCGCCGTCCAGCAACGAGTTCTCGGGGCACGCGACCAGAACGAACACGTCTATCTCTGGAAAGTTGGCGAGCTTGGCGGGGTTGGGCTTGCCCACGACGAACACCTGCCAGCGCTTACCAGCGCGTGCCAACGCACGCTTAAGCTGCTCGATGATTTCCAAAAATCCAACGACGCCCAGGGTGCCCACCAAAATCCCGACGAAGCCGGCGTCTCTTGCCCGCTCCACCAGGTAGTACCTCCGCTTCACCAGGCGGCTTGTGCTGGCCGAAGCCCTCTGGCTTTCTCCGCTCTCTGGGTCGTACGTAAAAAACTCACAATTGCTCCAGCTCATCATAAAATTAGTCAGGGTGATGCTCTCCCTGCCAATGTAGAAAACGCTGTAATCCACCAGCCGAGAGCCAGCTTCCACCAGCAGCAGGCGGCCAAATGCACGCTCGGTGCCGTCCGTGCGACACGGGTCCTCAGCCGGCGGCACGTCTTCTGGGGTTTGATCCGCAGGTTGAGACTCAACTCGAGCGAACCGCACATGAGGGTACTCTGGACCAAGGATGTTCTCCAGATCATCTGTATGAACACACGTTCACTATTAATATGGCACACGGATCATTTTGCAAACATGGTCAGTTTTGGAGTTTAAACAGCAATTGCATTGATATTCAATATTTAAGGCTGTCGTGGTTTAACGGTTGGCACACTAGACTTAGAATCGAGAGATTGCTGGTTCTATTCCTTATCCAGCGCAACAATTTAAACAATGCGGCAAGTTTATTAAACCCTCTGACATCTGTGCACCCAGCAGTATAATTCAGTTCTACAGTGGGTGCCATGGGAGAAAGTGTGGGTATGCCTACCTCTTCCAACACGTCTGGTCAGCGTGGAAGAGTAGGCCAAATACTCTTTAGCGTTCACTCAAGTGGATATCCTTCTGCCAGCATTGGTGTTATCAAGTAATTTCAGGGCTGCGTCTTTACCTATTTAATCCACTGTTTATAAAAACATATACGTCAACAATAGGACAGATGAGAACGTAAAATACAATTGCATAAAAATACCACTCCTTAGCAGAATTAAGTTAAGACATTTGGGCGTCGACATCATGCGAGCGGTACGCATTCCCCGCTAGTTGTAGCGGATCGTGGTTTAAATCCGGAAGACCACCCTGGCTAATACTACAAGTGTATTGACAATAAAATACTAGGTGCCATCTGCTTCGCTCGCAAAGATGTTCCACAGGGTTCTGTGCATGCTTCCATTCTATTCTCAACTATATAAATTATATAGTATCAATCTATCTCTTTCTACACTTCCACTTTATTCTCAATACCCCAGGATTTTCACTAGATAATGCACAACCACAATTACAAGAGGACTTTATACAACCATGCAAAACAACTGGATAGCTTTGAATCCCCAACTGCACGCTAACACAAGACAATGTTTGACCGTTATGAGCCCCAACTCTGACAGCCGGAGACATCGCACTTTCTCCATCACCACTGTCTGCAGCACAACAACTGAAAATGTTTCCTCGTAAAAATATCTTGAGGTTTGGCTCGATTCCCATCTCAACTTTAAACCTCACGATGCAAATTTTTAATAATTTTTATAAAAAGGGGACTTTGTATATAAACAAATTCTGTTCCTCATCTTCTACATAGAAACATATGGGAGCTGCTGCCTCCATGCCTCTCATAGACTATGCTGACATCAGATACAAATCAACCTCTGCAACCGACTTTGTATTTCTGAAACTCTTATCTTTTATTTCACCTTACTCTTTGTTACAAAATCCACCCACACGCGACCTGCCGATACACCAATGTATGTATAGAGAATCATAATTTTGATTTATACTGGAGGAATTCGCACCTCCAATTAGCGCGGTTGGCTACATACGGTGTGAAAGAAGTTCAACATATGTACAATCCGATAAGCTATAAAGAATTTTTTCACAGATGTCCAGTTGGGAGGAAAACAAACTACTTCACTCACCAGTGTGATCTAGTTGTACAATATTCCTGAAGGACTCTGTTCTCGGTCTTTGCAATACTTATGGGTTTTTTTGTCTTTGTTGCTGCTGTTTCCAAGCACCACCTATCTCTCCCCTTGTAAAATAGCCGGGCAACTGGCTCAATGGAATCATCCATGCATCAAGTTAAATAACATTTCCTCCAATATCACCTCTTTCAACTTAAATGGAGATTCATTGGGCCATTGGGCGTTAATGCATAAACACTCAGTCCTTACCGATGCAATGTTAATTCAGGACCTAAACCCTCAAAATCTTAAGGTGCCTCACAGCACTAAAGTGCATTGTACAAAGGACACAGAACGCACGTGGTTCTCATTCTCTGAATGCCCCCAACATCTGGAAACCCATCGCCTCAACTCTATCCTGTTACTCTCGCACCATCTGAATCACAAATTCATACTGAACTGTCGATTCCTTATGATAACTTTACCTGCAACTACATCTGATTTCTTGTATCCTGGTCTATTTAAAAATCACTATTGAACTAAAGTCACCCTATTACTGTTGAATTCCTAATGTTGCATTGCAATATATTTTCCATTTCTCATGTGATGCTCGTTTTTGTTCTTGTTTCTATTTGTTTCAATACTTTCTTTAATTTCACTTTTGTCATTTTGGTAACTCAGGTCACTCTTGCAACTGAGACTACCCTTGATCTCTTGAGTTCTCATCTGGTTCAGCAAAAACAAACTTTAGAGATCCCGTGTTATGGAATCATGTTCAAAATGTCAAATTTGAAAACAAAATTATGCTGCAAATTACTTGCTTGGTATACACGTAGCAATTCATCACCCCTTACTGCAAACCTTGGCAGGGCCCTCTTGAAAAAAGTGTTGAGGCTCAGTGAGGCTTATGATTGTAGGCGTCCCTTAATACTAGCCGGGCGGCTCGATGGTACAGCGAGTGACTCACAATCAGAAGGTTGCCAGTTTAAATTCTGGTTGGGAGTGATCCAGCATATCAGAATCAGAAAATGTATTTAGACAGGAATCCGATTAGCTATGAAGCTCTTTCTCACAGATGTCCAATAAACCATCCCTCCAGAGTTGATAATATGAGTGCCACTTCCGTGGGAAAGTCAACGACGGTTGTCCTATGGACAAACTGTCCCCTGCCAGATGAATACGGATTTCATCACCAGCGCAGGGATGTTAATTGGAGGCTTGCACTCAATGCTCATTTCGAGCAGAAAATCGCTTTGACTTATGACCTGAGAGGGCCAGGCCGCGAGCACCGACGACAGGACGCGAGGCCTACCCAGGGCGTGCTCGTACTGCACGTCGGCCAGCACCACCACCCGCTGCGCCGTGGACGGGAAGACGCCGCGGAACGCCGCGAGGCACCGCGACGCGTCGCACTCCCGGCGGCCAAACACGCGCAGCACGGGGAGGAGGCGCGCGGGGCTGAGGCAGGCGTGGCCATAGTGGATGAGGCCCTCTGCCCCGGCGTGCTGGGCCGCCACCTCGTCCACGCAGCAGCTGCCGGGGGAGACGACGCTCGGCATGAGGCAGGGGAACTACAGAATCGCTCCACCACCTGCGCTCGTGTGACACGTTCACACTGTACGGCGTCAGCCACGGCGCTGTTAGGAACGGTGAATGAGGCCGAGAGTAAGTAGTGTCATAGGAAAATTCAAATAAGTAATCAAAGGGGGGGGAAATAACGTAATTTGCGTATCAGCATTATATATTTAGTTTGCAGAGTGTGTGGTGTTATGTAGTGTGTGTGGGTGTGATCAAGTGATGACGGTCAACCATGTAATGGATGCTGATGATCTGGTAATTGGTGTTGTCTCTGAGGAGTTGGAGACTACTGTTGAACCTAGAGCTTGCCACTTATCATCAGCCCTTCAAAAACAAACTGCTTGAGTATTTTGTCATCATACACGCCAACCCTTCAACTTCCGATGATAGGTGGCACAGTTGTGGATAAAATTGCGAAGTTCCCATACTTAGGTAGTGTGCTTATGACAAGTTCCAGTTTGGCGGCAAAGATCTTACTGCTAATCAGTCGAGGAACATAATACATTTATGTGACTGCCTATTGCTGTCACTCCACACGAAGCCACAGTCAAGCTATCCCTGCTCTTTGCTTGCGAAATGTGGACCCCTCTAATGGAACATGGACGCCGGTTTGAAACTTTCAGGCTGGCCTGTCTACGATCCATTCTGGGTTGTGAGCTCACAAATCCTTGAAAGATCTGGACACCTTCCCATCAGTGAGGTCGTCCGGCAGGCAAGGTTGCGTTGGGTGGATCATGTAACCCGCATGCCCAGCAACCGGATGCCCAAGCATGGGCTGGAGAAGAGATGGACTCATGCGGTATGGGAGGATGTGAAGCTGAGTGGACTTGCCGATGATTGGTACCAGCTGTGTCAAGATCGGCCTTTATGGAGGAGGCTAGTGGAGGACGCTACTGGGCACTTTGGGGCAGTCGTCCTCCAACAACAGTGGAGGGTAGAGAAGCGTCGCCTGGAGGTCCCCATACCAAAGCGCGCGGGGCCCCCCAAAGCGCGGGGCCCGGGGCCCCTATTCGCCGTGACCCTCGGGACGGTTCTGTGTACAGTGCAACTATTTAGTGTGCGCAGTGCGTGTACAGTGCAGCTGAGTGACGGCACCTGCCGTAGGTGGAGTCGCCGAGGACGAAGCAGAGCGCGCCGCTCTCCTCCTCCAGCGCCCACGCCACCCGCGCCGCGTCGCCCAACATCGCGTCGGGGAACTGCAGCGCCACCTGCATCGTCACCACGTTACCCACCTCGTCACCCCCACATCACCACACCTCGTCACCCCCACCTCGTCAGCCTCATCTCATCACCACCACACCATAATACACATCTCACCACCCACCCGCCACGTGGTCATCCCCACACATCACCCTCGCTTCGTCACCTCTAATTCAGTCACCCGCACCGCACGCATTCCACCTCCCTGCAGCTCTCCTCTCCCACCACCCTCGCCGCAGCATCCACAACATCACCGCGTTACCCACCAAACATCACCCGCCACCACCACCACCACCCCACATCGCCCCCGCGGCTACCGTGCGCAGGCTGTGGAGTCGCACGAAGGCCGCGCTGCGCTCCACCTCGAACACGCCGCGCAGCTCGTCCGGGGCCGTCGGAGGCGCCAGAGCCGCCGCCTGCCCCCCCTTGCCGCCTCGGAGCAGCGCCTCGCTCGTGTCGCTACTGAAGGCCGACATGGTCCCCTGGACTACCAAGGTCCCCGAAGTGTCCCAGGTCCCCTTCGAGTCTCGCAGACACAAACACGAGACCCCTCGCTCTGACCCGGGGCAGCGCGACTCTTCGGGCTGCTGCTGCTGCTGCCACCTGGTGTCCACAGAGGGCATCAAAAAGCCTGGCTCCTGCTCGCTCAATCTCCACCTCCTTGCTCCATCATCATCAACATCATTAGCCATGGAGCACCCCCCCCCCCCCACACTGCACACTTGAGCAGCTGTTTCCTGCTCAAATGAGCACGAGGCTGTGGTCATCTGTTAATAGCCGAGCCAATGGTGGAAATTCCCATGGTATTGTAAAGTTGACCCAGAGGACAACCCCTGCTGATGTCTTCAACTCTCCTGCATCTCTTATATTCATGGTTATGAACTTGTTTAATTTGAACACATTATTTTACCAGGCAAGGCCCACTGAGCCATATAGCTCTTTTTCAGAAGCGACCTGGCCACAAATGATAGCTCAACGAAGGGGCTTCATGATGCCCTCAGTCTAAATGTCTGTGGTGAGGTTCTTTTTGGAGCCGGCGACTCTATCCCAGGTCTCCTGAGTTATCGCGGGGCTAAACGCACTTTCCTACCATTGAAAAAAAACACCGATTCCTCAAAATTTTATCGTTTTCATGAATCGTGATAATCGAATCGCAGGTGGTGGGGGCGGCTTAAGAGCATATGTCGCTCTCATTGGCTGAGCGAATGACAGGGGCGAGTACATTTCCTTCGCCGGTGCTGCTGCGTGTTGTCACTGGCAAGCAGTTTAGATATCGTAAAAGAAAATTGTCCAGGGCAGAGCGCAATAACAAATCCGCATTCTACGGGGTCACGCTAAGCAAGGTCTGCCTGTAACGGACACAGCATCTGTGCACACAACTGATTTCATCGCTCCATTTTCTCAGCAAATGTCCTCATTCCTTCAACTGCCACTTCCATTATTATCTTGGCCATCGTCCCATAAATCCGTTCTCGCCACGTGCCCCTTCCCGTTATGCCATTCCAAGAAGAAGAGTAGCAGGCCATTATGCGTCGGCATCTTGGCATAAATTCGAATTGAGCAACACATTGCAATATCGCCCGACGCTGCGAAAAGCTGGCAAGACGCTTCTGGAAAGTTTAGAGACTGGCCGAGGTTTTCAAGGGAAAAAAGTGGAGTAAAATACGACCCTCAAGACAGCCAGGGCTAGATATGAAATATTCCGGCAACACAGGTTATGTTAATACAGCAGAGACGTGGAGACTAGTGGCTGGCTCTTCACATTTTATCAAACTGTTAAAACAAAAAGTTAAGGGATCCATTACTCAGTTAACTTTTTTTATTAAACAATATTTAGTCAATTACCATTTGCTTGCTCATTGTTAGGATGAATACAAACTGTACAAATCCTACCAGAATTTGTAGCCAACTCACAAACAGGATTAAAATGTATCACATCATTTTAATTTTGTGAAAAAAAATAATTTATGAAGCACAATTTTAAAGCAAAAATATTCTACATTGTGACAGGTTCCATTCATTAAGTGACGAACTGAAATCTAAACATGGACCAAAGCACACTTGCAGATTAAGCAATGTTGGAGAGTGATTTGCATTACACTCACTGCTTTTTACACTTTCAGATAGATGTAAGACAAATTCACTACATACACGTTGATCCAAATGTTTATTACGATTCACCGCATTGTCAGAAAGGTACAAAAAAACACTTAAAACATTCTACGTATGCTTTTGTACGACAGTTACTTGTAATGAAACCATGTGTGCCACTTTATGCAATCGTTAGTAAGTTGAATGCAGCGTAAAAACCGCTGAGAAACCAAAAACTCTGGGGCAGCAGGCAGTCTGTCTCTTGAACCGCCCCCAGCACTGGATTCTCGCACCCAGCCCAGACGTTGCGATGTCACTCCCCCTTGTGACTGCGCTTGCTCTTTCTCTTGGACCTGCAGCGCCACACACACAACGCGCATCACTGTAGCAAAACGGCTGGTGAAAGTACTTTGACGTTTAATTTTCAGACCTGACGGTGTCACACAGCACATGAGAAAAGGCCTCACCGATCTGGTGAGCGCGAGTGGCTACGGTGGCGGTGGCTGCGATGTTGACCTGGCATAGGAACAACGGAACAAACAATATATCAGACCAAAAGTGCAGCGATTGTAATGTGTTTATGGCAACATTATTACATTATTGTAGGTGTTCCTTAATAATAATAAACCTGGCCAAGTGGATCAGCGGTAGACAGAGCGGCTCGCAATCGGAAGGTTGAGTTCAAATAAATACCACTATGTGGGAAAATGAATGGTGGTTGTCCTGTGGATAATGTCAGCTGCAGGATATAAAACATTACTTCTTCTGAATCTCTCAAGGCTCAGTATTCACCATTATTTGACAGCGCTACCATCATTAACATACACACACTACAATAATGTATTCAATTTGTCAATGGAAAAAAAACAAGTAATTACTAGTGTAATCAGTTTTCACGGCAGGGGGGCAACAATCTCTGGGTTTTTACCAATCGAGTAGTTTGCCTTGTTATTTTAAAATTTGGACCCTGACACCGGCACCCTTCTTATAATCATATCCCGGGAAGTTTAATTTAACGTAAATGTCAGGGCAACGACATTTCAAAGGCTTCCAAAAAAACTGATATTTACAAGCAACAACTGCCAGACCCATACACACACACACATGCGTGATGTGGCCACTAATCAAAGAGTGTGTGCGTGCGAGGAGTGGTGCGAGTGGGGGCGGACGAACCGGGCGACTTTGACCGGTGACGCCGTTCCCTCTCACGCGATCGGTGCCGCCGGGGGGGGCTCTTGCTGCGGTGCCGTTCGCGCCGGGGGGACAAACTGCGGGGACGGCACAGGAACAAATCCGCTTCACCGTCATCGCAACAACAACAAAACCACGCAGCAGCCTGCTCTCCTAATCCCGCTTTTCACTCAAGATCAACGTACGTCATCGTGGCCAAAGCTGTGGATGCCACTACACCCCACTGCGACAAATACCTCATTGCAGACCCCACGCAGAAGCTCCCTTGCTTCGATCGTCCACAAACCATATGGGCTACAACCCTAAACCTAATACGTACAAACCATGGCAGATGCAGATACTTGATGCACACGTGTAACATGTTAAACTCTCCGGTGTGCGACTGTGGTCACACAGAACAGAACCATGGAACATAGAACTACTCTGGTCGATTCACAAATACGGAGGAGGGAGCATCACAGTCATGATCCTCTCCGCTACTCCTGACAATTATCTGGCTTAACCACCTCAATGTAAAATTATAGTTGTTGCGCTACATCAACATCAACCATACCAAGAAGACCTCATTGCGAATGCTTTCTACCCTCCACCAGATCCCTCACCTGCTGCACAGTAGATACACAGTGACCTCCACGATAGTAATAATTCATATAATAATTATTGCATTTAGAATGCACCCATAACGGAACAAAACATCCCAGAAAGCAGCGTTTTAGCCTCGGGAACCAGCTAATGGCAGCTTGTCCCTGTGCGGCACAAAGTGACTCGACACGTAACCTGAAAGCGGGATTAAGCCTGTCAGTAGGGGGCCATGATTTCCGTGTTACCAATTCAGTAATCTTCAGTGTGATTGTCGAATTTGGAAAATTTCAACCGTTACGGCAGCACACAATGGTCTATTTTAGAATGGCATCATGTGATCTTAAAGATCTACTATGAAGTATACGACGTGAAATATTTTTACGGTTAAAGCACACCGCAGTATTAACCTGGGCAGTCTGCCAGATTCGAACAGCGTTAGCTCTGCAACAAGCGGTGAATGCGCTCCCGCTGGATCACCGCCCCAGATCTGCTCTAACAGTTTCTCCCACCATCTGACCTTAGGTCTTCTCTCTCCCTTGGTTACCGGACTCATGGAGACCGCTCTACTCCCTGTCTCCAGTAATCGGGCCTCCACATGCTACCTCTTGCGCTACATGCAGTCATGAGACCACGGGAAGCAGATACATCACCAAGCAGCAGCCCAGACAGAGACGTACCTTCTCCTCTTTGGTGATCTGCTCCGTCTGAAATCAAACAAAAATACACATCGTACTCTGTGTAAGCACTCATGCAAATGCAATTCCACACAATCCCAACATCTGCTCTGATGAGCAACAAGCCACGAATGCACCACATATGGATATTTCATTAATCGATACACCAAGGACACACAGCCATAGTTCTGAGCTCTCACCAGTATTTTTGAAGAATAGAAATTGAGGGTACACTTCCTGCTATAACATACTACCTTCTATGATTCAGAAACATCATGGTCATTGACAAAAGATATAAAAAATATAGCATGTAGAGATGCGTGCTATAAATAACATTCAATCGACACACACAGCAAACATGAAATGGCATGCATACACCCACACCCAACACACAAGACACCCACACATACCCTAACTACAGACACGCATACGCATTGAAAACACAATGACACGTGTAGTGTAATAGCGCCGGCTGGTGGCTAGCGGCGGCAACTGTAGTGGACAGACAGTACATACACTGATGAGCGTGTACACGGCTGTGTTGGCAGTGAGAGTGGCCCATGTGGGTCTGTATTTGAGTGAGAGTGGCCTTTGTGGGTCTGTATTTGAGTGAGAGTGGCCTATGTGGATCTGTATTGGAGTGAGAGTGGCCTATGTTGGTCTGTATTTGAGCGAGCATGTACCTATATGGGTCTGTATTAGAGAGAGCGTGTGGCCTGTTTGGGTGTGCAGAGTAGGGGCAGCACGCGACCTGCGTGGAGGGGTCTTGCTGCGGCGGAACCGCGGCGAGGGCGTGCGTCGTGGCCGCTCGGCGTCGCGGTGTTTCCGGCGCTCCACGTCTTGCAGCGGGGCCACCTCCACCTGCCACACGTCGGAGTGAGCGTCAACGCCTCGGTGCAACCCGCCAAGCAGCTAGCTCGGCGCTGCAGCGAGCAGCTCGCAATCCGAAGTTTTGCGATGTCAAATCCTAGGTTTGGGGGTTGACTCATAATCCTTCAAGAGTTGATAGCACGTATTATTGTGCTTGTTTACCCAGGAAAGCCTCACGGAGGGTCGTCACAAGTTTGCGTATGGTCGTGTTGCTGCTGTGTGTTTTCCCAATTGAGAAATTTGCAAGTAAATTTCATAATTGGGATGTTTGGACAATACCAGTTACATTGTGGATTTCTTTAGCTATAGGAGGAAACTAGAGAACCCGGAGGAATCCCATGCAGAACACGGGGGGTGAGGGGAGACCAGACAAACTCCATGCAGTCATCATGAATGTTCTGCCTGTGCTAGGGATTTTTCGTGTGTGTGTGCTGCAGTGTGTAGTGCAGTGAGCGGGGCACACCCTCTTAGCTTCATGGTGGTCTTCATCATCTTCATCTTCATCACTAGATTCTCCTCCATCCAGATCCTCTTCCAGGGCGCTCACCCGCACCTCCAGCTCCTCCACCACCTCCAGCACAAACCGCTTCTGTACCACCACCACAAGCAACCGCCACAACATGAAACAGCCTCTCATGCACCTTATACTTATATCTGACTAGCTTGACTACCCGGCTTCGCCCGAGACTTGGATTAATACACGGCCTACGCGGAGGGTGGGGGGGGGGATGCGTGACGTCAGCAGGCCCCCCCTACTGTGCCAACTTGCTGTGCTTTAGCCACCCGGTGCTCCGCTCGTTGTTCTGAGCGTCGCTCCTCCGCCCTCCGTTGTTGTAGGAGGGCGACTGCCTCCAACTACCCAGTAGCATCCTTCACGAGCCTCCACCACAGAGGCCGATCTTGACACTGCTGGTACCAGTCATCGACAAGTCCACCGAGCTCCACATCCTCCTGTACCACATCACTACATCTCTACTCTAGCCCGTGCCGCGCCCGTTTATCCCCCTCAATCCGGCGGAACAAAAGCTGTTTAGGCATGCGGTGGCTGGGCATGCGGGCTACATGGCCCAGCCAACGCAGCCTTGCCTGTCGTAGGAGGTCACCAATGTGACTTTGTCCAGATCTTTCAAGGATTTGTGAGCTCCTCACACAATCCAGCCTGGTTAAACCCAGGATGGATCATAGGCAGGCCAGCCTAAATGTTTCTAACCGGCGAAGATGTTCCAATAGGGGAGTCCACGTTTCGCAAGCGTAGAGAAGGGAGGGAATTACCATGGCCGAGAAGACCTGGAGCTTCATTCGGAGCGAGAGACCAGGTAGCTTCCACACAGCGTTATGCAGCCGATGAAAAGATAATGCCGCTCGACTGATTCGGAGTGAGACCTCTGCTGTTAAACCACAGCCGGTCATGAGCACACTTGCCAGGTATGGGAAACTCTCCACTCTCTCCACAACTGCCCCATCACCAATTGTGAGTTGTGGGGGTGGATTATGCGATGGTACAAAATACCCAGGCAGGTGCTTAGTTTTGGTGGGGCTGATGGTGAGGCCCCACCTCTTAGTGGCAAGCTCCAGGTTCAGCAGCAGCGCCTCCAACTCCTCCTCTGAGTGAGCAGCAATCACCAGAGCATCGGCATACATAACATGGTTGAGCAATAGGGGGCCATCCCTTGACCGCACCCGGGCATCGATCAGCCTCCCATTGTATCTGTACCAGATGGGAATTCCTCTGGTACAGCCATTGAAGGGTTCACGAACTACGTGGTCAAAATATATGTTAAATAATATGGGAGCCAGAGGACATCCCTGTCGCACCCCAAGATGTAGAGGGAATGGCTCTGACTCACGGCCACGTAGTTTTACGCGGGGCCGCTCATCATCATGAAGGTCCTTAAGGATCGTGAGCAAAGTGTGAGGGACTACGAAAGAATGAAGAACAACCCAGAGGCCAGGACCTACTGATGGTATCATAGGTCTTGACCAGGTCAATAAAGCATACACATGGACTCACATGCACACATGGACCGACAGACACGCAAAGAAATCGACTTACACTGGTGCCACGCACACACAGCAACTAACACACACGCACTATGGACTGACACACACACACATATCGACTCACACACACAGCGACTGATA
Organism: Lethenteron reissneri; assembly: GCF_015708825.2. NCBI lineage: Eukaryota > Metazoa > Chordata > Hyperoartia > Petromyzontiformes > Petromyzontidae > Lethenteron > Lethenteron reissneri. The sequence continues at coordinate 11,780,233 of NC_083817.1, forward strand.
CACACAAAAACACTTAGACGTACACACACATTGGGCGTTGTCCGTTCGAAAAAGACAGATACACGCATGGACTTACACACAAGCATTGACCTACACGCACACACATATGGACTCAAACACACACACATCGACGTGCACAGCAATCCCCGATGATGGCACAGCTATCAGTATCGCAGTACTACGTTTCAGTAAATAGCGTGATGTGAGCAAATCGATACAATAGAAATGCATTGAAGAAATAAGGTGAAATAAGTCTACATTAAAGAGCAGCAATACGCACAGGTAAGTTGAGAAGCAGGCTACAGTCTAAATTATAGACTGCCAGTACGCCGACTCAATGACATAAGCATTGCTACAGTCGACATAAAAAACTGGCAATATGGTCAGCAGCTGAAAAGCAGGATACAGTCGACATGAAAGGCTGAACAGTACACTGAGTGAGGTAAAAATGCAGGCAACTGATTATAGACTGGCATATACTCATAATGGGCGAAAATAAAATTAGCAGTGTAGATAATAGAGTGCGAGTGCACGGACATTAACAGCAGGCAGCTGGCCACAGCACAGACTGGCAGTACACTGTCACAGCGTCATAAAAACACACCTAAAAGGGAAATATTTAGCAACCTAATAATGAAATATTCGTTTTCTGCATACAAACATTATTATTGTAATATTTGCCAACTTATTTGTTTCATAATAGTAAACAATGAACCTGAGTTATTAGCAAAAGATTAAATAAAATTGTACTTTACATTGCCGTGGTGAGGCCTAGTCCCGTGCAGAGCCTGCTGTTTCGCCTAGATTTCCCAGCCGGAGGAGGTGACACATTGCCAGCCTGGGGGCTGGGCCGCTCTCCCCACCCGCGCTGCAATAATGCTATGGAAGCGCTATAATATTAATATCTACGGACTTTATATCAGTAACTGCATGCATTGGGGTGGGGGGGGGACATAAGACTGTGAAGAATGAACCTCAGCGTTGTGTGTATATTTTTTAAGCATTGTTAACGCGAATTACATTTTTTAGCGATCGTGTGTGCGTTGCTAGGGAAACTCCTGTCAGCGTTTCGCGCATGCGCAATTGCGTGCTTTGTCCCGCGGCGGGCGACAAAACTACATAAATAAATAACGAAAAATCGCACAAAATTGCTAATGAAACTAATTTTAAGGTGACGGACGTGAAAAAGGAATAGCGCTTGCCAACCGCGGGGCTTACGGTGTGGTACCTGGCAATTTTTTTTACGTAAACCCCACCGTTTGAGAGCCAAATCCCTCGCAAGCACGTGAAAACACAGACAGATAGACAGACAAAAATTGACATTTATATATAGGAAGATGACAACAAGCATACAAATCTACCACACACAATGCCAAGAGTAGGTATTTTATGTTTTCCTTACAAGGGCAGTGATGATGCAACACTCTCCGGTCATTCTCTTTGGTTTTTTCGGTAAAGTCACGTAGGTAAAACAATTAATAAAATAAATAAATGAAAACAACTAAATTAAATCACGACGTTTCGGAGGCAACACAAGCCTCCCTCATTAGGTGTAAAAAGGCACAGCAAAATAACTGTAGCGAGAGTTATTTGTGATGAGACATTGTTATATATTTATTAATTGTTTTACCTACGTGACTTTACCGAAAAAAAGCTAAGAGTATGAATCCTTGCAGTCACGAAAGCTTCAAATCTAGACTCTCCGGTCACTCGCTCGCCGGTGGTAAGTTGCCTCCTTTTCACTCTTCTATTGCTACTACCATGGTTACTGTTCTCGTGTTTATAAAAAAAACAAATTGCATACAGCATGGGCCTTTTCTCATAGCAATGATGATGTTAATCTTAAAAAAAGTTGCTAAACATTCCACATGATCCTTTTTTTCTGAAAGGATAATTGGTGTCAAAATGACATTGTTAACTGTTAATACCACAGTTAACAACGTGATAACTACCCTGAGGAAAACTCTGAACAGTCTGGAAGCATGTATAATTATTGCCTCATTGAGTTATTACATTTTGACTTAGCTGTCGTGACTGCAGGAATTCATACTTTGTGTCTTTCGGTAGTCGTGAGGAAAATCAGGCTCTCCGATCTTACATTTATATGCAAATTACAGAGTGACATGCTAATCTCTATCAATACAATGGACGCCTCTTCAGCACCTAGTCGTGAGGTGTATCAGGCTCTCCGATCTTACATTTACATGCAAATTCCATCTCTAGCTTCGCCCACTTGGGTTGCACCCTTCTCAAACCTATATAACCTCTTGCTGTAGCAGCTCTCCCACGAAATTTCTCCTACCTCAGCAGTTCTCCTGCTCTATTTTTTCACCTGAAGACGATTGCTTGTGTTACGATCGAAACGTCGTGAATTTTTATTATTTTTCTATCTACACGACTTTACCGAAAGACCCAAACAGTATGAGTTATTACACTTTTATGATTTTCATATATAATTTTTAAGAATGTGAACATAACATAAAAAGGTCGAAGTGCAGCCCTGCAATTACCTGTGCCTTCCAGAGGATACTTTGGCCTACTCTTTCCAGACTGGGCAGACTTCTTGGGAGATTTCAAGTTTATTTTGTTTCGCCAAATAAATACAAACATTAGATCAGCCTATTGACTTTCCAGACCAACATTATCAAGCAGTATTTATTAAGTAAGCAAACTCCGGACCAGCTTACACATTTTGGGTCTCATCAGCAGTAAGGCTTGCGCAACAAAAGCTGTTGCATTACCAGATGTTATTCAGGTGAGAAATTGAAGCAAACAGGAAGAGACTCATTTGCAAGAGTGACCAGTGTCACCAAAATAACAAATGCAAAAAATCAATGTACAGCAATGAAACATGAGGTAGGTGTACCCACACTTTACCCCACCACACAACCTGCCAATCAATGAGCGAGTGGGGGAGGGTGTGGTTTAAGAAACTTTGCACAATTGTTTCCCTTTCCAGACAAGAGGACAGATAATCTGCAGTCAAAAATGCTAGGGACCAGATCACTGAACTTCCCATGCAATTTGCAAGACACTCGGACAACACAGCCGTCTTACCTGCAGCCTGGGCAGAATAATGTCGCAAACCCGCTCCTCTCTCAGCAGCTCATCGATGAATTCATCCACATGGATCATTTCAAATTCTTTGGGAGCACAAACATGACAAGGTTACATCACAGGGTAGAGGCAGTGGTTCCCAACATGTGGTCCACACATATTAAACAATGCCCATCTCTTGTTAACAGCGCTGAGCCAGTGATGTCAATTACCACATTCGAACATTTATTAATGCTGCCATACAGAGCACACATTAAGCTGAAGTTGTAAATGTGGTGTGCCATATCTGAGATCGAGCACACATTATTTTTTTTTTACCTACGTGACTTTACCGAAAAAACCTAAGAGTATGTAGCACACAGTTCCTACCTCTCTCCACTTGATAGTTTTCATAGTAAAGTATTCAGGGCGACTGATGATCCAGTGCTTACGAATTCACTCCAGTCACTCGCTCACCGGGAGTCAGCCGCCTCCCTGTCACTCATTATTTTATCGCTACCACGTCTACTGTTCCCATGAACTTCACTTATTGATTCCTCCACCAATGTCGAGGACTCAATGGCCATTTTGTTTCATCAATACTGTGTTCAACTGCTGGACTGCAGGTCACAATGCGTCTTCTCTTTCTGCTTCTTACCCTCTCACTGCTCCAATTTAGATTTCCCTCCCATCGTCTCTTTCCCCAGGTCTATAATCATCTCGGTGAAATACAACACGTTGACTTACAACTTTCAAAGTGCTAAACTTAACATGTAGGCTTTCATGACAAACATTATGATCTATTATAGATGTTTGTGTCAGATCGCTCCCTTGTGGGTGCACATTAAAGACATCACACCACCTATTTAAAGCCCAAGACTGGAGGACATTTTTTACAATTCTGGCAACTGACTGATGATGCCGGTTGTAACTACCAGCGAAACATCCATACCCAGTTGTTAAATGTTGTGAAACCACTCTCTGACACTACCAATGTGCTGCTTTAAGCAGTAATAAACCGACACGTTTGTGTTCATGGCGTGACAACTTTTATTAATCGACTGCGTTGGGTGGAAGAGTACGCCACACATTTTACTCACGTGGCGATCTGACCCAAAAAATGTATTATGAATTCAATACGCTGTTCTTGCTTCACGTTGGATTGACCACAAGTTAGAGAAACCCACCACCGCTCCGTGCCTGTCGTTTGATCTTCCTGTAATCGTTGTAGAGTGGCTCCAAATACTTGTAGCAGTCCATGGGGGTTCCAGTCAGCCGCATGTACATGGCTCCCAGAAGCCTCACATACCTGTGCGACACATTTAAATTTACAAATTATTTTAGGAAGCTTTTTTTTATATAAACTGTTGCCGAGCACATGTTAAGCGCCCAGTAATAAACAGCACTTATTAAAGTTACAATAGATAAAGAGTTAACACAGTTTCTTGAATTTAGCAAGGTTATTATTATTGTTGTAAGAGCTTAGGGGGGAGAGAAACGAAAGGGAGGAAATTGCAAGGTGGAGCAGTGCAAGGGGAATAAGCGGAAAGGCTAAGCGGTGAGAGGACACGACGTTTAGACTGTTGTTTCGTCGGTAAACTAAGTCGAGCAATGTTTCCAAATGTGCAGCGAGGCGCAAAAAATGCACTTCAAGATCAATATTGTCATCATGGCCAATGCCGCTGATGCCACCATACCCACCACCCTCCGCCAGATCCTATATGGTCTTAGACAAGGGAAAGATCCCCCATATAGCCTTAACAGACTGTTGGGGCAAGTGATGTTAGCGAGCACCTCTTAAGGCCGGCACGGGACACGTGGGGGTAGATGGCTAGCACCACGCCCGGCCGCCTTTGCCTCCCCAGTGGGCGATGTTTACACACTGCATCAGGTACTCATTTTAGACTGAGTCGACCTATGGGAGGCCCAGGACGGGGTCAGATAATTGTCACTGCCGTTGTTGGTCGAGAGCGGGAATCGAACTCGGCTCGCCGGGTTTTTAGCGCAGCGCGCTAACCGCTAATCTGGTCTTGGACCACATAGATAACCAACATGGAGACCCATAGACTCACACAGAGACCTCATAGATCTGCCCGAGTCTCCCACCATCTGCTCTTATGGCTCCTCGCTACACGGTTAACTTGTTGCGATGTCTCACTTGAAGTCCTCGTTTCGGATGAACTCAACCACGATGTCTTTCTCTGGCTGGATCTGCAACATCTTGAGCACCAGGCACAGAAAGGGAGTGGGCTTTATGTTTCCCCCGTACACTCCGCCCACGAAACGCAGCTCCATCGCCTTGTCCACCACCAGCTCGGCTGCCGGGACACACGCGCGAGGCGCAACCGGGGTGAATACACGCAGCAGAAACACAACACAAGCACACAGAGCAACGATGCCTCAACAACCTGTTGGTGGCGAATGCTGTTGGCGAGCACCTTTCAAGGCCGGCACGGCACACGAGGGGGTGGGTGGCCAGCACCACGGCCCGGCCGCCTTTGTCTCCCCACTCAGCGGGGATATTTACAAACCGCACCTGCTACAGTACTCATTTAAGGCCGAGTCGATCGAGGGGTGAGGTCCAGGACCGGTTCATTTTTATTCGTCACCCTATGTTGGGCCCTAAGAGACGTTTTGCCAGTGCGCTAACCGCTGCGCAAAGTTCGTAACGCACTCAACGCACAGAGGCAGCCAGGCACCCAGGCACAGAGGCACCCAGGCACAGAGGCACCCAGGCACAGAGGCACCCAGGCACAGAGGCACCCAGGCACAGAAGCAGCCAGGCACAGAGGCACAGAGGCCGCCGCCGCGTGTCGCCATTGCAACTCCGCAGGCGGCTGCGGGGCGCGCGCGGAAGGAGCGAGGCTCCGGCTACGGTCAAACGCGCGCCGCGCTCCTCACCCGTGAGCGCGAAGCATTCCTCCTTCCAGTACTTGGACTCGTAGATGCGCGTGCGGATGATCTTCTCCACCAGGTACTGCGGGTTGGTGCCGCGGATGCTGTGAGCGTCCTTCACCGTCCGGTTCGCCATCGCCGCCTCGGGCCGGAAGCGGCCGCCTCTGACCCCAGCGGCTGCGCCGACGACCCCGGAAGGGATTTGTGGATGGGATTGTCACGCGCACGTGCCGATCACGTGGGGGCCGCGTTCCGCTATGGCAACGCTCAGCTGTGGTCTGGGGACGTTGCAACCAGTCAATTGTGGACTGTAGCCGCCGCGTTGGGTCGGTGAAAAACGACTGCGCGCTTAATGGAGACGCCCAGGCGTTGAGATGTGATCATGGCCTAAGCTCGTTGATGCCACCATCGCACTCCATTTCCAACGCGTTATACCCTCCGTCAATCCCCGCAGCTGCGAGTGCTGCTGCACAACAGCGACCTCAGATCTGCCTACCAGTCTCCCGCCATCTGGCCTTGTCTTCTCTTCCCCTTGGTCGCTGGAGAACACTCGATCCAATACAGGACATATGTCCGCAGTCCCCCTCCCCGCCTCCGCTATCACAGGATTTGTTTTTGTCCTTCCACTGGCTCAATACCTTAAGAGACGTCGTTCGGTGCTCAAAAGTATTTGGAAACGTTAACTTTATTTTCACAACTGTGAAACATTACATCTCTTGAACATTTACTGAAACTGGTAATACGATCAGAGCATTAAATATACAACACCAACCGTGAAATGTTTTTATTAGATAACCTACATTGTTAAAACATTATTGCAGGCAAGGAAATTATGTTATGATGAAGACCATCCGTTAATATAATATAAGTGACGCAATTTTACGAGAACACCTCGGTCAGACGTTTCATAACCAATTTACCAACTCAGAAAATCCCACTAAATATATTTAGAAAGTTCTTCATAGCGTCCTCGTCATCCTCCTTTTGTTGTACACTAAAATGTTTAACAATAACGACAAGCATTACAATAAGTGTGTCAATTTAAAATAATCCTCACAGTAGGCCATATTATTCACTGACTATACTTGTTAACCCAGGAAAGCATCAGTCAAAAATTATATTAGCCCATAGGGGGCGACAAATGCTAATAATACAGTAAAGGTTTTTGTTTTGGTTAGATCGCATAAATGTGTCGTTAACCCACCACCACCCGACACAGCAAATTAGTAAAGTTTGTCACGTAAACAAGACGTACCAATAGTTCATACTTCAGCCCACCGGTGTGTTGCAGAGTAAATGCACGAATCTGGCTGTCCGCCTGATGAAGCTAGTTGTAACCACTGGCGTAGATTGTAAATGTTGTGGAGTTGCTCTCCAACACATCGGCGTGCTGTACTAGTAACGAATTGGCATTTATATTTACGCGATATAACCCAAAAAACCTATATTATGGATAAATGCACATTTACAATTTGAGTGCTGTGATGTTTCGCTGGTAATTACACCCAGCTTCATGACTACTTGTGAGGGTTGCTAATTTTTAATATGGGAGAGTGGGTTTTGATCCATTTTCTGTCCCATGCAATTCTCTCAATATTTTTTATAGGACACCAATGCAGATTCTTTAAACGTGCTCTACGACGACAGAAAGGACAATAACCTGATATAGAATACAATAAATCTTAACATTTTACATTTAGAATGTATAAACTATGCCTTGATTCCTTTTGCACTATTGACACACTATGCACCAGGACGCGAACCAACTGTGGCGGATGACAATTTCTTGACAACCAAGTACACTATAAAGATTCAATTAACTCCCTATTATACACTCGTATAACAGCACCGTCGCTAATTCGTTTTTTTCTTACCCCCGTAGGAAATGTAACCTTTCAATATACGGCGTACAACAGTACAGTACTGTCATTTGCAAATTTGACTCCGGCACACAATGGCCAACTCATCTATTTTAACATCCTCTTCGAAGCAGACGGCGTGTCGTATTTAGCAGTTAATAGACCTACAGTAATATCCAGGACAACCTGCTAGATTCTAACCCTGGGACCTTTACAACAAGCGGGAAAAACCACTACCGCTGGGGCAGGTACTATATAAGAACGTTAAATACGATAATACTACACTCGTGTTTTTGGCCCGTTTTTGAAAGCATTGGTTTTTCTCACCAAGTGGAGCTTGGAGAAAAAAACATGCGACTTTTGGAATCACCGTAGGATTTCTCACTGCATGCCACCTGAGATGTAAAAAGAGAGTAAGAACTTAAATATCGTCCTCCAATCACAATCATGTCAAAAACAAGATGTCATCGTGGTGAAAGCCGTTGATACCACCAGACTTCTCCAAGCAAGGGAAGAAGCAAAACGAGAGTTGTTGTGGTCAGTGGATGAAGAGCGTGGATGAGATGAAAGTCTGGTAAACCGAGTTCTCAACATGTGTTTAGAAATCAATGGGTGAGGCTCAAGCGAAGAGTAATCATAGCAGATAAATATTAAGTGATAAGCAGGTAACTGTCGTTAAATTCTATGAATAATTATAATTTCAATGCTCTATTTGGAACTAAACCTTAAACCACACGTGCGATCATGGTTCATCATATCTTACCAAACGTCCATATTAAATGTAGAATTTACATTTGTATGTGAAGTCTGTGATGCAATTTTACCTGCTCAGGATTTGTCAGCAGAGGTTGATTGGCTTGTGCGACACAGGGGGGAACAGCTTGCTCACATTGCTCCTGGCGATTCCACTGCACATCCAGTCCTGAGCATCTGTCATAAGATCTCTTCCTATGGTTGTTATCCCTCTTGTCGACTCTGCACAACCAGAATGTGGCCTATTTAGTAGCTCTTTCGGTAAAGTCACGTATATAGAAATAAAATAAAAATAGATCACAATCTGATCTATTTTATTTTATTACACGCTTTTATTTAACTCACTGTCTGTTGTTGTTGTATCCTCAAATCTTGTAACTTAATTTTTACCCACTTCCCAATGTGGTATCGACTGCAAACTTTGTATACTTATGTCATACTGATGACAATACTATATTCTATCATAAAAAAAATAAACATATTTTAAAACATTATTTTTTATATGTTATGTTTCGGCTTGGCTTTAATTGTCCACGGTAAACTGACGTTGGCTGTAAATGACCACGGTCCCTTACGTTATGGCAAGCTTCGGGGCCACTTCCTGGAGTCGAGGAGTTCTTCCATTACAAGTACGGTACATTTCAATAAAGCGTATTTTTTTAAAAAGTGTTTTTTTATAATAATTACTTTAATTTTATTTCTACATACGTGACTTTACCGAAAGAACCAATGAGTATTGTATTCCTCTCTTAAGGATCAAGCTGTTTAATTTTCCAGGAAAACCTCACTGACTCCTAAGACTATTTCCAGATCTTGGTTTGGGATGTTTGGCCATTTCCATTCATGAGAAAATTAGTATGTTGGAGAAAACTGGTAAACTCTGAGAAAACCCAGATCATAGTCCAAGCTATCAACAGCTAGAAAGCCCCGATGATCACCCATTGAATGCTTAACCAGACTTAACTGATTAGCTTTGGACTGGTAAGACCTGGTGCATTTTGGATGATTTCGCTGAATAACGTTTACATGTAGAATGTGTGTTGTGTGAAAGGTGATCTGAGAGACACACCCGCTGTCGGCTTGATTTAGAAATGCTGGAACTGGAACATCAGTGACGCTCAAGGGAGATAGTAGTTTGGCCACTCCACTTGGTAACTCTCTGGACTCCGACATGTAATTCACACTCTTGTCATCAGCAAACACATCTGCACGCCGTCACATCGAGGACTTTACCGAAAGAACCAAAGAGTATGGATTCCTGCAGTCACGAAAGCTTCAAATCAAGATTGCAGGTGTAATCTTTGAACATTCATCAATTATTTTGTCTCAATTCAATTCGGGTTCTTTGTCGAGGTGACCTCTGGGGCAGAAGAAAAATAGGTATTAATAATAATAGATCAAATATTACCTTAAAGAATAAAAAAAATGTTTAATGCCAGTGTTAAATTAAATTACCCTAAATTTTAGGCTACCCTGTATATCGGAAACAGCTTAATATGCTTGGCATTGTACTTTTAAAACATTTTATCTGGAAAATAGATCAAGAAATTTAATTTTTATTTATTTAATCATCTATTATAATACATTCCCAAGTGAATAAATGTTTGCTCTTTTTATAGTCTGTGGCTCATTTTAAAGCTATCCGACAATGTGGCTCAGCACTAGATCGAGTGCTTGCAAATTGGGAGATTACGAATTTAAATCCTCATTTGGGGTTGACTCTGCCCATCAACCCTTCGTGGTCTAGAAGTACCAGTTTGTGAGAAATTAATCAGTGGTTGTCCTATGGATAGAGTCTCCCCCTGCCATTGGAAAGGTGAATTCCCAACACTGGATCAGGGCTATAAACAGGAGTGTGCAACAATGCTCATTTGAGCAAGACATTTATTCTGACTTTTTTCACTACAGTATTTTAAACCTCCATCTTTTCTTATCTCCTTTAATTTGTTTCCAGGTTTGTACAATTAAAATGTAGGGTTACAAACATATAATTACAACAGTGCCATATTATTCTGTTAACTTTGGAAGCGGAAGGGACAGAGAGATAGATAGACATGCAGGCATGAGTGAGAATGTCTCGTGGGACAGACACTCGACCAAAGGGCCCAGAAAGACATGCGTCGCTTATTTTTAAATAAAGCATTGCATTTAATTGTAGTCATTGTTTTAGGAGGTTAAGAGCTCAGCCGACACGGAGTTATAAAAATGACAAGTGTAACATTTGAAGTTGAGCATATAGCTATTATCTACAGACATAACCAAATTACCCAACTGGCCTTGTGGCGACAGCAGCTCAGAAGGGCCACTGCATCTGCAATAAGACATACACGTTTAAAATATAAAGCTTTGCCATGGCTATACAAGTACAATACACCTTAACACTGTATGACTCAGCATAATTAAAATGTATGAATCACTGTTGCATTTTTAATATTCAGCACACTTAATTTACTGTAAAACGTACCTGTCATCATGCGGTCCATACTGAGGCTTAGGGGCGTAAGCAAACTTGGATAAATTCACTGTATTTCTCCCCTTTACAGAGCAAACCTATGAATGTACTCAACACAAGACACAACAGTATGCTCATAACGTGCTTAAGGTATATTGAGGGTTTACCATTTATAGTACTAAACGCAAATACAATCTGATATTTTCGTTTTGTATCAAATGACAATTATTATAAAATTGGCATGTTACTAATGAAAACAAGTCAATATGAGACAAGATATATAATGTTTGGGGTGTATATTAAATAATGCCACATTTAATCCTTATGCACTTTTAAATCTAGATTGAAAACTAATTTCTTTAGAACTGATTTTTGTGTTTAGTTTGTTGTACTTCTGCCGCACCTCCGATATGGCACGGTTGGCTACATACGGTGCGAAAGAACTTCAACATACATACAAATGCATTTCAGAATATTTCACAAAGCATGGGTGCTTATTGATACATGGGTGCTTATATATTTAAAATGTAGCAAAGGCTACATAGAAACGCATTCAGACAAAGGCTGTTGTAATCCGTAACTATCCCAAGAGTGGAAACCGAAACAGGCACACTCTCGCTCCCAGAGCCACTTCAACATGGAACAATGATCTCCCGCACACACTCGACTATGATTAAAACCCACTCGCACAATGTGCACAACTGTTACAGCTCGAGTGCATTCTTCACAGTGCAGCGGTGTGCACCACTGCATTATGTATTTATTTGTGTGTTGACAGGGTGCGATACTCACTATCAGTTCTAAATGTTTGCATACGTGTTTGCTACGTACATGCCAATTTACACCCTGAACACCCTTGAAAATTAGATGTTCCATCTATAGGGATTATCCAGATTGAATGTTATGATGAACAAGACAAAACGAGGTACAGTATCAACACAAGTGCAGTAACAGACGCGAGGGCTGTAAAGTGTGCTATGTTTAACTATAACATTTTCACTCATACCTTAAGTCCTTTGTGATTTGGAAAGCCAGTTAGACTTAAGGTCTTGCTTTTTCGTTCACTTACGAAGTCACGTACGTGAGTGCTTGGGGTCCTAGGCGTTAGCGGCATTGACCTGGCCATATTTCTTTGCCTAGAAGTTAAAATGGCGCAACACAAGCGATTAGACCTGAGTAACAACACTGAATTTAACAGGTGCTTTCGCATTACGGGTGGGCCGCTCACAGTTGGAAGGTTACAAGTTCAGAGCCGAGTGGGTGGTTAGCTCAGCCTACATTCACCAGGGTCAGTAAAATTGGTATCATATTGTGGGGAAGACGACAGACTCAGACTCCTGTGAATCAGACTCGCCCCCACCACAGGAATGTACAATTAGCACCACTGGACCATAGCTGTCATTAGGAAATGAGTATCGCCTAAATGCTCATTTGAGCAGGAAAACAAAGACTATACGAGTTATTTATTTATTATGCCTATGATACTTGCAACAAATTGTGCATGAAAGAATGATCGATTGATGCAAATTATATGCAAATGTGTCATTTTGGCGTACGTTGAAAATGAGACCACACAGACAGAATATACGAGACAGACCATACAAATGAGACAGCAGAAACTTGACACAAATAATGCAGTCTTGAATCGAATCGTAACAAATCACATTATTTTACACATTCCATTACCAGCCTACAAAAAAATAAATACGCCTCCATGTTTGTCCCTCCACATAGACATTAAAGTATTTGTACACATCCCATTTGCAAAACCTCCATTCTGGGAATGCATAATTACAGCAGAATTACTGTAGTTTAATACAATAAAACGCTGCACCAGTTTTGTCATTCAGTGTCTCATCAGCAAAGTCAGATTTACTTGAATCTATGCTGGTTAATGGCCAGAAGTGTATCGGTCCTCGTTTGATGCAACATATGATACACAACCCAAAATAATAATTGCTTATTATATTAATAACTTTGTAAATGTTTAAATTATTTTGCAATACAAGCCTAGCAATTGTAATGAAGGTACTCACAGCACTCGTGTCCACACATTTGTTTATTCTTACACTTATGAAGACAGCTTCTTTTGGAACCATCCGAGCCAGCAGAGTAACCTTCAAAAACAAATGAGAGCTCTGTGGAGAAGTTTTTCATTGTAAACGTATTTTATTACGACATATTACATATGATGTGACTAATACAATCAAATGCTGAATTTTAATGAACATTACTTTTATTTTAGGTCGAGCAAAGAATTGAGATATGTAAACCACTATAGTGTGCAGAAGCATGTCTTAAAATGTTCCAAGGAGGGTGGGGGACAGTCCTGAAGTTTTAATTAGGTCCCTATAGTCATACAAAATACATATAGTTAATGTATTTTCTCTGAGAATAAAATATTAATTTCGGGGTCTCAAGGAAGATGGGAGGGGGGTAGATCGTCACTGTCAGTTTGGAACTCTTTAGCACAAAAGAGATGATCTTTGCAGGAAAATATAATGCACCACACTTAACGTCCCTTATGTATATTACTGCATACTGCCAAACCTGAGCTGGTGGGAACAATTGCACAATTTAAGGATTATATCAGTATTGTAGATATGAGATGCTGCATTCTAAATTGGTTCAATGGAATCAAATGCATACATCGAAATAAACAAATTAATCTAAAATGCATGTAGAAATGAGGCGACACAAACCATTGCCGGCTGCTTGTATTGCTGCTGTGACAAACGTCTTTGGTTTCTCGCAGGTAGTAGCATGCAGGGATTGGGCCTGCTGATGCCTCTCATTGCCGTAGAACCCAGAGGTGCGTGGGCTAGAGTAGGATGGTGTGAAGTTCTGATGGATGTCCATACCAACTGGGAAAAGCATTAAACCACATTTTTACGACTATAGCTTTAATCATCTTCACCACTCATTTTTTTTCAGCCAAACACACGAGAGTGAGAAACCTTGCCGTTGTAATTGATCCTGAGCTCGAGTTCTCTTTCCAATATCAACTCTGGAGGGCCCATACCTCCATCTGCACATTTCCCACGTCCACCATTTCCTTACCCCAGCTGCCATCCATACCTTCACATCTCCTCACATCCTCAAACTCCAGATTATCCCAGATGCCGCTGACAGGCTTATCGTCCACATCCGTAAACAAAACATCACCACAATACTCAGATCCCTCCACTCTCCCAATGCAATCCCACATCAATTTTTAAATAGTACCAACCATCTTAAAGATCCTCCATTGACTCGCCCATGCCTAAATATCTCCCTCTCATCTCAATCTACTCCCCTCCACATACTCTTCACTCCAGCAACCAAGGATTTCTGTCAAATTCCCCCTGTAAACCTTGGTTCACTGGGAAGTTGCTAACTCTCGTTTGCTGCCCCCATAATCTGGACCTCCCTCCTCCCAATCATAAGTTATGTCGACTCCCTTTCCTTGTATAAATACAGCACCAAGAGCTTCCTTTTTCCTCTGCCTATGACTGACTGCCTCTCTATATATAATTTTTAGAAAATGTGCCTTCTGTTTATGTACGGTGTCTTGAGGTGCTGTCGCATTTAGATGTTATACGAAACCACTTTGTATTGTAACCTTTGATAAATAACAAGTAAAATTGGACGAGAGGCTACATGGATGAAATCAAGTTTGTGTATAACATGTACAATGTTGCCACCTGTTCGGGAATTGACGTGTGTGCTCGGGTGGCAGGAATTTATTGTTACCTAGACCTGGTACCAGGATTGAGTTGACATTTATTCCAGAACACTGCACAGTTTCGTTAGACCTCGGCCAGGGGTCGGCAACCAAAATAACAAGAAGAGCCTTTTTTAATTCAATGCAAAACTCTATATTTCAAGAGCTGCCATGCATGTGAATACTGTACATACATACATTACGTCATGAAGCAGTCTGTAAAAAGCTGCATGTGGCTCCGAAGCCGCAGGTTGCTGACTCCTGACCAAGGCTGACTGAGAAATATTTCCTGGTGTAGTCTGTGGACAAGGTGGTAACCCTGAGACATACCATATGTAGAGCTGAGGAGGTAAATGTTGAGCTCGTCACTTTTTTCCGGCCAAACAACTTCAACCTTTTTCATCCAACTCCCTGTTTTCAGCAGCATGTAATCTCTGTTAAGGTCATATTGATGTATATGTAGCTTCCATAACTTGATATTACTGCGGGTATATTCATAATGAAATATGTGCGCTATGTTGCACTGACGTTAAAGATTTCTGACATTCAAAACGATTAGACCAGTTCTACTCGTTGACAAATTTTTAAAAAATACAAAAAAAATTACACAATTGGAATTACACACAGCAACCATTTCCCCCTACTGGCAACCTCACGCCCAATTGCAGGCCAGGTGCTAAATCTTCTTGTCTCCACAGGGACAGTTGTGACTGGGGGTGCCCATTTAAATGTGTTTGAGACGTGATGTAAGTCGCTTATTGTGCATACAGCGCTCATAGACACCCCAGAGTAAAAGGCCCTATAAAAAACAAGTGATTATTATTAATTTTGCAAGTAACAAGTGCATTTTAAATTTGAATATTATGTAGTGACTGTACTTGTCACTGTATGGTGCCAAGACTTGCGAAGTCACGGCCGGTGATGTTATTGCGGGCAGCCCGAGTTGCTGGCTGCAGTACTAACACTAGCGGTGGTTGGGTGAGCGCGGATTAGCGCGAAGCCACCGCGAGCAGCGTGCGGTGCCGGCTCCCAGTGAGGGAGCGAGAGCGTCAGCCAGCCAGGGTTACTCTGGGGCATGATACTCTGGCTGACCTGTTGTCACGTGACCGGATGATACTGGAGGGGGGGCACCGGTGGACGGGGGCTGAGGGGCGGTCACGTGGTCCCAGAGAGCTCTCGGGAACGTTCGAGAAGGGGCCCGAGGAGCCTGGAAGGTGGGCGGGGCTAAGGGCGGAGTGAGCCCCAGCCCGGGAGCATATAACGAGAGCTCCGTGAGGAGCTCGGGGTTCTTCGTGTGTTGGTGTTCGAAGATCCACGTCGGGGAGAAGAAGCCTCTAGCCACGCGGTCCAGGACTCAGCTTGTGGTCCGGACCGGGATAGCGAACCGTGTCTAGTTCTGCCGTAGCATGGCTCGATGGGCATTCGAGTCCAGAGCATAGGTTACGTTATATTGGTGCTGTTGTGTTATATTTAGTGTTGCTCCCAAATTAACGTCTGCGACTCAGTTGGACTCACTACAATTATATCAAATTTGTTTTTAGGAACAATATTGTTTACATATAGGAAGGAGGCGTAATGTCTGCTTATTTTGTTACATTTACTTCTATATGATGCTAATTATTATGTTCTATTTCTTTATATCGCTGTATGTTCAGGAGCTAAATGCCAATGTCGAAATCTGATAGCCACGAGCAAGCTTCAGGAGCGAGTTTGTGTAGTTTTTCTACTGCTCCGTTGAAGGAGAGCAGACTACAGTGGTTTACCATATGGTCCATAGTTTGGGTGACATGGCCACTTATCGCACTGAAGGAGACATGCGCATTGGCCTGTTGATGTTGTGATGCGGTCGATGGTTCACCAGTGTCTTTGAGGAATGTCAAAGCAAGGAGGTGCGATGTTTGGGTCTGAAATTATCAGGCTAATGATTATTTTGTTCTATTCAACATAAAAACACGTGGCCTTGTCACAATTACTCCGATGTGGAATTTAAGCGCACGTGATGATTTTCCGATAGACGAGGTTGTTGTCGGCGTTGCCCAGTAGTAGCGTGCAGCAGTGGTTGTCCGGAGCTGTGCGGTGGGACTGCAGGTCCGCACAGTTCTTTAGTATCACTGTAATTATCACCTCAGCCACACCTTTGTAGTACTTGTTACCCTGAAAAACAAGCAACCAGCGCTATTCTGAATTAGATGATATGTAAAGATTACCAAGCCATTCAATTAAATTGAATATTACTAAGGTGAAGATAAAAGTTAATTATTCGATTCCTTAATTTAAAACCTAGTGAAAAAACATTTAACAAATGATAGCAAAATTCTAAAAGTCAACAGCCATTTGCCCCACTGTAATCACCATCGCTGTACCAAGATACTGCATTACAAGTGTAGTGACATCAAATGGGTCACTATGGCGCGTAGCGCTGATTACTGACAGAAAGTGGAATTGTGGGTGTAGTAGCTCTCTCTGCCAGCAGGGCATGCAATGTCCCAGAATGGGTCACTAGGGTGCATAGTGCTGGTTGCTGGCAGAGGGGGGCACCTGAGGACGTAGCAGCCCGGTCGGCTGGCAGGGCACGTGATAGGCCGGGGTAAGGGATGGAGGGCAAAGGTGACAGAGGGGACACGTGGGGTATAGCCCGGAGCCTTCTGGTAGGTTCCAGAAGGGGGCGAGGCCGAGAGCGGAGTCAGGCCACGCTGGGGGGCATAAAAGGGAGGTCCCGAGGCTGGATCGGGGCTGTCGTTTGGAATGGAACCCGCCGTGCTACGTCTTCGTCTCCTCGCATCGTGGGTTAGGCAGCGTGCCGGCTGTCCCGACCCGTTTATATCTATCCCGTGTGCGAGTAGTGTCTAAGAAGTGTAGAACACACGTACGTGCCTCCTCCTATTATTGTCTCCGAAGTGACTCACTACACAAGTACTCGTAGTTATTTATTTCTCAAACGAGCATTGAGGTGGTGACCATCTCCCATTTACAGCCCTGAGCCAGTGGTGGAAATAATGCATCTCTATATTATCCATAAGACAACCAGTTGACTTCCCCACAAATCGGTGCTTATTTTATCTACCACGGAGGGATGATGGAGTGAGTCAACTCCCAACTAGTACTTAAACTTGCAAACCTTCCGATGGCAGGTCGCTCACTCTACTGCTGACCCACGTGGATAGTTTCACAGGTATTATCAAAAACCTAATTGATGTTTTCCTTAGACTCATGCTGCTTCAAGTAAATTGAGCCACATGGATGAATGGTTTCACAGGTATTGGCAAAGTCCTAATTGACGTTTGCCTTTAAGCTCCTGCTACTTTGAGTACGTTGAAAGTAGTAACACACTGAAAGGGAAGCTGATTTGCACCCGAGCCATGTGACTGTGCGTTTGTTGTTTTTAGCAATGTGGAATCTTTGATTGGAGTCGGGGTTCGGTCTCATGCACCTGCTCCACTCTGACTTCGTACTTGGGCAGACGCTGCACAGCTTCTTTTATCTGGTTCCCAAATGGAGGGTGTCTGTTCACTATCTGCACAACGCAGGAATACACCAGCAAAACATAATTTGGTTTTGTTGAATTTACAAACAAGAAATACACTCATTATTGGCAGGTGTTACTATTATTAAGGAAGGGTGATGATTGTAATGAAGGCACTCCACTTCGGCCTATCGTTTCCACTATTAACTAACCTGCCTACAAACGGGCCCTCCCCCCTACCTCTTACCTATATAGCCTCTTGTTACAGCAGCTCTTTTGCCCACTTCAGCAATTGTTTCTTGCTGTGGTTGTCCCACCTGATGACGGATGCTTGTTGCGCCTAAAACGTCATGATTAAATTTATTTTATTTTTTATACCTACGTGACTTTACCGAAAGAACCAAAGAGTATGGATCCCTGCAGTCACGAAAACTTCAAATATAGTTTGAACCGCCTCTACGGGGAGGGTTTACACACATCTGTTAGAGCTTTAACAGACAGCGGGACAAGAAGGCGCAACTAATCGAGTCGCTGATCTTCAAGAGATGCCGCGATAACAAGGTAATACCTATCGCATTTACACTCACATCTGCTGCTGTCATTTCTCCTAACGCTAAACGGATCTTGTTCAAAGCCAGCCTATCACTAATCTCAGAGAGAATAAGATTGCTCCGATTTGAACTTGATAATTTAGACAAGACTCTTACAATCACACCTAATATTAACAGATAAAATGTCCACTTTTGATTGGGACCATGTAGATAACATGACAGTCTCCTCTGCTAATTCAATGTCAACCAAATTTAAAGTTAACTTGATCGCTAAATTCAACCTCCTGTGAAAAAAGAAGCCAGATCCACATGTTAAAAAGTTAGATGTTAACAAGATTGTCATCAGAGTAACATCCCAATCTCTGACAGCCTGAAATCGGTACTAGCTAAAGGGTTGAATTTCGCAGTCACCCCTAAACATATCCCAGTGGATGATATAATCTCCCAGGTCGACGTAGCCCTCAAAGGCTTGTGACACATCCTGACAGACGTTGCTAGATCTGAAATTGCCACCATCCTTAAAAATGCTAATAAATCCATTAGTAACCTCAGCAAAGACGAGCGGTCTGAACTCGCAAAATTAAAAAAGACAGATGACAGTCATCCTCTCAGCCGACAAAGGCAATGCTACTGTCATGGATAAAACCACATACAACAAAATCCAGGACCTTCTTAATGATGGCAGCTACACCAAAATCAACAAAGATCCTACTAACAGCCTGACTACAAAAACCAACAATATCATTACCAGTTCGACTTCTCTAATCGAACCAGTCAAACGGCTCTCCCTAAAACCTTCTGCTACTAATTTGGAGCTTTCGTGACTGCAGGAATTACACGTAGATATAAAAAAATAAAAAAAATTGAATTACGACGTTTCGGGTGCAACACAAGTGTCCGTCATCAGGTGGGACAACCACAGCAAGAAACAATTGCTGAAGTGGGCAAAAGAGCTGCTGTAACAAGAGGCTATATAGGTAAGAGGGGGGAGGGCCAGTTTGTAGGTAGGTGAATTGATAGTGGAAACGATAGGCCGAAGTGGAGTGCCTTCTTTATGGATCTTAGGAAGACCATATAATCTGGGTGGTCTAGTAGCAGAAGTTACTCTTTGGTTCTTTCGGTAAAGTCACATAGAAAGAGTTACAGTAGCTCTTTTGCTCACTTCAGCAATTGTTTCTTGCTGTGGTTGTCCCACCTGATGACGGACACTTGTGTTGCGCCCGAAACGTCGTGATTAAATTTATTTTATACCTACGTGACTTTACCGAAAGAACCAAAGAGTACGATTGTAATGTGTTTCCCAATTGAGTAATTTGCAAATTACTTTTTACATTTATCGTGACTGTGATTGTTACTGTATGGTGCCGGGCTTACGAAGCCACGGCGGATAATGTGCTGACATTATGTGTAGCCTACTTACGGGGCGTAGTACCAGTGCTAGCGAGTCTTGGGTGAGCGCTTGTCAATGCAAAGGCACCGTGAGCAGTGTGTGGTGCGGGCTCCCGGTGAAGGAGCGAGAGGGAGCGTCAGCCAGCCAGGGTTACGTTGGGGCATGATACGCTGGTTGACCTGCCGACACGTGACCGGATAATATTGGAGGGGGGCCAGCGGTGGACGAGGGCCGCTGGGTGGTCACGTGGTCAAAAAGAGCCTTCGAGAAATAGCTCGAGAGATCTGGAAGGTGGGCGGGGTGAAGGGCGGAGCCAGCCCAGAGGGATATAACGGGGGCCCCGTGAGGAGCTCGAGGTTCTTCGTGTGCTGGTGTGAAGAAGATCCACGTCGGGGAGAAGAAGCCTCTAGCCATGTGGTCCGGGAACCAGCTTGTGGTCCGGACAGGGATAGCGAACCGTGTCTAGTTCTGCCGTAGTGTGGTTAGATGGGCATTCAAGACCCGAATGTAGATTGTGTGATGTTGTGTTAAAGTTGCGTAATAAATAGTGTTGCTCCCAAGATAACGTCTGCGACTCAGTTGGACTCACTACACATTTTGCTAATTTGGACAATGACGCCGGCACACAATGGTCTTCTTTGAATGACATCAAGGGATCTTTAATGTTCACTTTGAAGAAGATGGTGTTTAGATTTTTATGGTGAATAAATCTGCAGTATTAATTAACCAGTGCGGTCTGCCAGCTTCGAACTGCGAGCTTTTGCAACAAGCGCTACCACTGGGCCAATGGCATTTATGGTATAGCTACCATATAATTGTATTGGGAAGTGTGCTTAACACCAGCACAAACATAGATACATTAACACTACACCCATTATCTCACCAACTCAATTTCCCGTCCATGAGTGTTTTCAATTTTCTCAAAAGATGTCAATCCAGCGTTGACCAGTGCGCTGGACATTGAGAAGCCTACAGCAGAAATACTGAGGTTAAGTAATGTTTCATTGAAGGGTCTTCTGAAAAAAATGCGTGGTTGTAAATAATTTGTATTTATTGCTTTTAATCGTAAAAGGGACCATATTTACCGATTTTTTCAAGTTGTTTAAAAACGGAAGGTGAATTTTCCCAAAGCTTTGCACGAAAACATTTAGCGAGGTGGACTGCATTCACCACGGCCTGGAAATTATTCTGCTTATCCTTTTGCTGCAAAAATTCGGCAAGACCTACAAACACAAAATGGAGAAATAACATATATAAATACTGTTATGCGTTTAAAAGTTAGCTTCAGAAACAATGTAAATTTGTTTAAATAGTGCAGTTTAAACTTACATTTTGTAAGTCGGATTCCAGTCCTGAAGATTTTGGCAGTGTCCTGTATCAATGCAAAATCTTGCACGAGTACACATCCCAGCTGAGCTTGAATGAGACTACAAACAACGCGTAATTTTAATTGTGTAGCAAAACATAATTCTCCACTCGAACAAACTTTTTTTTGCAATATAGATGCAGTTTAAAGTGTTAAAATGAGTGTCAATACATTTTGAAGGCTCTCCAATTAAAATGTGTGATCTGTATGGTGATTTCAAATGGATAATAATCTGCAAATGTGTAGAACATTAAAACCCTAAACACAAAGTTGTGTTGCTAACTATAAAGAAAGATAATAACCAACTCCAAATATACGTATGTGTTATCTTAACAGGAATATTGAATTCATAGCTGTACTGACCAGTTTACTTTCATTTCAATGGTCTTTATTTTACCGGACATTGGATATCTGAAAGGATATAAGCATTCAGATTAACTTATAATGGCTTATCCAAATAATAACTAATACACACTGAATATATAATATACTCTTAAAATACGCTCATACAAACTTAAACCCCATTCGTTTATCCGTACAATATTTTGAAATACGTAATACTTGAACTACTATTTTCTCAAATATGTAAATGTTTTCTCATTTGATGTTTCACTATTTGAGAAACCTCTTAAATCAAATTATAATAAATGTTTTAGACCAATAAAACATTTGATATTAAACTTTAAAGATTATTCCAGTGTAGGTTCTGGATTTTTATTCCCAAAAATATGACATTAATACAGGGTCTTAAAAAAATACCTAACATTCTTCAACCTGGCCAAATACCATATAAATGTTTTTATTTATTGTAATGTAACTTTGCCAATATACAGTATGCATAATTGTATATTTACATGACAATTCATCTGTATTGGTTTAAACAAACGTGACTGCTGATGAGACACAGAATGTCAAAACCAGTCCAGAGTTTCGTTGTGTGAAACCAAGTCTGCTGAAATGCTAGGATGTGTAAAATATGTATTCTTTTATGTGGAGGGACAGATATGTGGAGGCATATTGTACGCTTATTTTTTTCCCATTCTTTACGATGCTAATGGTTATTTTGTGATGTGTGTCACTGATTGTTACCGTATTGTGTGATTTTTGGCCATGTTCAATGTGTTCAGGGTTTTCTTTTCATTAACGCGGAGTGCGATGTCTTTATACTCTCGACAGCTTGAGATAAGAGTCACCTGTAAAGAAGGTCAAAGATCAAGATGTCATCATGGCCAAAACCATTGATGCTACTACACAGAATTTATAAATGCATTCCACCCTCCGCCAGATCTCGCAGCTGCTGCACAATAGACACACAGTGAGCTACCAAATCTGCCCTGACACTATTGCACCATTTGCTCTTAGGTCAGCCATAAACGCACATCCATTATAGTAACAAATCAGTATTTAATAGCAATTACAAACCTCTAAAACATTTATAATACAAGGTGTCCTAAACCGAAAATGCGTTAAAGAGAGCAAAATGTATCAGTTCAGCTAATAGCTAATCACAAAAACACTATCTTGTAAAATATATGCGGGAGTTATGACCTGGTGGCTCAACAGTGTGAGTGGCTCGCAGACAGTAGGTTCCAAGTTCAAATGCTGGTTGTGAGTTGACTCAACCCACCTTCCCTCCGAGTTTGATAACATGAGTACCACTCTGTTAGTAAGTTAACAGTGGTTGTACTGCGGAGAGACCCCTGTAATAGGATTGTGGATTTTCCACGATAGTCTCAGGGCTGTAAACGGTAGATGGACAACCTCAGTGCTCATTTGAGCAGGAAATCACTTTTACTTGGCTCTGAATGCTGCTGTACAATGCATTGATTATGCCTTAAAATGTACGTGTTAGTTGAACCTTATGCCAGAAGCACACCTATTGATAGAATTGTCAGCAACGATTTATGCAGTACTAAACAAAAAGTCTGTCTTTTTAAGTAAAAATAAAATAAGAAGGTATCCTTGCTCCAATAAGGTGTACTGTATAGATACAATGATGATGATGACCGCCAAACATGCCAAAACTGCTAAATTATCTGCACAATTGTTTTTCTGCTTATGAATTTGTTTATACAAAATAATAGTTTACGGCCGTTTGTCAAATCCGCTGCTGTAAGTCATTGTGTTTGTTTGATACGTGTCAGATACATATATCCTTGTCTGTTAACATAATTACAGTCACTACTTGTAATGCGTTGTCATGAACCCTTTCAGGGAGCTCTCCCTCTGCTAAGTAAGGGACATTGCGCAGTAAGCCTTGTTGACATAAGTTTATGGTGATATGGAAGAATGAGAAACCAAGCCTGTGACCTTACTTACCAGGTCTTGCATGGCTTCAGAGCCCTGTAATGTGCCAAACAGCTTTATGGTATCAAATGCGATGTAGTAGGAAGCCATCAATCTGCCAACATCTGTACAATATAAAACCATTTTTGTTAAAATAGCAACACATATTAAAAAACTTAAATTAAATGCCAGGGTGTTGGTGACTATACTGCATGCCTGTAATACAGGGTTGGTGGATCAAACACAAATTGGTAAAACTCTCTTCCCAAGGTGGCCAATATCGCCATATACTTGGCTTGCCAGGGTGTGGCAGTACAGCAAATTCATGTATCCATATGCACGGATATTGAGTTATTACCCCTTGCACACGTGGGGGTTTTCCATGTGTAGTGGGTTGAATAACTAGAAGAAGGCTTCTCTGAGGCAACACAGTTTTTATTTAACAATTAGCACTTAACCCAGAGAGGTAACGGCCCCTCACACCCGATACACGATGGAGGTTACTCTCCAGACTGCTACGCCTCTCACTGGCTAATCTACAAGTCCTCCGTGAGTTAAGCTTGAATCTTCACTGGTATATAAGCTGGAGCCGACCCTTGCCAGGGGTACGGCTCTGCCCTCGGGCTCTTCAGTCTTCACTGGTATAGCTTCGAGCCGACCCTTGCCAGGGGTACAGCTCTGCCCTTGGGGCTCTTCAGTCTTTAGGAGGCTTCTTGTCTTCAGCTGGACGACGACTGCCGGGACCGTCCAGAGGTCCGGCTTTTATACAGAGCCGTGGCTCGCTCCGCCCCGGCCACACCTTCCTTCTCGAACCTTCGAGAAGGATCTGGGGATGATGTCATCCCCAGCCCCACTCCTGGGGTCTGGGGTCTGCCCCTTTTACATACTGTTCCATAGGGTAACCGTTGGACCCGATGGCGCACAGACTGTCAGCACTGGGGCTCAGCCCCTCTATTGCCTAATTCTAGATTTGAAGCTTTCGTGACTGCAAGGATTCATACTCTTAGTTCTTTTGGTAAAGTCACGTAGGTAAAAAATGAAATTAAAATTAATAAAAATAAAAAATCATGACGTTTCGGAGGCAACACAAGCTTCCATCTTCAGGTGAAACTGTCACAGCAAAATATCTGTATCAAGTGAAGAGAAGTCCCAAGAGGTACGACCTTATATAGTGGTTAAGGGGGGAGGAGACAGGAAGGGCCGTGGGGGAGGAGGAGTTGTGAAGTGGTCAAGTACTGCTTTTCGTTATGCTGCTGGGTGGGTAAATTAATTAAATACGATTAAGCCGCATTTTGTTATACTGCTGGAGAATGCTGTTAAACGCTGGGGATGTTAACACTCGGTAGAGTAAAATAGTGCCTATCAGATAAAATGGTCCAAAAATGTGTAGTTAAATCTTTTTTGCATAGTTGATAACATCTTTCCAATGATTACTAAGTTTGTACCCATCATCACGGTTGAAAATATACAAACAAAATATACAAACACAGACATAATTTCAACCGTGATGATGGGTACAAACTTAGTAATCATTGGAAAGATATTATCAACCATGCAAAAAAGATTTAACTACACATTTTTGGACCATTTTATCCGACAGGCACTATTTTACTCTACCGAGTGTTAACATCCCCAGCGTTTAACAGCATTCTCCAGCAGCATAACAAAATGCGGCTTAATCGTATTTAATTTATTTACCCACCTAGCAGCATAACGAAAAGCAGTACTTGACCACTTCACAACTCCTCCTCCCCCGCGGCCCTTCCTGGCTCCTCCCCCCTTAACCACTATATAGGGTCCTACCTCTTGGGACTTCTCTTCACTTGATACAGATATTTTGCTGTGACAGTTTCACCTGAAGACGGAAGCTTGTGTTGCCTCCGAAACGTCGTGATTGTATTGTTTTTATTTTTATTAATTTTTATTTCATTTTTTACCTACGTGACTTTACCGAAAGAACTAAGAGTATGAACCCTAAATTTCGATTTAAAGATTTCGTGACTGCAGGGATTCATCTTCTTGGTTCTTTCGGTAAAGTCACGTAGAAGGGAAGTAATAAAATATTAAAAATAAAACATAATAAAAAAATTCTCACGACGTTTCGGTCACAACGCAAGTAGCCGTCCTCAGGTAAAACCAGGTCTGTCGAGGCGACAGCGTCTGAATGAAACAGCACACGTGCTTGGAGCATATATATAAGCTGGGTTGGAAGTGGGGGGGGAAAGGGGGCGCCTTGACAAAATAATTTGCATATCAAGAGGAATCCAGCATACCCATGGGAAATGCAGGTATGCGATTAGTACTACTTGTAAGTGCATTAGCAGCATCCAAGGAGGGGATATGGGAAATGCAGATATGTGATTAGTGCTACTTTAATCACATATCTGCATTTCCCATAACCCCTCCCTTGGATGCTGCTAATCCTGCATAATGCACTTACACAAGTAGTACTAATCGCATACCTGCATTTCCCATGGGTATGCTGGATTCCTCTTGATATGCAAATTCTTTTGTCAAGGCGCCCCCTTTCCCCCCCCCCCTTCAAACCCAGCTTATATATATGCTCCAAGCACGTGTGCTGTTTCATTCAGACGCTGTCGCCTCGACAGACCTGGTTTCACCTGAGGACGGCGACTTGCGTTGTGGCCGAAACGTCGTGAGAATTATTTTATTATGTTTTATTTTTATTATTTTATTACTTCCCTTCTTACGTGACTTTACCGAAAGAACCAAGAAGAGTATGAACCCTCTGTTGCCCCCTATTGGCATGAGGCCGGTATTGCCGGCTACCGCATGGGAACGGCGCATCTTGGCCCAATAACACCGTGGCACATGCACAGACACTCATTAATGAAATTGGCGAAACATCCCAATATAGCAGCACAGGGCTCGAGCAATTGTTGGCGCAGGTGTAACGGGTTCCGGAGACACTTGTAGAGGTAACTTCTTTATTACAATCCAACACTCCAACAGTCCAACACTCCAACACTCCAACTCTCCAACACTCCTGATACTCTGTTACAGCCTAGGTACACAGCCTAGGTACACAGCCTAGATACTCTACTCTGGCTACGCTCTGAAACTCGCCCTCACAAGGTCGTAGAGTCGGGAGTTCCAGAGTCCCACCACTGGCTCTCACAACATCCCAGGGTCCTCAGATGGCTGGTCTTGTGTCTTGGGTCTTGAGCTACGACTGGCCCTGATCATCCAGGGAGCTCCCCTTTTATGCCTAGTCCCCAACGAGGGGTGGGGCCGTGTGCGCCCCCAGATATCCCACAGAGCACACACAGCCCCCCCCCCCCCCCCCCGTTGGTGACGCCAAGCGGCTTAAGCGCCTGGGCCACCCGGGAACCCAACACCTGGCGTCAAGAGGCTTAAGCGTCTGACCCGCCTGGGTACCCAGCACCTGGCGCCAAGAGACTTAAGCGCCTGGCCCGCCCAGGTTCCCAGAGCCCCCAGCAGCCCCTCCCTTCTTATGTCACTACATTACCCCCCTCTACGTAGCCTCCAGCCGTCCCGGCTGTCAATAATTAGAAAGTTTAAATTAACGAAAGGGAGAGAGAGAAAAAAAATACGCGAGCCTCAACAGGAAAAGAAAAGAGAACAAGAAAGCAACCATAAATACCATAACCAACCTGTACAACTTTACACTATATACAAGCATCAATTAACAAAAAGGTGAAGCAATAACACGTGAACAAACGACCCGCGGCACACCTAGCCCTCCTCGGGATCGGCATAGAAAACGGAGAATTAACAACAACAAATATACAGATTCCGACGCGTTGGATGCGCAACCACCGCATGGATGGCAGGGTTCCACACCACCCTGCCAGCCTCCCATCCGTCAGGTGGAGAGAAGGCGAAGACCAACATGTCGAGCATCCCTCTACACACACTAATCCGGACGTCTGTCTACGTCCCGGGTCGAGAAGTCGTACTTCAGGGCCGACCCATGTACTGGGCAAAGAAGTCACACTTCAGAGCTGCTCCAGTATCTACAGTTTAAAATATATATATATAAAATTGACCTGACACAAACAAAATAAATCTGCCTGCTCCTGTCCATAAATGGTGGCCGCACGCGCGAACCGTATCTCCAAGGCATCCCGTGCTTGCGTCCCAGCAGCCCTCAATGAGGACCACCACCGACATTACATGTCAACCGTTAGCACCCCCCGCCTTTCCAACGTGGCGTCTCCATCTTAAAACCGCGCACGTCGGCCATATCGGGGGGGAATTTCCGTGTTACTACCCCACCGCCTTTTCGACGCGGCGTCACAACCAGTAGCACGCGTCGGCCATATCGGGGGAACTTCAACCCAGTCTCTCTCCAAGACTCGCATCGCAGCATATAGCTGTACCTACCGAGCTGAGACGACCCAGTCTCTCTCCAAGACTCGCATCGCAGCATATAGCTGTACCGACCGAGCTGAGACCCAGTCTCTCTCCAAGACTCGCATCGCAGCATATAGCTGTACCGACCGAGCTGAGACCCAGTCTCTCTCCAAGACTCGCATCGCAGCATATAGCTGTACCGACCGAGCTGAGACCAAGTCTCTCTCCAAGACTCGCATCGCAGCATATAGCTGTACCGACCGAGCTGAGACGACCCATCGTTCACTCCCTGCACAACATGCCCCCTAACAACTGAGGGATACAGTCCCAACATAACGGGACAACTACACCTGAACACCACGAATCTCCAGCCCACTGTTTCAACGCGCCTCGGAGTGTTTCAATCTCCAGGCCGTCAGGGCGAGCCTACTGCTCCAGACGCACCACGGAGGGTCTCAACCTCCGGGCCGTCAGGTCAAGTCGTCAGCGATTCCATGACGGGACCACACTCTCCGAGCCATGTGAGCGCACAGCCCACTAGGCTAGACATGCCACGGAGTGTTTCAATCTCCGGGCTGTCAGGTCAAGCCATCAGCCGTAGCATGACGGGACCACAACTCTCGTGTTAGACACGCAATACCCACTGGGCCATCCTGGTCAGGATCTGCACCCCAAGATATTTGAGAGCCAGCACGACAATTCCAAATCTTTGGCAGCATGTCACCATCTCAAGATAAATGCCCCATACAGTCTATACATCGTTAACAATGACAGCACAAGCTATACATTAACAATCATGAACAAAGCTCAATACAAACCATACATTGTTAACAATCACAAGCAAAGTTTCGCACACACATTGACAACACTCACGAGCGAAGCTTCACACAGTTTACCCAACAACAATCACGACTCCCCGACGACAACGAAGAAAATGTCAACAAAAATCATTAATCCGGAGCGCGTAAATGGACAAAGTGTCAGGGGCCTGGTCTCCCGACCTCCAACCTTTGGCCAGAGCAAAGGCGGCGACCAGCGTGTCGGTCGATGTGCCGGCCCCGGCGCCGGTTACAGTAAGAATGGCGCCCTCACTGTCCGGTCGCAGCGCTGATGACGCGCTATGCTAGGTTGAAGCCAGCTGTCGTCCGGCGGTAAAGGTCGCAGCGCTGATGACGCGGCGTTGTTTGGTTGGACCACGCTGGGCCTGGAAGTGACGTAGCTCCCAGCGGTCATTGCTCCTCCGGTGGAAGTGATGTCATTCCCGGAAGTATCCCCCACATCCGCGGCAGGAATGCCGGTGGCGTCCACCATGCCCGTAGCGGCGGCGGCGGGCTCGGGCGAGCGCTGCGCTTCCTCTCTCCCTCCCGCCATCGCCTGTGAGCGCCGCATCTCGCCCAGGAGGGAGGCGGTGGCGCAGAGCAGCTCTGCGAGGCGAAGCAGCGCCTCCTCCATCCCTGCTCCCGACGTTGGAGAGGGGACGGTCGGCGGAGCAGACAGCTGCTCAGCCGGCGGTGCAGCGTCGCTGTCGGCCAGCGGTGCAGCGTTGTTGTCGGCCGGCGTTTGCCGCCCCATCGCTGCCTGCTCCTCGACATCGCCGTCAGGACTGAAGGTACATGGCTTACTTCTTGTCTCCATAGCCACTTCTGACGCCAAATGTAACGGGTTCCAGAGACACTTGTAGAGGTAACTTTTTTATTACAATCCAACACTCCAACAGTCCAACAGTCCAACACTCCAACTCTCCAACTCTCCAACACTCCTGAAACTCTGTTACAGCCTAGGTACACAGCCTAGGTACACAGCCTAGATACTCTACTCTGGCTACGCTCTGGAACTCGCCCTCACAAGGTCGTAGAGTCGGGAGTTCCAGAGTCCCACCACTGGCTCTCACAACATCCCAGGGTCCTCAGATGGCTGGTCTTGTGTCTTGGGTCTTGAGCTACGACTGGCCCTGATCATCCAGGGAGCTCCCCTTTTATGCCTAGTCCCCAACGAGGGGTGGGGCCGTGTGCGCCCCCAGATATCCCACAGAGCACACACAGCCCCCCCCCCCCCCCGTTGGTGGCGCCAAGCGGCTTAAGCGCCTGGGCCACCCGGGAACCCAACGCCTGGCGCCAAGAGGCTTAAGCGTCTGACCCGCCTGAAAACCCAGCGCCTGGCGCCAATAGGCTTAAGCGCCTGGCCCGCCCAGGGTCCCAGAGCCCCCAGCAGCCCCTCCCTTCTTATGTCACTACACAGGTTCTCACTGCCTTCCCTGCTTGTCTGTGGTTTTACCCCTGTGGCTCCGTTAGGAAACAGTGCATGTTACAAATTCTACAGCACGTTTTGAGATGCAATTTGCGTTAATCACTGGACGCTATATACAAATAAAATGTGAGATTACATTATGTTTTTTCATCACAAATAAAGCACACAAACACGTAATAATATGCTGTTTAAGCGGAAGGATTATTTACCTGTTGGCTTAATATCTCCATTCTGCATACAAATTAGCTTGAAAGTTGCCAGTGAGTTCAAACTCTCTAAACATAGTTCTGAAATAAATAATGCAAAATAAACATTAACATCGTTGTGGACAATACAACAAACTAAGCAGGTAATATGCCTTCTTCTCATTTGTCTCTCCACTAAAATCTAAAATATGCTTTACACATTCATAGCTAACAGAGGAGATCCTTGCCTCTTAACGTCGAGCAGGTCACTTGTATTGGTTCAAACAAGCCTGACTGCTTATACATTGAATGTCGAGACCGGTCCAGATTTTTGCTTGCGTTGAAACCAACGCTGCTGAAAATATTCACTCCCAGAAGGCCGTGTGGCTGATTGGATATGTTATAAACAATGATTGTATTTTACGGGGAGAGACAGATATGGGAAGAAGGCATGTTGTCAGTTGAATTATTTTAACATAACGATCGTTAAACAAATACAATTAAAGAAAAAGCAATTTGTCTCAATTTTAATCATTGAAAATTATGCTGTATGTAATTGAAAAATAAGGAACAATTTGAATTGACCAAGTGGCTGTTTCGGAGGCTGCGGATATGGGTTTTCTTCTCAGTTTTTTTTCTTCTAACAAGTAGATAGGTTTCTTGAATTGAGCAAGGTTGTAAGAGTTTGGAAAATGAGACCATCGGAGGGAATTCACAAGTACTGTAAAGCATCAGTACCAGGGGAAGCACAGTAACATACGAATAACACAAGCATACAATTATATTTCCCTTAGTTTCAAATTGTCTACTATTATTCCAGCAAAATTACAGTTTGATGTGAAATTGTGTTAATATCACTCTACCTTGCAGAAGTTTCTTCTCAATGTCCTCTTTGCTCAGACCAGCGGGAAATTCTGTATCAATGATTCATACAGAGTACATTTATTTTTCAGTATGCTGCCTTTTTATGCATCGCTTGAGATGTACTTAAGACGGCTTTAACAGTTTAATATCTTGTCATAGTCAAAAGTCAAAACTATTGAAACACTTTATGTCAACGAACAAAATATAAATTTTCAGAATGTTTAACATTACTCCTTGCAAATATACTGTCATTATGTCCTTTGTACTTAATAACATTAAAACATGTTATTTCCTCCAGTCAGCTCATAATATTTTTGAAAGCACCCAACATTGTGAAATGTAATTACAGCGAAGATTACTGTTTTATATTCCAATAGCTGATCTATGCAAAGGCATAATGGCTCAAAATACCCAAAGATGGTTTCACACAATGTTTTAGTGTCCATATATAAGCAGGAAATACTACCTCCTTCACATATCTGTCTCGCCACATAAAAATTCAGTATTTTTTTTTACTCATAACGTTATTGCCAGTGCATAATTTTTATAATAATCATTCTAATTTATCATGCGCATTCCATCCTCGGATCAAAACTGTGGACCGGTTTTGCAATTCAGTGCCAAGTCAGGATTGTATGAAGCAATGCCAGATGTTTACAAGCAAGGGCCCTCTCTGTTAGATATGGATCTTCGTTCAACACAAAACTATATAATATACATCACATTATTTTGTGTTTCATTCGAATAAGTGTCATTCACTCAAATACATTTTGAAAATAGGATAGATACACATCTATATACATCCTTCCAAAATACCTATACTACTCAAAAACACATTTAAAATGTATGTTCTTGAATAATTTTCTTAAATAAATGCACAAATAGGTAACTAAACCTTTTCCAATACATGTTTATTGTTATTCCTTTCCTATGCATAATTTGAACCTGGTGATTATACTATCGTAGACTATAGCTATTTAAGAGGCAACACTATTTTTTATCTGTCACGCGAACATTGTATGTTTTGATTTTTAATTGTAAATGCATTTCTTACTGTAATGCTTTGGGTTTTTGAGTGCCCGAATGTACAGGAATGTGGATCGGATCCAATCCAATGCCACGTTGACATCTGTGATCGTGTGCAGTACAATCTCCGCATTGAGGTGCTCTGTTAAATTCATGTGCAAACTGCAAGAGACCGAAGGTGTTCACAAATTAACGGTAGCTACTTCATAGCAATGGGAAAATGAAGTTGCACAGAGGAAGCTTATTAATGGAAATTCACAAAAAGTATAAAAAACACATAATTCTGAACTATCTTAAAATTAATTGAGAAAGTTTTCATTACAGCGTGAAAATTGGAAAGATCTTGAACAAGATAGTATAATACAAAATAAGTGTTTATTTTGATATAGTACTTTTCACTATGAGATCTCTTTTACCAGTGGCAAAATATAATAGTAGGTTTTTACCCTTTTAACTGGTACAAAACTGACACCTTTATTCAAGGCATCATGTTTGCAATGACCACAACACAAGTAGTCAAAAAAGCAAACAAAAAGAAGCAACTCTGATAAGGATGATAATATGCACTGTCCTTGAAGTTGATTGGCCCACACCCGAGACGGCTTTCTTTAGAGCCTAGTCCCCATTGGTGTAGGGCCAGATGACACCAGAAGGCGTACAACTCAAAGGGTAAAAACCTACTATTATATTTTGCCACTGGTAAAAGAGATCTCATAGTGTAAATGCTTACCCCGAGCTCTCAATACTCTGATATTGCACTGTGTTTGAGTTGTACGCCTTCTGGTGTCATCTGGCCCTACACCAATGGGGACTAGGCTCTAAAGAAAGCCGTCTCGGGTGTGGGCCAATCAACTTCAAGGACAGTGCATATTATCATCCTTATCAGAGTTGCTTCTTTTTGTTTGCTTTTTTGACTACTTGTGTTGTGGTCATTGCAAACATGATGCCTTGAATAAAGGTGTCAGTTTTGTACCAGTTAAAAGGGTAAAAACCTACTATTATATTTTGCCACTGGTAAAAGAGATCTCATAGTGTAAATGCTTACCCCGAGCTCTCAATACTCTGATATTGCACTGTGTTTGAGTTGTACGCCTTCTGGTGTCATCTGGCCCTACACCAATGGGGACTAGGCTCTAAAGAAAGCCGTCTCGGGTGTGGGCCAATCAACTTCAAGGACAATGCATATTATCATCCTTATCAGAGTTGCTTCTTTTTGTTTGCTTTTTTGACTACTTGTGTTGTGGTCATTGCAAACATGATGCCTTGAATAAAGGTGTCAGTTTTGTACCAGTTAAAAGGGTAAAAACCTACTATTATATTTTGCCACTGGTAAAAGAGATCTCATAGTGTAAATGCTTACCCCGAGCTCTCAATACTCTGATATTGCACTGTGTTTGAGTTGTACGCCTTCTGGTGTCATCTGGCCCTACACCAATGGGGACTAGGCTCTAAAGAAAGCCGTCTCGGGTGTGGGCCAATCAACTTCAAGGACAGTGCATATTATCATCCTTATCAGAGTTGCTTCTTTTTGTTTGCTTTTTTGACTACTTGTGTTGTGGTCATTGCAAACATGATGCCTTGAATAAAGGTGTCAGTTTTGTACCAGTTAAAAGGGTAAAAACCTACTATTATATTTTGCCACTGGTAAAAGAGATCTCATAGTGTAAATGCTTACCCCGAGCTCTCAATACTCTGATATTGCACTGTGTTTGAGTTGTACGCCTTCTGGTGTCATCTGGCCTTACACCAATGGGGACTAGGCTCTAAAGAAAGCCGTCTCGGGTGTGGGCCAATCAACTTCAAGGACAGTGCATATTATCATCCTTATCAGAGTTGCTTCTTTTTGTTTGCTTTTTTGACTACTTGTGTTGTGGTCATTGCAAACATGATGCCTTGAATAAAGGTGTCAGTTTTGTACCAGTTAAAAGGGTAAAAACCTACTATTATATTTTGCCACTGGTAAAAGAGATCTCATAGTGTAAATGCTTACCCCGAGCTCTCAATACTCTGATATTGCACTGTGTTTGAGTTGTACGCCTTCTGGTGTCATCTGGCCCTACACCAATGGGGACTAGGCTCTAAAGAAAGCCGTCTCGGGTGTGGGCCAATCAACTTCAAGGACAGTGCATATTATCATCCTTATCAGAGTTGCTTCTTTTTGTTTGCTTTTTTGACTACTTGTGTTGTGGTCATTGCAAACATGATGCCTTGAATAAAGGTGTCAGTTTTGTACCAGTTAAAAGGGTAAAAACCTACTATTATATTTTGCCACTGGTAAAAGAGATCTCATAGTGTAAATGCTTACCCCGAGCTCTCAATACTCTGATATTGCACTGTGTTTGAGTTGTACGCCTTCTGGTGTCATCTGGCCCTACACCAATGGGGACTAGGCTCTAAAGAAAGCCGTCTCGGGTGTGGGCCAATCAACTTCAAGGACAGTGCATATTATCATCCTTATCAGAGTTGCTTCTTTTTGTTTGCTTTTTTGACTACTTGTGTTGTGGTCATTGCAAACATGATGCCTTGAATAAAGGTGTCAGTTTTGTACCAGTTAAAAGGGTAAAAACCTACTATTATATTTTGCCACTGGTAAAAGAGATCTCATAGTGTAAATGCTTACCCCGAGCTCTCAATACTCTGATATTGCACTGTGTTTGAGTTGTACGCCTTCTGGTGTCATCTGGCCCTACACCAATGGGGACTAGGCTCTAAAGAAAGCCGTCTCGGGTGTGGGCCAATCAACTTCAAGGACAGTGCATATTATCATCCTTATCAGAGTTGCTTCTTTTTGTTTGCTTTTTTGACTACTTGTGTTGTGGTCATTGCAAACATGATGCCTTGAATAAAGGTGTCAGTTTTGTACCAGTTAAAAGGGTAAAAACCTACTATTATATTTTGCCACTGGTTAAAGAGATCTCATAGTGTAAATGCTTACCCCGAGCTCTCAATACTCTGATATTGCACTGTGTTTGAGTTGTACGCCTTCTGGTGTCATCTGGCCCTACACCAATGGGGACTAGGCTCTAAAGAAAGCCGTCTCGGGTGTGGGCCAATCAACTTCAAGGACAGTGCATATTATCATCCTTATCAGAGTTGCTTCTTTTTGTTTGCTTTTTTGACTACTTGTGTTGTGGTCATTGCAAACATGATGCCTTGAATAAAGGTGTCAGTTTTGTACCAGTTAAAAGGGTAAAAACCTACTATTATATTTTGCCACTGGTAAAAGAGATCTCATAGTGTAAATGCTTACCCCGAGCTCTCAATACTCTGATATTGCACTGTGTTTGAGTTGTACGCCTGCTGGTGTCATCTGGCCCTACACCAATGGGGACTAGGCTCTAAAGAAAGCCGTCTCGGGTGTGGGCCAATCAACTTCAAGGACAGTGCATATTATCATCCTTATCAGAGTTGCTTCTTTTTGTTTGCTTTTTTGACTACTTGTGTTGTGGTCATTGCAAACATGATGCCTTGAATAAAGGTGTCAGTTTTGTACCAGTTAAAAGGGTAAAAACCTACTATTATATTTTGCCACTGGTAAAAGAGATCTCATAGTGTAAATGCTTACCCCGAGCTCTCAATACTCTGATATTGCACTGTGTTTGAGTTGTACGCCTTCTGGTGTCATCTGGCCCTACACCAATGGGGACTAGGCTCTAAAGAAAGCCGTCTCGGGTGTGGGCCAATCAACTTCAAGGACAGTGCATATTATCATCCTTATCAGAGTTGCTTCTTTTTGTTTGCTTTTTTGACTACTTGTGTTGTGGTCATTGCAAACATGATGCCTTGAATAAAGGTGTCAGTTTTGTACCAGTTAAAAGGGTAAAAACCTACTATTATATTTTGCCACTGGTAAAAGAGATCTCATAGTGTAAATGCTTACCCCGAGCTCTCAATACTCTGATATTGCACTGTGTTTGAGTTGTACGCCTTCTGGTGTCATCTGGCCCTACACCAATGGGGACTAGGCTCTAAAGAAAGCCGTCTCGGGTGTGGGCCAATCAACTTCAAGGACAGTGCATATTATCATCCTTATCAGAGTTGCTTCTTTTTGTTTGCTTTTTTGACTACTTGTGTTGTGGTCATTGCAAACATGATGCCTTGAATAAAGGTGTCAGTTTTGTACCAGTTAAAAGGGTAAAAACCTACTATTATAGTACTTTTCCTCAAAAGAACACAAAGTGCTGTTACATGTGTAGAGGTGATACGCGCTGGGATTAGAGATCGTATGCCAGCGCGTAATGATTGGCTGTGTAGGTGGTGACGTGCGCTGACGGTGGAGGATCAGGGGTCAACGCGGGGTCGTGGGTTACGGGGTACTGATTGGCTGTGGACGGGTGACGTGCTGAGAGGGAGTGATCGGGTGGCAGCGCGGTGTGATTGGTGGAGGAGTGTTAACACGCGCTGGGGAAAACGGATCGTAGAGAGAGTGCGTCGTGATTGGTTCATTAAGGAGCGATGCTCACGTTGAAGTACGCATCAGCTCCGCCTCTCGTGAGCAGGGGCTATAAAAGGGGATGCACACAGGCGTGAGGGCAGTGTGTAACCAGCGAAGAATGAAGACGGGGATGAAGACCTAGGGCCCTGCGGTACCTAGTCCCGCTGTCCTAACGGGACCGGGACTCTGTGTAACCCAGAGGCGAGTGTAGTGTGTGTAGCCAGAGGCGTAAGGTCTACACGAGCCGAATGCAGTGTATTGTGTAGCCAGGGACATAGGGTCTACACGAGTCGAGTGTATTGTGTAGCCAGGGACATAGGGTCTACACGAGTCGAGTGTATTGTGTAGCCAGGGACATAGGGTCTACACGAGTCGAGTGTATTGTGTAGCCAGAGGCGTAGGGTCTACACGAGTGAAGGGTATCGTGTGTAGCCAGAGGCCTAGAGTTTACACGAGAGTAGTGGAGTGTGAAGTCGGATGAAAGGAGACTACACGTTGTATTTTGATACGTAAAGATTTAATAAAAGTGTGTTCCCGTCAAGAAGTTCCTGCCGTCAATTCCCATACTTCAACTGGCGTCAGAAGTGAAACGGTCTTCCAAGCATGGATACAAGGAGGAACCGTCGGACCCACGGGATTGACCACGGGGACAACCTCGACGACGCGGGTCAACTGGCATCGGGGGGTGAGGAAGAGGAGTTGCCCACGGGGCAGGATCCGCCGACGGCGCCGGACGAGCCACGGGGGGCTGACGCCGTGCTTCGCGAAGCGCACTCCCGTCTGGCGGAGCTGCTGCTCGCCGCCGCGTCCATCTTGGCGGAGATCAGCTCGTCGGGAGGAGCGGGAACGGCGGCCGACGTTCTGCAGGGTCGCCCTGCAGATTCCCGCCAAAACGATTTGGCGATGGCCGCCATTTCATCTGCACCGACTTTTGGCGGGAACGGCCATCACCACGTGGCAGCGGTTCTCCATGCGCGCCCGCTGACGTCACCAACGCGCGCGGCGGACCGCCATCACACACCCGCCGATGGGGCCGCCATCTTACACACCGGCGGGGCGGCAGAGAGGAAGCACGAGGAGGAGGACGACTTCATTTTTCAGCAGCGCCTTCCCACGTTGTCAGCCTTCAAGGCGGAAGGCGGGGATTGGAGCCAATTTCAGCGCAGATTTTTGGCGCATCAGGAGATGTCCGCCTGGTCCGACGCTACGGCACTGCGGGCACTGCCTGCCATGCTGGATGACAACGCGCTCGCGGCCTTCACGTCCGCACGCAGGTCGGACCGCTCCACGCTCAAAGATGCGCTGGCTCTCATGGCCAAGGTCTATGGTCCTCCCTCCGCGTGCCGCCATCATTTTTATGCAAGACGGAAGGCGGACACGGAGACCGTGCTCGCCTACCGCACGGCGTTGCTTGCTCTCGCCGACGCCGCGTTCCCTCGTATGGACGAGGAGGGCCAAGATGCCATGGTTTTGGAGCAGCTGCTCAAGTTGGCGCAGGACCTGGGGGTCCCCATCAACACGGCCGATGAGACCGATATTTCATCCTTACGGGTCGCCACAAGCATACAAGCGCACGAGGTCCTTCAACGTAAACAGGGAGTCGTCTGCAACGCTGCCGTGGCCTCAACTCCGGGCCCAGTTGTCACCGTGCCCCAAGTCGTCAGCCCACGAGAGGAGGCGTTCATCGCGGGACGACCGGGGGACTGGAGATCGGGGGGTCGTTCGCCTCTGCGAGCGGCCCGCAAGCTGGAGCAACCGAGATCTCCGACGACTGTCATCACCTGCTATAACTGCGGCCTCCGGGGCCACGTGGCCTCCGGTTGCCGCGCCCCACGTCAGCGCGCCATGGGACCTCGGCTGGACGACGACCAAGGCCCCAAGTCGTCCCTGCAAACCCCGGCAAGTCGCGGCACCTCACATGCTCGGCCCGCATACTCGGCACATATGGGTCGTCGCGTTGCGGCGGGGGAGAGCCGAGTAGAGTTCGGGAATTCGGTTCAGAGAGGGCGATTCGGCCGGGACCGGGGAGACATTAAATGGTCGGAGTTGGGGCACAGAATAGTGGCTGCCTCAGCGGGTTCATCCGTAGTTACTGGATCTATTGATGGGGTCGAGGTCAGGGTGTTAGTGGACACGGGGGCATCGGCGACTATTATATCGGATCTCATTTATAATATTCTCCCTGTACAATGTCGTCCGCTTCTTCCGGTGGATGTGCCATTTTACGCCGCTAACGGGGGATCGTTGGGCATTATCGGTCAGATTAGGGCATCCATTTGCATTGGTGATATCAAATTGTCGGGACCCGTTTTTGTTTCGTCCTCCCTGGCGGTCCCTTGTCTATTGGGCACTGATTTTTTGGCAAAAATGCCCATCAAAATTCTCATTGATCAGCGTTGCATTGAACTACCATCGGGTCGCCGTATTTCATTTTTGACGAGCCCTAATGAAATTCGGACGGCGTGCGCTACCATACAGGCGTTAGCGACACAGACCGTGCACGTGCCCCCGGGTTCACAAATGTTAATTCCCCTCCGGTTGCGGAAGCCATGGGTGAAGGAGGCCTCGGAACAGGGCATGCTTTTGGGTCCTTCTAATAGGGCTGTTGGAGGTCTCGATTTGTCGGTGGCTCACACTTTGGTGGGGGCTGACAGGGATCCGTTTGTGATGGTTTTAAACCCTGGGGCGCGGCCGGCCGTCATTCAGCAGGGCACCGTGCTAGCTCACGCGGCGCGGGTCCCTGCGGAGGAGAGGCTGGTTGCGCAGGCGGATCCGAGTCCCACGAAAAACGTTACATTGAAGGAGGACCTCGATTGGGTTGATTCGCTGTGCGCGGACTCTGACGATTTATCAGCGGTACAGTTGGGTGCGCTGCGCGGGTTGCTCATTGAATTTTCGGATGTCTTCAGTAAACATAAGTATGACATTGGGTGCACGGACCTGCTACGCCACCACATTGAAACGGGCGATGCGGCACCGGTCAGGCAAAATCCCTTCCGACTGAGTCCTGCTGAGAAGGAACATGTTCAGTTGGCAGTTAACGATATGCTAGAAGCCGACATTATTTCGCCTTCCTCCAGTCCTTGGGGAGCGCCTATTGTGCTCGTTAAAAAGCAGGACGGGTCCCTGCGATTTTGCGTCGATTTCCGTCGCCTGAATAAGATCTCTGTGGCCGATGCGTATCCGCTCCCCAGGATGGACGAGTCTCTCGACGCATTGTCTGGTGCGCGATACTTTTCGACTCTTGATTTATTATCCGGATTCTGGCAGTTGCCACTCGACGAAGAGTCTAAGCCTAAGACCGCATTTCGGACTCCAGGGGGCCTGTTTCAGTTTAACCGGTTACCCATGGGACTTCACTCCTCTCCGGCGACGTTTCAGCGTCTTATGGAATTGGTTTTGTCGGGCTTGCAGTGGGATACGTGCCTCATTTACCTTGACGATGTCATTGTTTTCGGTAAAACGTTTGAAGAACACCTCCAGCGATTGAGGGGGGTGTTCTTGCGAATGCGATCGGCTAAATTAAAGTTTAAACCGGCCAAATGCCACCTTTTTCGTAAATCCGTGAGGTACTTGGGTCACATTGTCGACTCTTCGGGGATTTCTACCGATCCTGCGAAGACGGACTGTGTCAGTTCGTGGCCAACGCCCACGTCAGTGTCAGACGTACGCAGTTTCATCGGTTTTGCTTCGTATTATCGCCGATTCGTTGAGCACTTTGCCACCATTGCAAAACCCTTGCACGCTCTAACGGCGAAAGGAGTGAAGTTCCGATGGGGACCGGAGGAGGAGGCTGCATTCTGCTCCCTCCGGGACGCCTTGGTTAGGGCCCCACCCTTGCGCTATCCGGACTTCGCGAGTCCCTTCTTGCTAGACACGGACGCTAGCAACACGGGCATTGGGGGAGTGCTGTCCCAAGTCGTTGGAGGGGTCGAACGAGTGGTCGCCTATGGTAGCAGGGTGTTGTCGCCGGCAGAGCAGCGCTACTGCGTCACCCGTCGCGAACTGCTTGCCATTGTTTTTTTTGTACAACAATTCAGGCCATATCTCTATGGTCGTCATTTCACGGTCCGGACGGACCACGCGGCGCTCCAGTATTCATTGCGGGTCGCCCAGCCCTCGGGCCAATTGTCGCGGTGGTTGGAAGTCCTCCAGGACTATCAGTTCACGACTACGTACCGTAAAGGCTTGCGACACACAAATGCCGATGCCCTGTCGCGGTTGTTGCCTTGTCACAAATGTGCGTGCTTATCGGGATCGGCGCGCTGTAAACCGCCGGTTAC
The DNA here is from genome assembly GCF_015708825.2 of Lethenteron reissneri. NCBI lineage: Eukaryota > Metazoa > Chordata > Hyperoartia > Petromyzontiformes > Petromyzontidae > Lethenteron > Lethenteron reissneri. The sequence goes on from NC_083817.1 coordinate 11,821,365, forward strand.
GGAAGGTAGGGAGGCGTTGGTTGCGGCCGCGAGCACACCAATTGGGGATGGTCCCGCTACCCCTGGGGGTCAGGACTCGCTGCTCTCAATGTCATTGATTGAGTGGGGCCGTCTCCGAATGGCGGACAGCTCCCTGCTGGCATTGCGCCGCAAGACGGGGGGTTCCGAAGGTAACCACGACCGAACTGGCTCCTACGAGCTTAAGCAAGGCCTATTGATGAGATGGGACAGTTTGTCCCGGCGGCATGCGATTGTGGTGCCTGCTGCTGTGAGGGGTAAGGTTGTCTTGGCCGCACACGAACGCCTCTTGCATTTGGGAGTTAACAAAACGCTTGCCCTGCTTCAGCGTGACTATTATTGGCCGGGAATGGGGGGTGACGTGGTGAACATTCTGAAGGGTTGTGTTGAGTGCGCCAGACGGAAACCACCGCCTGTGCCAGCTAATCCACCGCTGCAATCCATCCAGGTCTCGCGCACTAACGAGCTCGTTGCACTCGACATTCTGGGGCCTTTTCCGGTCACGCCTAGGGGTAATAAGTACCTGTTGGTGGGGGTCGAATATTTTACCCGGTGGCCTATGGCGTGGCCACTCGCCAACCAGTCGGCGGCGGCTGTGACGGACGCCTTTGTCCAGGGCTACATCCTGGACAAGGGGGCTCCCGAACGCTTGCTGACTGACCAAGGGAAGAATTTTTCGAGTAAATTACTGCAAGAGGTGTGCGACCTGTTGGGTACCAAGAAGGTGCGTACCTCCCCGTACCACCCGCAGACGGACGGGATGGTGGAGAGGCTTAACAGGACATTGACTTCTATGTTGTGCCAGCAGGTGTGTGAGGCGCATGTTGATTGGGACCTGCAGGTCCCTGGGGTCCTCGCCGCGTATAGAATGGCCCCCCATGCAGCTACGGGATTTTCCCCGTTTTATCTGATGTACGGTCGGGAAGCTGACCCGCCCATGGAAACGCAGCTGGGTCTGTCCGCACCACGAGCAAATTCGAAATTGGCAGAGCATATTAAATTTAATATTCATAAGCTGACAGAGGCAAGGGAGGCCGCACGGCTTAATTCACGGGCTCGCCAAATTGCAAACGAGCGGTTGCGGGCACGGAAGGTGTCCGTGCACAATTGGGAACCAGGTGACAGGGCCTGGCTGCATTGCCCGCAGGCACCTTTGGCTACGTCGCCTAAATTGTTGAAGCCGTGGCGGGGACCCGTGGAGGTCGTGCGGGTTGCACGCCCCCAGTGCGTTCAGATAAAATGGGGAAAACGCCGTTGGTACGTCCACCCCTCCCGACTGAAACCGTTCTCGCCTCCGTATGGCCTCCCCTTGTGTCATGAGGGCCGAGCATGTGACGTGACCAGCGACCCTGAGGGGGAATTGTCTTTGCCTGCTCCTCACATGTCTCCGCCTGATCCGCTCCCAGGTGTCTCGGAACTGACAGCTGCCGACCACCGGCGGCCGGATCTTGAGCAGCCGGAGCCACCGGACGGTCGCCAACGTCCCGTCCCATACGACGGACCGGCCAGACGGACTCGCGCTAGGTCGCGCTACTTTGTGTGACCTGCCACGTGAGGAGTCGAGGCAGCCGGAGCGCCTCGGCACTGCGTTTGATCACAGAGACACTTGGCGCGTTCGGTTTCCGGTGTTCGCTTTTATTGTGTTCGTTTTCCGGTGTTCGCTTTATTGTGTTGTTCGTCGGGCTGTATATTGCTTCATATTTAAGTGTTGTGTTGTGTTGTTGTTGTTGCGTTACGGGGCACACTGAGAGGTGGAGTTTCTTTGTTACTGCATTGACGTTAGGTTGTGTTGTTGGTTAACAGCCGGGCCGGCTGCAAGCTATGTGGGAGGGGGTGATGTAGAGGTGATACGCGCTGGGATTAGAGATCGTATGCCAGCGCGTAATGATTGGCTGTGTAGGTGGTGACGTGCGCTGACGGTGGAGGATCAGGGGTCAGCGCGGGGTCGTGGGTTACGGGGTACTGATTGGCTGTGGACGGGTGACGTGCTGAGAGGGAGTGATCGGGTGGCAGCGCGGTGTGATTGGTGGAGGAGTGTTAACACGCGCTGGGGAAAACGGATCGTAGAGAGAGTGCGTCGTGATTGGTTCATTAAGGAGCGATGCTCACGTTGAAGTACGCATCAGCTCCGCCTCTCGTGAGCAGGGGCTATAAAAGGGGATGCACACAGGCGTGAGGGCAGTGTGTAACCAGCGAAGAATGAAGACGGGGATGAAGACCTAGGGCCCTGCGGTACCTAGTCCCGCTGTCCTAACGGGACCGGGACTCTGTGTAACCCAGAGGCGAGTGTAGTGTGTGTAGCCAGAGGCGTAAGGTCTACACGAGCCGAATGCAGTGTATTGTGTAGCCAGGGACATAGGGTCTACACGAGTCGAGTGTATTGTGTAGCCAGGGACATAGGGTCTACACGAGTCGAGTGTATTGTGTAGCCAGGGACATAGGGTCTACACGAGTCGAGTGTATTGTGTAGCCAGAGGCGTAGGGTCTACACGAGTGAAGGGTATCGTGTGTAGCCAGAGGCCTAGAGTTTACACGAGAGTAGTGGAGTGTGAAGTCGGATGAAAGGAGACTACACGTTGTATTTTGATACGTAAAGATTTAATAAAAGTGTGTTCCCGTCAAGAAGTTCCTGCCGTCAATTCCCATACTTCACATGTGTAGTGTGCTGTACGGAGGCGCACACACTGGAGTTGAAGGCAACACGTTTATTTAACAACTTCCCCAACCTGTAACTCTAACCGCATCGGGTTCTATAGCTAGGTGTGGCTACACTGTTTACGATGTGCTTTGTGGGTTAACTATTAACGAACGGGTCAGTCAGCACACAAGCTGCCTGACCCACGATGCCGAGCGAAGACCCGGACCGAATATCGAGGAGTGAATAGACGCGGGACCCCACTACGATCCCACAGACGAGCCTCGATCCCTGTCGGGCTCCCCCTTTATTCCCCCGGCCGCGGCCTCGCCCCGTCCTCGACCACGCCCCCTTCTGAATCATGTCAGAAGCTCCCGGCTCCCTGCCACGTGTCTCTAGCCTCCTTGTGAGGTTCCAGGCGCAGCACTCCTATGATAGTGGCTGGTGCTAACACTATAGTGACATCATTTACGTCACTACACATATGAAAATGTCAACATTTCATACTTTGCCCTAAGTAATTGGTCTAGTGTTCCAACTAAATAGTATGGACGTCAGTTTTCAGTCGTGACTTAATAACATCGACAATGCCCAAATCACGAATATGGCTGGGGAGGGCATTCCACAGATGGGGAACCACAGCAGAAGGCCCAATCGCCCTTGGAGTGCTGTCTCATCTTTGGGATGCAGAGAAGACTGGAATCCATGAAATGTAGATTGTGAGATAGAATACTGGGATTCAAAAGGTCCCAATGGTAGGTGGGTACTTTTTAGGCTAATAACACGATCTCAGAGTCGATTCTAAGATTCACCAAGAGTCAAAGTAGAGATTCCAGAACATGTGTGATATATTTGGATGAAGCGGTTATAGACAGAAGTCAGGCAGGCTGCATTATGAAAACATTGCAGCCTATTGAGAACTCTTGCAGGAGGCATGCCAAACAAGAGGGCGCGACAATAATCGACCCGAGAGAAGACATGCATTATCCAAATTATCTGCATAATAGGTGGTCAAGCATGATCTCGTGCTGACAATATTTTGAAGATGAAAAATTACTTCGAAATTACACTTTTCATATAGCCTTCAAACTTCAAAGCAAGGTCATGGATGCCACCAACGTTTTTTTACTGTGGGTGATGAGCTTAAGTTGGGTGCACAGAGCCAAGAAGCACAACCTCTGTTTTGTCACAACATTTTTCTGCATCAAAGACTTAAGGTGGAGTCGTCACTGGGTCAAGATATCAGGGTAATGAGAAGGGAGGGAAGAGAGGGAAAAAGCATGAGCAAGGAGAAGCGAGCAGCACAAAGCAGCATCTGTTTTTTATTACATACCAGATACGCAAGTTAGAGGCATCAAAGCTATGAAGAAAAATAAGTAAGCTTGGGCAGGACATACATACTAGCGGGAAGTACCTGGCGTTGCCCGTGGGAAAAATATATTTCAAAACGTCTCAAAACTTAAAAACATAACATATATATACACAAATACTAAGCTATTGTGAAAGCCCGGCATGCGGTTTGTCTGTCCATTTGTCCGTCAACAAAATTATAAGTCAAAAAAGTTTTAGAAAGTAGATGGTAAATAGTTGATAGTAAAGGTCTCCGAAAATTCTTGACCCTCCCGCCACCCTCAGAAAATATTTTTACCCCCGCGTAGGCACATATACCTAAACACCCTACATACAATAGAGTGAGTAGTAGCTAGTGACTCTACAGTAGTATCTGACTCTCCAGTAGTATCTGGCGCTACAGTTATGACTACTGACTCTACAGTAGTATCTAATGACTATAGTAGTACCTACTGAATCTATATTGGTATCTATTGACTCAATAGTAAGATTCCAAGAACACAGGATGAGATGTTACTATCCTTTGTGCAAGCACTTCCAAGAGTTCATGAACAGTGAGCCTGGTGAAATTTGGGGAGCGCATCGTCAGTAGTGAACCTTTGGTTCCTAGGGTGTTTCGGCCTTTCATAGTATACACCCTCCCCAAAGGCGGCCAGCGACAGGGTGATCAATCCTACGCTTGCGTCCCATTCCCAATTAGTCATAGGAGTTGCCTTGTTGTTGATAGCCAACATCCCATGGGACTATGCATGGCAGGGGCATCCTCCTCCCTGAGTCAAGCATTGTTGACTGCATACTAGTATCTACTGACTATAGTAGTAACTACTAACTCCATAGTATTATCTGCTGACTCTATAGTAGTATCTGCAGACTCTATAGCAGTATGCACTGGCTGTATAGTCGTATCTACCGACTCTGCAGCAGAATATACTGACTATAGTAGTAACTGCACACATTAGGGTGGGAGAAGAGGACTTGACACTTTGAAGAATTACCTTAGCATTGTCTTTTTTTTGCATTAAAGCGAATGAGAATGTTTCCCCGCCCCCACCGATCGCGCGTGTGCGTTGCTATGGGAACCACGACGTTTCGTGCATGCGAAGATGCGTGCTTTGGCGCGCGCTCAGCGTAGTAATATAATAATTTATGGTACTAAATTGTCAATTTAACTACTTTAAAGTTAGAAATGTAAATCCCAGTTTGTGAGTTCAAAGCGTCGCAAGTTGCGTACACAGACAGACGGAGAGACACAGACAAACAAAAATTATTTTTTATAGGTAAGAATTCAAAGTACTTGCAATAATAATTTACCTAAATACATTTTTACATAAAAGACCCATTGGCATTGTACCGTCTAGCCATGTTACTTAGGGGGGGAAACATTTAACGTGCTACATGTAGTTTTCACACAATAGCCCTAATCTTTATAAATCATACAATTATATATTTTAAAGCAATTTAATCATAAATGAAAATAAAACTTTGATCATTACCTGATTGATAAAAAATAAAACCCAACGCGCGGTGGAAGGTCTACTGACGCTCGCGTGCCAAGAATCAATTCTTTAAATCGAGCAAAGGAATCGAAGGTTGTAGATTTATTTAGAATCGGCCTATTCCCGTTTAATCGATACCACAAACGCTCACCAGATATCGATTCTCGCCAGGCCTGTATGCGGTTTGACGCCACACACTTCATGGTCACCCCCCCCCTCCCCAAATACAAAAGTCTATTTTTAAACTTTTTACGCTGTGTACACAGTGTGGAAGCTACCCACATGCCAAATTTCAAGTGTTGGGAAGTATGTTGGGAAGTATGCTAAACATTTCGAACAGACACACAAAGGAGGTGGAATTGCAATCTAAGTTAATAACTAGCAGTTGCCGCCCGCTTCGCGGGCGGTGTGTATATACTTGGTTGGTGGGGAGTTGAAAGTGGCTGGACACAATATACATGTTTTGGTGATTGTTTTATGTTTATTTTTGTGAGGTTATATGTATTTTAATGACATTATTCAATAATGCAACTTCTTCAAATATAGAACTAGCAGTTGCCGCCTGCTTCGCGGGCGGTGTGTATATACTTGGTTGGTGGGGAGTTGAAAGTGGCTGGACACAATATACATGTTTTGGTGATTGTTTTATGTTTATTTTTGTGAGGTTATATGTATTTTAATGACATTATTCAATAATGCAACTTCTTCAAATATAGAATGCAACTTATTCAAATATCTGGCGATTCACGATATTCTTCGTGTACACTCCGTCTTCCTCCTCGTCGTCAGGTCCCTCAATAAGCGCCTTGATGTTGGATGTTGCCGTGACTCGCGATAGTGCCACGTACAGTTGGCCGTGCGAGAAGCATGGCGTTGGTAGATATAATCGCAGGTTGTGAACAGTTTGCCCTTGCGCCTTGTTGATGGTCATCGCGAATGCTGGGACAATGGGGAACTGTTTGCGCCGAAGTCGAAATGGGAAGTCCTTCATGTCCAATTCGCGGCGGATATGGTTGTTCTCAAGCAGCGAGTCCAAGACCAAGTGTGGGTACTCGGAAAGCTGCGGGAGGTCGTCAAAGTCCGACAGAGCGATCCCACCTGCCGTGAGGAACTCGTGGAGGCTGTGAAGGGTCTTGAACTTTACCAATTTTTTTTGCATTTTCTTTGATGCTGCTAATCCTGCATAATGCACGGGTATAAGTAGTACTAATCACATACCTGCATTTCCCATATCCCCTCCCTTTGATGCTGCTAATCCTGCATAATGCACGGGCATAAGTAGTACTAATCACATACCTGCATTTCCCATATCCCCTCCCTTTGATGCTGCTAATTCTGCATAATGCACGGGCATAAGTAGTACTAATCACATACCTGCATTTCCCATAAATATGCTAAATTGCTCTTGATATGCAAATTGTTTTGTCAAGGCGCCCTTTCCCCCCCTTCCAACCCAGCTTATATATATGCTCCAAGCACGTGTGCTGTTTCATTCAGACGCTGTCGCCTCGACATACCTGGTTTTCACCTGAGGACGGCGGCTTGCGTTGTGGTCGAAACGTCGTGAGAATTATTTTATTATGTTTAAATTTTTTTATTGTATTACTTCCCTTGTACGTGACTTTAGCGAAAGAACCAAGAAGATTTAGCATTTCTTCTTTGTTGGTCAGCTGGCGGTACTGGTACTCGTAATCGCGAGCCAATTCGTCGTAGAATTTACCCCAGAGAGCCTTGGTATCTGCTGCCATGGAATACAGCAGAATGGTAGCGAAGAGTTGACGAAGCTGGTACGGCATCTGAAAGAGCGAGGCTTCTTCCAGACACGCAACCAATTCGCGATCGCTCTCAAGGTAGCCTGCTCGCATGGCTGCTTCCAGGGGTTTGTTTTGTTTAATTTTATTCGTAACGCACCATCCATATGCACTCCACCATCCACCATGCCCTTGCATGGCAAAGACACAGCTCCGGTGTGCGTCAGCGTGTGCGCCATCCACAGTGACATTGGTCAGAAATTGCACCGTTCCGATCGCACACAGGTTAGCCCCTGCATCCTCCGTCTGTATGTACACACACAGACAAATCCGTTATGGGGCCACCTATTTTTTTCTTATAAAAAATATTTTGTTGGTGTTTTTACGTTTACGTATTCCCATTGTGGGTGTTTTACGCATGCATCAGATTTTTGGGTTCCTCACATATGATATCAGAGGTGTGGGTCACTCCATTTCTCAATCGAACAATAACGGGGATCGTTTCAGTTATGACAGTTTGCAGATAGAAACATTGCATGATCGTATACTAATAATGACAGAATTTGTACCCCAGTGGAGGGCATCCCCCACCCGGCGCTTCTTACCGGTACTGTGAGACTTAGAAAACCAGACCTCTCCTCCTCCTGAACCGTTCACAATACCCTGTGGTAGTACCATAATCATCTCAATAAAGCGATCACTTTCCAATGCCCATTTTGATCCCGGGAGTTACCCGGGTGGTGTCACACGAAATTTGCATGTCGCAAATTTCGATATGGCTTGTGCAACGGCCAGAGAGTGACAGCGGCGGGGGCCGGGCTGCAACCTTTTTTGACAGTTTATTAAATTTCAAAGTGCATGGGATTGGCACTCCAAAACATGATAAATGTACAGTAACGCCAACTGCATCCGTGCCAAACATGATACGCGGACACATGCTGCATATTATGCAACACATGCCCTTACCAGCAGCAGCATGCACAACATCTGAATTACACAACCGAAGTAGACAGCAAGCCGTCCATGGAGACGTGATCAACGTCAATACATAATAATGGTAATAAGCCGGATAAACCGAAAAGTACCCATTGTACCCATCAAACAGTCAGCTGGGTTGCCCCATGGGGGTATTGACCCATGGGCGAAACTGTAAGGGGTGCTACGCAACTGGCCGTGGTCCCGGCAGGTGAAGCTGGCAGCTCAGTCCGCTAAGACTTACTGTATAGCGACCCCTGCCTACTCGTAAGGTAAAGTTGTTTGGGGACTCCACTAATCGCAGCACGCAGCACCCATTTTTTACATAAATAAACGTAATATTAGCGTAACTACCATTCGCACACTTGCATACACACCACACTCACACAGCGCAGGGTCTGCGCCCACAGTGCACTGCAGCACTGCGGCGCAGACCATGCCAAACCTATGCTATCGCTCTCTTCCGGGCGTGTTAATTATTTATTTTTATCGAATCAAAGTGAGCTGTGGCTTTTTGCCGGCTGTTTTATTTTCATCGAATCAGAGCGAGCTGTTTGGGCGGGTCCGTAAATAAATTAACGTCCAGATACGCACGCAGACGACCAAACCAGCGTAGTTGTTTATGATGATGATGATGATGCAACTTATTCAAATATCTGGCGATTCACGATATTCTTCGTGTACACTCCGTCTTCCTCCTCGTCGTCAGGTCCCTCAATAAGCGCCTTGATGTTGGATGTTGCCGTGACTCGCGATAGTGCCACGTACAGTTGGCCGTGCGAGAAGCATGGCGTTGGTAGATATAATCGCAGGTTGTGAACAGTTTGCCCTTGCGCCTTGTTGATGGTCATCGCGAATGCTGGGACAATGGGGAACTGTTTGCGCCGAAGTCGAAATGGGAAGTCCTTCATGTCCAATTCGCGGCGGATATGGTTGTTCTCAAGCAGCGAGTCCAAGACCAAGTGTGGGTACTCGGAAAGCTGCGGGAGGTCGTCAAAGTCCGACAGAGCGATCCCACCTGCCGTGAGGAACTCGTGGAGGCTGTGAAGGGTCTTAAACTTTACCAATTTTTTTTGTATTTTCTTTGATGCTGCTAATCCTGCATAATGCACGGGTATAAGTAGTACTAATCACATACCTGCATTTCCCATATCCCCTCCCTTTGATGCTGCTAATCCTGCATAATGCACGGGCATAAGTAGTACTAATCACATACCTGCATTTCCCATATCCCCTCCCTTTGATGCTGCTAATTCTGCATAATGCACGGGCATAAGTAGTACTAATCACATACCTGCATTTCCCATAAATATGCTAATTTGGTCTTGATATGCAAATTTTTTTGTCAAGGCGCCCTTTCCCCCCCTTCCAACCCAGCTTATATATATGCTCCAAGCACGTGTGCTGTTTCATTCAGACGCTGTCGCCTCGACATACCTGGTTTTCACCTGAGGACGGCGGCTTGCGTTGTGGCCGAAACGTCGTGAGAATTATTTTATCATGTTTAAATTTTTTTATTGTATTACTTCCCTTGTACGTGACTTTAGCGAAAGAACCAAGAAGATTTAGCATTTCTTCTTTGTTGGTCAGCTGGCGGTACTGGTACTCGTAATCGCGAGCCAATTCGTCGTAGAATTTACCCCAGAGAGCCTTGGTATCTGCTGCCATGGAATACAGCAGAATGGTAGCGAAGAGTTGACGAAGCTGGTACGGCATCTGAAAGAGCGAGGCTTCTTCCAGACACGCAACCAATTCGCGATCGCTCTCAAGGTAGCCTGCTCGCATGGCTGATTCCAGGGGTTTGATTTGTTTAATTTTATTCGTAACGCACCATCCATATGCACTCCACCATCCACCATGCCCTTGCATGGCAAAGACACAGCTCCGGTGTGCGTCAGCGTGTGCGCCATCCACAGTGACATTGGTCAGAAATTGCACCGTTCCGATCGCACACAGGCTAGCCCCTGCATCCTCCGTCTGTATGTACACACACAGACAAATCCGTTATGGGGCCACCTATTTTTTTCTTATAAAAAATATTTTGTTGGTGTTTTTACGTTTACGTATTCCCATTGTGGGTGTTTTACGCATGCATCAGATTTTTGGGTTCCTCACATATGATATCAGAGGTGTGGGTCACTCCATTTCTCAATCGAACAATAACGGGGATCGTTTCAGTTATGACAGTTTGCAGATAGAAACATTGCATGATCGTATACTAATAATGACAGAATTTGTACCCCAGTGGAGGGCATCCCCCACCCGGCGCTTCTTACCGGTACTGTGAGACTTAGAAAACCAGACCTCTCCTCCTCCTGAACCGTTCACAATACCCTGTGGTAGTACCATAATCATCTCAATAAAGCGATCACTTTCCAATGCCCATTTTGATCCCGGGAGTTACCCGGGTGGTGTCACACGAAATTTGCATGTCGCAAATTTCGATATGGCTTGTGCAACGGCCAGAGAGTGACAGCGGCGGGGGCCGGGCTGCAACCTTTTTTGACAGTTTATTAAATTTCAAAGTGCATGGGATTGGCACTCCAAAACATGATAAATGTACAGTAACGCCAACTGCATCCGTGCCAAACATGATACGCGGACACATGCTGCATATTATGCAACACATGCCCTTACCAGCAGCAGCATGCACAACATCTGAATTACACAACCGAAGTAGACAGCAAGCCGTCCATGGAGACGTGATCAACGTCAATACATAATAATGGTAATAAGCCGGATAAACCGAAAAGTACCCATTGTACCCATCAAACAGTCAGCTGGGTTGCCCCATGGGGGTATTGACCCATGGGCGAAACTGTAAGGGGTGCTACGCAACTGGCCGTGGTCCCGGCAGGTGAAGCTGGCAGCTCAGTCCGCTAAGACTTACTGTATAGCGACCCCTGCCTACTCGTAAGGTAAAGTTGTTTGGGGACTCCACTAATCGCAGCACGCAGCACCCATTTTTTACATAAATAAACGTAATATTAGCGTAACTACCATTCGCACACTTGCATACACACCACACTCACACAGCGCAGGGTCTGCGCCCACAGTGCACTGCAGCACTGCGGCGCAGACCATGCCAAACCTATGCTATCGCTCTCTTCCGGGCGTGTTAATTATTTATTTTTATCGAATCAAAGTGAGCTGTGGCTTTTTGCCGGCTGTTTTATTTTCATCGAATCAGAGCGAGCTGTTTGGGCGGGTCCGTAAATAAATTAACGTCCAGATACGCACGCAGACGACCAAACCAGCGTAGTTGTTTATGATGACTAGCAGTTGCCGCCCGCTTCGCGGGCGGTGTGTATATACTTGGTTGGTGGGGAGTTGAAAGTGGCTGGACACAATATACATGTTTTGGTGATTGTTTTATGTTTATTTTTGTGAGGTTATATGTATTTTAATGACATTATTCAATAATGCAACTTCTTCAAATATAGAATGCAACTTATTCAAATATCTGGCGATTCACGATATTCTTCGTGTACACTCCGTCTTCCTCCTCGTCGTCAGGTCCCTCAATAAGCGCCTTGATGTTGGATGTTGCCGTGACTCGCGATAGTGCCACGTACAGTTGGCCGTGCGAGAAGCATGGCGTTGGTAGATATAATCGCAGGTTGTGAACAGTTTGCCCTTGCGCCTTGTTGATGGTCATCGCGAATGCTGGGACAATGGGGAACTGTTTGCGCCGAAGTCGAAATGGGAAGTCCTTCATGTCCAATTCGCGGCGGATATGGTTGTTCTCAAGCAGCGAGTCCAAGACCAAGTGTGGGTACTCGGAAAGCTGCGGGAGGTCGTCAAAGTCCGACAGAGCGATCCCACCTGCCGTGAGGAACTCGTGGAGGCTGTGAAGGGTCTTGAACTTTACCAATTTTTTTTGTATTTTCTTTGATGCTGCTAATCCTGCATAATGCACGGGTATAAGTAGTACTAATCACATACCTGCATTTCCCATATCCCCTCCCTTTGATGCTGCTAATTCTGCATAATGCACGGGCATAAGTAGTACTAATCACATACCTGCATTTCCCATAAATATGCTAAATTGCTCTTGATATGCAAATTTTTTTGTCAAGGCGCCCTTTCCCCCCTTCCAACCCAGCTTATATATATGCTCCAAGCACGTGTGCTGTTTCATTCAGACGCTGTCGCCTCGACATACCTGGTTTTCACCTGAGGACGGCGGCTTGCGTTGTGGCCGAAACGTCGTGAGAATTATTTTATTATGTTTAAATTTTTTTATTGTATTACTTCCCTTGTACGTGACTTTAGCGAAAGAACCAAGAAGATTTAGCATTTCTTCTTTGTTGGTCAGCTGGCGGTACTGGTACTCGTAATCGCGAGCCAATTCGTCGTAGAATTTACCCCAGAGAGCCTTGGTATCTGCTGCCATGGAATACAGCAGAATGGTAGCGAAGAGTTGACGAAGCTGGTACGGCATCTGAAAGAGCGAGGCTTCTTCCAGACACGCAACCAATTCGCGATCGCTCTCAAGGTAGCCTGCTCGCATGGCTGCTTCCAGGGGTTTGTTTTGTTTAATTTTATTCGTAACGCACCATCCATATGCACTCCACCATCCACCATGCCCTTGCATGGCAAAGACACAGCTCCGGTGTGCGTCAGCGTGTGCGCCATCCACAGTGACATTGGTCAGAAATTGCACCGTTCCGATCGCACACAGGTTAGCCCCTGCATCCTCCGTCTGTATGTACACACACAGACAAATCCGTTATGGGGCCACCTATTTTTTTCTTATAAAAAATATTTTGTTGGTGTTTTTACGTTTATGTATTCCCATTGTGGGTGTTTTACGCATGCATCAGATTTTTGGGTTCCTCACATATGATATCAGAGGTGTGGGTCACTCCATTTCTCAATCGAACAATAACGGGGATCGTTTCAGTTATGACAGTTTGCAGATAGAAACATTGCATGATCGTATACTAATAATGACAGAATTTGTACCCCAGTGGAGGGCATCCCCCACCCGGCGCTTCTTACCGGTACTGTGAGACTTAGAAAACCAGACCTCTCCTCCTCCTGAACCGTTCACAATACCCTGTGGTAGTACCATAATCATCTCAATAAAGCGATCACTTTCCAATGCCCATTTTGATCCCGGGAGTTACCCGGGTGGTGTCACACGAAATTTGCATGTCGCAAATTTCGATATGGCTTGTGCAACGGCCAGAGAGTGACAGCGGCGGGGGCCGGGCTGCAACCTTTTTTGACAGTTTATTAAATTTCAAAGTGCATGGGATTGGCACTCCAAAACATGATAAATGTACAGTAACGCCAACTGCATCCGTGCCAAACATGATACGCGGACACATGCTGCATATTATGCAACACATGCCCTTACCAGCAGCAGCATGCACAACATCTGAATTACACAACCGAAGTAGACAGCAAGCCGTCCATGGAGACGTGATCAACGTCAATACATAATAATGGTAATAAGCCGGATAAACCGAAAAGTACCCATTGTACCCATCAAACAGTCAGCTGGGTTGCCCCATGGGGGTATTGACCCATGGGCGAAACTGTAAGGGGTGCTACGCAACTGGCCGTGGTCCCGGCAGGTGAAGCTGGCAGCTCAGTCCGCTAAGACTTACTGTATAGCGACCCCTGCCTACTCGTAAGGTAAAGTTGTTTGGGGACTCCACTAATCGCAGCACGCAGCACCCATTTTTTACATAAATAAACGTAATATTAGCGTAACTACCATTCGCACACTTGCATACACACCACACTCACACAGCGCAGGGTCTGCGCCCACAGTGCACTGCAGCACTGCGGCGCAGACCATGCCAAACCTATGCTATCGCTCTCTTCCGGGCGTGTTAATTATTTATTTTTATCGAATCAAAGTGAGCTGTGGCTTTTTGCCGGCTGTTTTATTTTCATCGAATCAGAGCGAGCTGTTTGGGCGGGTCCGTAAATAAATTAACGTCCAGATACGCACGCAGACGACCAAACCAGCGTAGTTGTTTATGATGACTAGCAGTTGCCGCCCGCTTCGCGGGCGGTGTGTATATACTTGGTTGGTGGGGAGTTGAAAGTGGCTGGACACAATATACATGTTTTGGTGATTGTTTTATGTTTATTTTTGTGAGGTTATATGTATTTTAATGACATTATTCAATAATGCAACTTCTTCAAATATAGAATGCAACTTATTCAAATATCTGGCGATTCACGATATTCTTCGTGTACACTCCGTCTTCCTCCTCGTCGTCAGGTCCCTCAATAAGCGCCTTGATGTTGGATGTTGCCGTGACTCGCGATAGTGCCACGTACAGTTGGCCGTGCGAGAAGCATGGCGTTGGTAGATATAATCGCAGGTTGTGAACAGTTTGCCCTTGCGCCTTGTTGATGGTCATCGCGAATGCTGGGACAATGGGGAACTGTTTGCGCCGAAGTCGAAATGGGAAGTCCTTCATGTCCAATTCGCGGCGGATATGGTTGTTCTCAAGCAGCGAGTCCAAGACCAAGTGTGGGTACTCGGAAAGCTGCGGGAGGTCGTCAAAGTCCGACAGAGCGATCCCACCTGCCGTGAGGAACTCGTGGAGGCTGTGAAGGGTCTTGAACTTTACCAATTTTTTTTGTATTTTCTTTGATGCTGCTAATCCTGCATAATGCACGGGTATAAGTAGTACTAATCACATACCTGCATTTCCCATATCCCCTCCCTTTGATGCTGCTAATTATGCATAATGCACGGGCATAAGTAGTACTAATCACATACCTGCATTTCCCATAAATATGCTAAATTGCTCTTGATATGCAAATTTTTTTGTCAAGGCGCCCTTTCCCCCCCTTCCAACCCAGCTTATATATATGCTCCAAGCACGTGTGCTGTTTCATTCAGACGATGTCGCCTCGACATACCTGGTTTTCACCTGAGGACGGCGGCTTGCGTTGTGGCCGAAACGTCGTGAGAATTATTTTATTATGTTTAAATTTTTTTATTGTATTACTTCCCTTGTACGTGACTTTAGCGAAAGAACCAAGAAGATTTAGCATTTCTTCTTTGTTGGTCAGCTGGCGGTACTGGTACTCGTAATCGCGAGCCAATTCGTCGTAGAATTTACCCCAGAGAGCCTTGGTATCTGCTGCCATGGAATACAGCAGAATGGTAGCGAAGAGTTGACGAAGCTGGTACGGCATCTGAAAGAGCGAGGCTTCTTCCAGACACGCAACCAATTCGCGATCGCTCTCAAGGTAGCCTGCTCGCATGGCTGCTTCCAGGGGTTTGTTTTGTTTAATTTTATTCGTAACGCACCATCCATATGCACTCCACCATCCACCATGCCC
Organism: Lethenteron reissneri; assembly: GCF_015708825.2. Taxonomy (NCBI): domain Eukaryota; kingdom Metazoa; phylum Chordata; class Hyperoartia; order Petromyzontiformes; family Petromyzontidae; genus Lethenteron; species Lethenteron reissneri. The sequence continues at coordinate 11,836,910 of NC_083817.1, forward strand.
TTGCATGGCAAAGACACAGCTCCGGTGTGCGTCAGCGTGTGCGCCATCCACAGTGACATTGGTCAGAAATTGCACCGTTCCGATCGCACACAGGTTAGCCCCTGCATCCTCCGTCTGTATGTACACACACAGACAAATCCGTTATGGGGCCACCTATTTTTTTCTTATAAAAATATTTTGTTGGTGTTTTTACGTTTACGTATTCCCATTGTGGGTGTTTTACGCATGCATCAGATTTTTGGGTTCCTCACATATGATATCAGAGGTGTGGGTCACTCCATTTCTCAATCGAACAATAACGGGGATCGTTTCAGTTATGACAGTTTGCAGATAGAAACATTGCATGATCGTATACTAATAATGACAGAATTTGTACCCCAGTGGAGGGCATCCCCCACCCGGCGCTTCTTACCGGTACTGTGAGACTTAGAAAACCAGACCTCTCCTCCTCCTGAACCGTTCACAATACCCTGTGGTAGTACCATAATCATCTCAATAAAGCGATCACTTTCCAATGCCCATTTTGATCCCGGGAGTTACCCGGGTGGTGTCACACGAAATTTGCATGTCGCAAATTTCGATATGGCTTGTGCAACGGCCAGAGAGTGACAGCGGCGGGGGCCGGGCTGCAACCTTTTTTGACAGTTTATTAAATTTCAAAGTGCATGGGATTGGCACTCCAAAACATGATAAATGTACAGTAACGCCAACTGCATCCGTGCCAAACATGATACGCGGACACATGCTGCATATTATGCAACACATGCCCTTACCAGCAGCAGCATGCACAACATCTGAATTACACAACCGAAGTAGACAGCAAGCCGTCCATGGAGACGTGATCAACGTCAATACATAATAATGGTAATAAGCCGGATAAACCGAAAAGTACCCATTGTACCCATCAAACAGTCAGCTGGGTTGCCCCATGGGGGTATTGACCCATGGGCGAAACTGTAAGGGGTGCTACGCAACTGGCCGTGGTCCCGGCAGGTGAAGCTGGCAGCTCAGTCCGCTAAGACTTACTGTATAGCGACCCCTGCCTACTCGTAAGGTAAAGTTGTTTGGGGACTCCACTAATCGCAGCACGCAGCACCCATTTTTTACATAAATAAACGTAATATTAGCGTAACTACCATTCGCACACTTGCATACACACCACACTCACACAGCGCAGGGTCTGCGCCCACAGTGCACTGCAGCACTGCGGCGCAGACCATGCCAAACCTATGCTATCGCTCTCTTCCGGGCGTGTTAATTATTTATTTTTATCGAATCAAAGTGAGCTGTGGCTTTTTGCCGGCTGTTTTATTTTCATCGAATCAGAGCGAGCTGTTTGGGCGGGTCCGTAAATAAATTAACGTCCAGATACGCACGCAGACGACCAAACCAGCGTAGTTGTTTATGATGACTAGCAGTTGCCGCCCGCTTCGCGGGCGGTGTGTATATACTTGGTTGGTGGGGAGTTGAAAGTGGCTGGACACAATATACATGTTTTGGTGATTGTTTTATGTTTATTTTTGTGAGGTTATATGTATTTTAATGACATTATTCAATAATGCAACTTCTTCAAATATAGAATGCAACTTATTCAAATATCTGGCGATTCACGATATTCTTCGTGTACACTCCGTCTTCCTCCTCGTCGTCAGGTCCCTCAATAAGCGCCTTGATGTTGGATGTTGCCGTGACTCGCGATAGTGCCACGTACAGTTGGCCGTGCGAGAAGCATGGCGTTGGTAGATATAATCGCAGGTTGTGAACAGTTTGCCCTTGCGCCTTGTTGATGGTCATCGCGAATGCTGGGACAATGGGGAACTGTTTGCGCCGAAGTCGAAATGGGAAGTCCTTCATGTCCAATTCGCGGCGGATATGGTTGTTCTCAAGCAGCGAGTCCAAGACCAAGTGTGGGTACTCGGAAAGCTGCGGGAGGTCGTCAAAGTCCGACAGAGCGATCCCACCTGCCGTGAGGAACTCGTGGAGGCTGTGAAGGGTCTTGAACTTTACCAATTTTTTTTGTATTTTCTTTGATGCTGCTAATCCTGCATAATGCACGGGTATAAGTAGTACTAATCACATACCTGCATTTCCCATATCCCCTCCCTTTGATGCTGCTAATTCTGCATAATGCACGGGCATAAGTAGTACTAATCACATACCTGCATTTCCCATAAATATGCTAAATTGCTCTTGATATGCAAATTTTTTTGTCAAGGCGCCCTTTCCCCCCCTTCCAACCCAGCTTATATATATGCTCCAAGCACGTGTGCTGTTTCATTCAGACGCTGTCGCCTCGACATACCTGGTTTTCACCTGAGGACGGCGGCTTGCGTTGTGGCCGAAACGTCGTGAGAATTATTTTATTATGTTTAAATTTTTTTATTGTATTACTTCCCTTGTACGTGACTTTAGCGAAAGAACCAAGAAGATTTAGCATTTCTTCTTTGTTGGTCAGCTGGCGGTACTGGTACTCGTAATCGCGAGCCAATTCGTCGTAGAATTTACCCCAGAGAGCCTTGGTATCTGCTGCCATGGAATACAGCAGAATGGTAGCGAAGAGTTGACGAAGCTGGTACGGCATCTGAAAGAGCGAGGCTTCTTCCAGACACGCAACCAATTCGCGATCGCTCTCAAGGTAGCCTGCTCGCATGGCTGCTTCCAGGGGTTTGTTTTGTTTAATTTTATTCGTAACGCACCATCCATATGCACTCCACCATCCACCATGCCCTTGCATGGCAAAGACACAGCTCCGGTGTGCGTCAGCGTGTGCGCCATCCACAGTGACATTGGTCAGAAATTGCACCGTTCCGATCGCACACAGGTTAGCCCCTGCATCCTCCGTCTGTATGTACACACACAGACAAATCCGTTATGGGGCCACCTATTTTTTTCTTATAAAAAATATTTTGTTGGTGTTTTTACGTTTACGTATTCCCATTGTGGGTGTTTTACGCATGCATCAGATTTTTGGGTTCCTCACATATGATATCAGAGGTGTGGGTCACTCCATTTCTCAATCGAACAATAACGGGGATCGTTTCAGTTATGACAGTTTGCAGATAGAAACATTGCATGATCGTATACTAATAATGACAGAATTTGTACCCCAGTGGAGGGCATCCCCCACCCGGCGCTTCTTACCGGTACTGTGAGACTTAGAAAACCAGACCTCTCCTCCTCCTGAACCGTTCACAATACCCTGTGGTAGTACCATAATCATCTCAATAAAGCGATCACTTTCCAATGCCCATTTTGATCCCGGGAGTTACCCGGGTGGTGTCACACGAAATTTGCATGTCGCAAATTTCGATATGGCTTGTGCAACGGCCAGAGAGTGACAGCGGCGGGGGCCGGGCTGCAACCTTTTTTGACAGTTTATTAAATTTCAAAGTGCATGGGATTGGCACTCCAAAACATGATAAATGTACAGTAACGCCAACTGCATCCGTGCCAAACATGATACGCGGACACATGCTGCATATTATGCAACACATGCCCTTACCAGCAGCAGCATGCACAACATCTGAATTACACAACCGAAGTAGACAGCAAGCCGTCCATGGAGACGTGATCAACGTCAATACATAATAATGGTAATAAGCCGGATAAACCGAAAAGTACCCATTGTACCCATCAAACAGTCAGCTGGGTTGCCCCATGGGGGTATTGACCCATGGGCGAAACTGTAAGGGGTGCTACGCAACTGGCCGTGGTCCCGGCAGGTGAAGCTGGCAGCTCAGTCCGCTAAGACTTACTGTATAGCGACCCCTGCCTACTCGTAAGGTAAAGTTGTTTGGGGACTCCACTAATCGCAGCACGCAGCACCCATTTTTTACATAAATAAACGTAATATTAGCGTAACTACCATTCGCACACTTGCATACACACCACACTCACACAGCGCAGGGTCTGCGCCCACAGTGCACTGCAGCACTGCGGCGCAGACCATGCCAAACCTATGCTATCGCTCTCTTCCGGGCGTGTTAATTATTTATTTTTATCGAATCAAAGTGAGCTGTGGCTTTTTGCCGGCTGTTTTATTTTCATCGAATCAGAGCGAGCTGTTTGGGCGGGTCCGTAAATAAATTAACGTCCAGATACGCACGCAGACGACCAAACCAGCGTAGTTGTTTATGATGACTAGCAGTTGCCGCCCGCTTCGCGGGCGGTGTGTATATACTTGGTTGGTGGGGAGTTGAAAGTGGCTGGACACAATATACATGTTTTGGTGATTGTTTTATGTTTATTTTTGTGAGGTTATATGTATTTTAATGACATTATTCAATAATGCAACTTCTTCAAATATAGAATGCAACTTATTCAAATATCTGGCGATTCACGATATTCTTCGTGTACACTCCGTCTTCCTCCTCGTCGTCAGGTCCCTCAATAAGCGCCTTGATGTTGGATGTTGCCGTGACTCGCGATAGTGCCACGTACAGTTGGCCGTGCGAGAAGCATGGCGTTGGTAGATATAATCGCAGGTTGTGAACAGTTTGCCCTTGCGCCTTGTTGATGGTCATCGCGAATGCTGGGACAATGGGGAACTGTTTGCGCCGAAGTCGAAATGGGAAGTCCTTCATGTCCAATTCGCGGCGGATATGGTTGTTCTCAAGCAGCGAGTCCAAGACCAAGTGTGGGTACTCGGAAAGCTGCGGGAGGTCGTCAAAGTCCGACAGAGCGATCCCACCTGCCGTGAGGAACTCGTGGAGGCTGTGAAGGGTCTTGAACTTTACCAATTTTTTTTGTATTTTCTTTGATGCTGCTAATCCTGCATAATGCACGGGTATAAGTAGTACTAATCACATACCTGCATTTCCCATATCCCCTCCCTTTGATGCTGCTAATTCTGCATAATGCACGGGCATAAGTAGTACTAATCACATACCTGCATTTCCCATAAATATGCTAAATTGCTCTTGATATGCAAATTTTTTGTCAAGGCGCCCTTTCCCCCCCTTCCAACCCAGCTTATATATATGCTCCAAGCACGTGTGCTGTTTCATTCAGACGCTGTCGCCTCGACATACCTGGTTTTCACCTGAGGACGGCGGCTTGCGTTGTGGCCGAAACGTCGTGAGAATTATTTTATTATGTTTAAATTTTTTTATTGTATTACTTCCCTTGTACGTGACTTTAGCGAAAGAACCAAGAAGATTTAGCATTTCTTCTTTGTTGGTCAGCTGGCGGTACTGGTACTCGTAATCGCGAGCCAATTCGTCGTAGAATTTACCCCAGAGAGCCTTGGTATCTGCTGCCATGGAATACAGCAGAATGGTAGCGAAGAGTTGACGAAGCTGGTACGGCATCTGAAAGAGCGAGGCTTCTTCCAGACACGCAACCAATTCGCGATCGCTCTCAAGGTAGCCTGCTCGCATGGCTGCTTCCAGGGGTTTGTTTTGTTTAATTTTATTCGTAACGCACCATCCATATGCACTCCACCATCCACCATGCCCTTGCATGGCAAAGACACAGCTCCGGTGTGCGTCAGCGTGTGCGCCATCCACAGTGACATTGGTCAGAAATTGCACCGTTCCGATCGCACACAGGTTAGCCCCTGCATCCTCCGTCTGTATGTACACACACAGACAAATCCGTTATGGGGCCACCTATTTTTTTCTTATAAAAAATATTTTGTTGGTGTTTTTACGTTTATGTATTCCCATTGTGGGTGTTTTACGCATGCATCAGATTTTTGGGTTCCTCACATATGATATCAGAGGTGTGGGTCACTCCATTTCTCAATCGAACAATAACGGGGATCGTTTCAGTTATGACAGTTTGCAGATAGAAACATTGCATGATCGTATACTAATAATGACAGAATTTGTACCCCAGTGGAGGGCATCCCCCACCCGGCGCTTCTTACCGGTACTGTGAGACTTAGAAAACCAGACCTCTCCTCCTCCTGAACCGTTCACAATACCCTGTGGTAGTACCATAATCATCTCAATAAAGCGATCACTTTCCAATGCCCATTTTGATCCCGGGAGTTACCCGGGTGGTGTCACACGAAATTTGCATGTCGCAAATTTCGATATGGCTTGTGCAACGGCCAGAGAGTGACAGCGGCGGGGGCCGGGCTGCAACCTTTTTTGACAGTTTATTAAATTTCAAAGTGCATGGGATTGGCACTCCAAAACATGATAAATGTACAGTAACGCCAACTGCATCCGTGCCAAACATGATACGCGGACACATGCTGCATATTATGCAACACATGCCCTTACCAGCAGCAGCATGCACAACATCTGAATTACACAACCGAAGTAGACAGCAAGCCGTCCATGGAGACGTGATCAACGTCAATACATAATAATGGTAATAAGCCGGATAAACCGAAAAGTACCCATTGTACCCATCAAACAGTCAGCTGGGTTGCCCCATGGGGGTATTGACCCATGGGCGAAACTGTAAGGGGTGCTACGCAACTGGCCGTGGTCCCGGCAGGTGAAGCTGGCAGCTCAGTCCGCTAAGACTTACTGTATAGCGACCCCTGCCTACTCGTAAGGTAAAGTTGTTTGGGGACTCCACTAATCGCAGCACGCAGCACCCATTTTTTACATAAATAAACGTAATATTAGCGTAACTACCATTCGCACACTTGCATACACACCACACTCACACAGCGCAGGGTCTGCGCCCACAGTGCACTGCAGCACTGCGGCGCAGACCATGCCAAACCTATGCTATCGCTCTCTTCCGGGCGTGTTAATTATTTATTTTTATCGAATCAAAGTGAGCTGTGGCTTTTTGCCGGCTGTTTTATTTTCATCGAATCAGAGCGAGCTGTTTGGGCGGGTCCGTAAATAAATTAACGTCCAGATACGCACGCAGACGACCAAACCAGCGTAGTTGTTTATGATGACTAGCAGTTGCCGCCCGCTTCGCGGGCGGTGTGTATATACTTGGTTGGTGGGGAGTTGAAAGTGGCTGGACACAATATACATGTTTTGGTGATTGTTTTATGTTTATTTTTGTGAGGTTATATGTATTTTAATGACATTATTCAATAATGCAACTTCTTCAAATATAGAATGCAACTTATTCAAATATCTGGCGATTCACGATATTCTTCGTGTACACTCCGTCTTCCTCCTCGTCGTCAGGTCCCTCAATAAGCGCCTTGATGTTGGATGTTGCCGTGACTTCGCGATAGTGCCACGTACAGTTGGCCGTGCGAGAAGCATGGCGTTGGTAGATATAATCGCAGGTTGTGAACAGTTTGCCCTTGCGCCTTGTTGATGGTCATCGCGAATGCTGGGACAATGGGGAACTGTTTGCGCCGAAGTCGAAATGGGAAGTCCTTCATGTCCAATTCGCGGCGGATATGGTTGTTCTCAAGCAGCGAGTCCAAGACCAAGTGTGGGTACTCGGAAAGCTGCGGGAGGTCGTCAAAGTCCGACAGAGCGATCCCACCTGCCGTGAGGAACTCGTGGAGGCTGTGAAGGGTCTTGAACTTTACCAATTTTTTTTGTATTTTCTTTGATGCTGCTAATCCTGCATAATGCACGGGTATAAGTAGTACTAATCACATACCTGCATTTCCCATATCCCCTCCCTTTGATGCTGCTAATTCTGCATAATGCACGGGCATAAGTAGTACTAATCACATACCTGCATTTCCCATAAATATGCTAAATTGCTCTTGATATGCAAATTTTTTGTCAAGGCGCCCTTTCCCCCCCTTCCAACCCAGCTTATATATATGCTCCAAGCACGTGTGCTGTTTCATTCAGACGCTGTCGCCTCGACATACCTGGTTTTCACCTGAGGACGGCGGCTTGCGTTGTGGCCGAAACGTCGTGAGCATTATTTTATTATGTTTAAATTTTTTTATTGTATTACTTCCCTTGTACGTGACTTTAGCGAAAGAACCAAGAAGATTTAGCATTTCTTCTTTGTTGGTCAGCTGGCGGTACTGGTACTCGTAATCGCGAGCCAATTCGTCGTAGAATTTACCCCAGAGAGCCTTGGTATCTGCTGCCATGGAATACAGCAGAATGGTAGCGAAGAGTTGACGAAGCTGGTACGGCATCTGAAAGAGCGAGGCTTCTTCCAGACACGCAACCAATTCGCGATCGCTCTCAAGGTAGCCTGCTCGCATGGCTGCTTCCAGGGGTTTGTTTTGTTTAATTTTATTCGTAACGCACCATCCATATGCACTCCACCATCCACCATGCCCTTGCATGGCAAAGACACAGCTCCGGTGTGCGTCAGCGTGTGCGCCATCCACAGTGACATTGGTCAGAAATTGCACCGTTCCGATCGCACACAGGTTAGCCCCTGCATCCTCCGTCTGTATGTACACACACAGACAAATCCGTTATGGGGCCACCTATTTTTTTCTTATAAAAATATTTTGTTGGTGTTTTTACGTTTACGTATTCCCATTGTGGGTGTTTTACGCATGCATCAGATTTTTGGGTTCCTCACATATGATATCAGAGGTGTGGGTCACTCCATTTCTCAATCGAACAATAACGGGGATCGTTTCAGTTATGACAGTTTGCAGATAGAAACATTGCATGATCGTATACTAATAATGACAGAATTTGTACCCCAGTGGAGGGCATCCCCCACCCGGCGCTTCTTACCGGTACTGTGAGACTTAGAAAACCAGACCTCTCCTCCTCCTGAACCGTTCACAATACCCTGTGGTAGTACCATAATCATCTCAATAAAGCGATCACTTTCCAATGCCCATTTTGATCCCGGGAGTTACCCGGGTGGTGTCACACGAAATTTGCATGTCGCAAATTTCGATATGGCTTGTGCAACGGCCAGAGAGTGACAGCGGCGGGGGCCGGGCTGCAACCTTTTTTGACAGTTTATTAAATTTCAAAGTGCATGGGATTGGCACTCCAAAACATGATAAATGTACAGTAACGCCAACTGCATCCGTGCCAAACATGATACGCGGACACATGCTGCATATTATGCAACACATGCCCTTACCAGCAGCAGCATGCACAACATCTGAATTACACAACCGAAGTAGACAGCAAGCCGTCCATGGAGACGTGATCAACGTCAATACATAATAATGGTAATAAGCCGGATAAACCGAAAAGTACCCATTGTACCCATCAAACAGTCAGCTGGGTTGCCCCATGGGGGTATTGACCCATGGGCGAAACTGTAAGGGGTGCTACGCAACTGGCCGTGGTCCCGGCAGGTGAAGCTGGCAGCTCAGTCCGCTAAGACTTACTGTATAGCGACCCCTGCCTACTCGTAAGGTAAAGTTGTTTGGGGACTCCACTAATCGCAGCACGCAGCACCCATTTTTTACATAAATAAACGTAATATTAGCGTAACTACCATTCGCACACTTGCATACACACCACACTCACACAGCGCAGGGTCTGCGCCCACAGTGCACTGCAGCACTGCGGCGCAGACCATGCCAAACCTATGCTATCGCTCTCTTCCGGGCGTGTTAATTATTTATTTTTATCGAATCAAAGTGAGCTGTGGCTTTTTGCCGGCTGTTTTATTTTCATCGAATCAGAGCGAGCTGTTTGGGCGGGTCCGTAAATAAATTAACGTCCAGATACGCACGCAGACGACCAAACCAGCGTAGTTGTTTATGATGATACTATTGCATGTTCACCAGCTCACTCCTTGTTAAAAAAATGTTGCTTTGAAGGTCTGGCTCTCAGAATAACTCTCCCAAATAATCAACAGATATTGGTAGTGTGCTGCTATAGACCACCTAGTAGTAAGGATGTTGAAGCTGCGTCTGCACTGAGAGAGAGCTTCTTGGGGGCCTCCCTAAAAGTGAAATAGTTTTAGTGGGTGATCTGAATTGGAATTGGCTAAACCCGCTGGCCGTGGCCACAAATTTTGCAGATGAATTTAACCTATTTTAATTAATAAATGTCCCCACAAGACCCAACCTAAAAAATCCGGGACAGTCATCTCTGCTTGAAGTCCTATTGACAAATGCCCCTCACAATTTCTCACTGACTGGTGTTCTGGGTAATAAACCTTAGTGATCACTCCATCTTATTTGGGGTGAGATCATCAGCCAGACCCAAAGCCCCCCCTACATTGGTTGAGAAGCACTCCATGAGACACTTACAGCATTCAGGCATTTACTAATGATGTGCTTCACTCGGATATTGTCATGGTCTGTGATATCCCCAACCTGGCTACGGCTTGGGAGACCTTCAGGTACGTTTCTCCAAATTCTTAACAAACATGCTCCGTTAGTTAGATTTAAAACTAAAGGCAACCGCCCACCATGGTTTGATCCTTTGATTACTAAGCTCATGCAAACTAGGGACGAGGCTTGGGCATGTGCTCAGAAAAGTAATTTGGTCAATGACTGGCTAGAATACAGGATGTTAAGGAATAGATGCGTCAAAAAAATACGGAATGCAAAACATGCTTACTTTTCCTCCACTCTCCTGGAATCACATGGAAATGCCAGGATCTTCTGCAAAACAATCAAATTTATCGAAAAAGGCATCCAACACATATAATCTGCCCATTGCGCTTAACCGAAAGAGGGACTATTTTTCAGAACTCCAAAAAATAGTCTACAATTTTAACCTTCATTTTTCTGAAGCTGGTGACCTTTTTGATAATGGATTGGGAGTCACCCCTGGTCATGCAATTTCCTACACCCCTGTCCAAACATTAAACGAATTTAGTTTCTAGCCAATCCACGAAAGTAATGTTCTGAAACAACTGTCCTACCTCAAAAGGGTCCTCCTCTACCGGAGCAGATAGTATTCCCGTCTTTGCTCTGCTAACTGTTGGTCACCTAATATACAAACCTGTAGCCCATATTTTCAACCTGTCCATCAAAGAAGCATCAGTACCTCTAGAATGGAAATATTCCTATGTTCATCAACTTCACAAAGGGGGCCCTAAAGATGATCCAAATAACTACCGACCTATCTCAATTTTGTCCCCATTGATGCAATAAAAAAAAATGATTGAACTACCAAATTCGCAGTTTCCTGTCCAACAACAATCTATTACATCGAAAACAATCTGGGTTCCGAAAAAAATACAGCACCACATCTACTGCATTAGAATCTCTGAATGACATTTACAGTCGCCTTGATAATAAGCAGTACTGTGCCAGTCTTTTTCTTGACTTGTCCAAAGCCTTTGATACAGTGGACCACAGCACCCTGCTTAGTAAACTAAGTTGCCTCCGTTTCTCCAAACACGCAGTAGAATGGTTTAAAAAATTACCTCTCTTCTCGCACCCAAACTGTATTCACAGATGGTTGGAGGTCAAACAGTGTTAAGATAACAAAAGGGGTTCCACAGGGTTCCATCCTCGACCCCCTCTTGTTCTCTTTATGTCAATGACTTGGGCACTGACCTGGATCATTCCAGGGTAAATCTGTTTGCAGATGACACTATACTGATTACTGCTGGCCGCTCTCTGGATGACGTGATTGCTAAGCTCTAGGGTGATTTCAACAAACTACAACATAAGCTAGTAGCTCTTAAACTGGTCCTGAATACCTCCAAAACCAAGGTGCTATGCTTCTCACCAGGAGTAAAGCAGGAAGATATTTTCCCCAAAATATATTCCTTAAATAATCATCAAATAGAGCAAGTCAAGATCTATAAGTATCTTGGGGTCATCTTTGATTCAAAACTGAATTTTCAAGATCATATTGATTATATTGGTAAAAAGACAAAATAAAAAATTAGTTTTCTTTATCGACACAAGCACTGCTTCCCCCCTATATTCCGCTTGGAATTGATAAAAGCTACTATACTGCCTCTACTTGATTACTGTGACATCGTATATAAATCAGCCCCCAATACTTTACTGAAGAAACTTGACTCAATTTATCACTCGGCCTTAAGATTTGCATTGAACTGCCCATATAGGACCCACCACTGTGATCTCTACATTAGGTCAAACTTAACTTATCTTAATGATCGATGGCTTGTGCATCAGATGTTATGTATTCACGATGTACTTACATAAAAATCAGCAGACTACCTGCTGGATCTCCTCACTGTTTCGAAGAACAAATGTGACCTAAGGTCTGCGCTCATTTACCAGCTTCACATTCCTTATTGCCGTACAAATACTGGAGGAAGGGCCTTTTCTATTGATGCCCCCAGGGTCTGGAATACTATCGCCAATAAACTGCAACTTGGATCACTACCTGTGAGATCTTCACTCAAAACTGATCTAGAGGAGCTGTACACACCTAGCTGCCACTGCTATTCAGAATGGCCTGAAATCAAATGTATCATTCCGGATGACTGCTGCAAAGTATGATCTTGAGTTTTGATTGTGGTGTGCTGATCTTTAAAGGTGTATTGAGAAATTTAGATTCTGCTACTGATGCTCCTGCTGTTATGGAGTGACTCCTGCAGCGAGTTATGGCTGCGGGATTTGGTTGTACATGTTATGTATATCGTTTGTTGTTGGATTAAAATAACAGTTCCTATGATCACTGTTACATAGTTTTTGTGGCTTTATTTGAGTGATTTTGAGGACGGTTTGGTCTGGCCATGTTTGTTTGTTGTCGTACATAGTTGGCCTGATAACTTTAATCTACATTGTCTTATGGTTGTTATTGTTTGACTTGCATCCCAATGGGATTTTTTTTGCACACAGCGTTGAAATGCGGTGTTTTTTCTGGAAGACTTTGCTGTTTTTTCCATTATTTTTTCTGTTGCGTGTAGTCACTTTAAGATGTTTCTTGTTCATAATTTTGTTTTGTTGTGGTTGCACCCGAGTCAAGAGCCACATGGCTCACAGGGTGATACCTAATAAATGAAACTGAAAACATATCCACAAATTTCCCTTTTTTATATACATAAAAAAACTGCCATTATTGTCCTACCTGCTTTCTAGTTCTTGGGTCCCACTTAGCATTCGCTCATATTTTTATTTTAATTCATTTCTTGTCAATATCACTGCAGTGGCTGAAACATCAAACTGTAAACGATATAACGTATGTTACTTTGCATAAAAAAATTTGATAAATAGCAATACGAATAATTAGGAAATTCAGATGGATTCTGCATTAAATATTTGCATAATTTATTTGGATATGTTTTGTGTTTGGGAGGAAACAAAAATTCCTGGGGAAAACACACAGGTTCACACATAACTTTCTATACGGCCATCTCTAGTGAGTATGACACACAAATATGCACAATCCACAAACTCTTTCTACCACAGGCATATACTACTACAAAATACAAAAATCCCCCATAGAGCCTTAACTGGCTGTTGGGGCAAATGCTGTTAGCAAACACCTATGAAGGCAAGCACGGTACACGAGGGGGTGGATGGCCAGTACCAGGTTCGGTTCAGATAATCATCACTAAGGTCGCCAGGTTTGTAACGCAGCGCGCTAACCGCTACACAACCGCTCCCCACTTCCAGCATGGCGACACACGTCTATAATCTATTACTGCGCTTAGCCGATTGTAATTATTTTTTACCATTTAAAAAAAAAACACAATTATGTTTTAACAAATGGTTAACATGGTATGAGACATTCATAATTGAGCAAGACTAGTGTAACAGTTTACTACATCCTGCAGAACCAGCCAGGTGGCTCAGAGGTAGATCGGCCAGCTTGCAATCAGAAGGTTGTGAGTTCAACTCATGGTTAGAGGTTGACTCAGCCCATCATCCCTCTTTGGTCGATAAAATAAATGTAACTTCGTGAAAAAGTCAACATTTGGTTGTCCTTTGGAAAGACTCTACCATTCCATTGGAATGAAGGAGGCCCACCCCTGGCTGAGGGCTGTAAATAGTAGATGAGCACCACATCAATGCACAATTAAGCAAGAAAGCACTGACTTTACCTCTTCTTCAAAATAGATGCTATATTGTCCACATGATGGGTTTCAAGAGATGGGATGCAATAAACTAGAATACATTTGTGCACAATGCAAGAATGCATTTCAGTTTTGAAAACGAATATTTAGTTCTCAAAAGTAAGGATTTATGAACCAATATAGTCAGAATATGTGCATCTACCTGTGGTCTTCCTGCCCTGCCAATCATCTGTAGAATATCTGTTTCCCCATATTCTTGCAGCATGCCTCCCCCGGTGTAGTGCATGGTAGATTTGACGATGACCAAGTGTGCAGGAAGGTTTACACCCATAGCCAGTGTACTTGTGGAGACTGCAGAGAAATAAAATAAAAAATTCGGTATTTGCACCATTCTTATATCAGGCTATCACAAAAAAGGTGCTGTGTTGCACATATTCTGCAATAGTTTCACGGTAGGGGCAATGTTGCTATATGCTTCCTGATGATATTTTGTGGGAACATTTATAAATCTGGACCTCGACACCAGCACACAACAACCTACTCTCTTCAAATAATGTCACGGGAATATTAATGGCCACTCTTAAGGAGACCGCACAAAGTATGTTATGATTACGGTAATATACTTGCAGTATTAACCAGAACGAATTGCCATATTCCAACTGCAAACCTCTGTAACCTCTGTAACAAGTGTCAAACACACTGCCGCCCCTATACACAAACCATAGCATAAATAACTCGGTGAAATTAATAAGTCATCATAAAAATATTGAACTCTATAAAATACTGTAATCATGTATCTGACAGCAAATATATCACATGCGGCTGGTTACAAGGCAGCTGCCAGTAACCACAATTTCAGCAGCATTGGTGCAGTTTCAATGTTCAGTGTCTCATCACCAGTCAGGCTTGCTTGAACCATTGATGGTGGACTTCCAGATGCTTATACGCAAGGATACTGTTAGATATCAGTATGGGTTTGTAATCTTAAAATATGCACACGACAGCCCCTACTAATTTTACAAAGCCACATGCAAACCTTATGCATGGACACATATATCAATTTACAATCTCTCCATGAATAAAGTATATACTACTCATATTTTACGTACACAGTACTGGCAGTTCTCCTTGCAAGAAAACATCTTCAATTTTTCTTCTATCAGACGTTTCCATCCCTGCATGATGGTATGCAATTCCTTTCATCAGCAAATCTACAACAGTAATAAAAAAAATACACGAATGGGAATTTTATATTTTAATGCAATTGTTTTAAATCATCGTTAAAAACAGTGAGGGCTTTACAAACTTACCTCGCAACTTGATATCCTTTAGGTGAGAAGCATGGTTCTGCAGTCTGAAATTACAATAAATTACCAGTATATATGGTGCAATGGTTACCACGCTAGACTTGTAATCAATTCCACCTTCCAGCGCAATATTTTAAACGGTGCACACTTTTAAATCTCCCCCCACTGCCCCTGTCCACCGAGCAGTGTATAAATACAGTACATACAACCATAGTTGATCGGCAGGACGCGTGTAGTAGGGTAAAGTGTGGGTATGCCTGCCTCTTCCAACACGTCTGGTCAATGTGAAAGAGTAGACCAATATCCCTCTAGAGCAGTGCTTCTCATCGTTTTCATTTCACGGCACAAACCTTTGAGCTTACTCTATCTTCACAGCACATTGAACAAAAAATATAATTGGCCTCTTCATCCAACAGTGGATTGATCATGGCTGATGATGATGTGTGTGCGCGCTCATCTCTTTCTCAAGTGATATGGCACTACGGACGGTCTTAGTGCCATAATGGAAGTGTGCAATTTTCAGTCACATGTGTCAATCTCCTCTTGATCACCTTGTTCCCCAGGTCTTAGATGCATTATTATCAGGCCCAGATTAAACTTATGAGGTGCCTAAGGCTAATACGAGGGAAGGGCCTCAGTACGTATTTCATATTGCTAAATAAATTGTGAAGTCAGTTTAATACGTAGGCTTTCGTGACCAATATCATCCATGAGAGGGTTTTTATGGGTTAGATCGCGTATCGTTAAAACCCGCCACCACCCGACACAGCCAACTAGTAAGGGTTGTCACGTAAACAGAACATGCCAATTCGTCACTAGTACAGCACACCGGTGTATATATTCGTTGGGTCTTTCGGTAAGGTCACATAGATAGGTTCAAAGAAAATAACAAAAATAACAAAAAACTACGAAGTTTCTATGGCAACACACGTGGTCGTCATCAGGAAAAGGGGGGTTAGCTTCTAAAGACAACTGTTTATAAAGGTTTGTAATGAGCGTAGCCCAAATGTCAGCAGCCAATGTTAATGTGGTGGGCAGCGACTACGGCGGTGGTAGGTTTTCCACCAATCAAAGGGCTGCCAGGTAAAAATGAGCATGTTAATGTAAGATCGCCGAGCATCCTCCACGGCGGCGAGCACGCCGAGGTGGCTTTGTTAATGTGAGAGATTAGCATGTTAATGGAAGACCGCCGAGCAGCAACCTCCAGGATGGCGCACGAGGTGGCTGTGTTAGTGTGAGAAATTTAATCTGTTAATGTAAAACATCAGAGAGCCGAAAATAACAACTAACATTGGAAGGTGGTAGGATGGGAACATCACAGCTAGTGATGATTTTAACTGGTTAATAACGTCCTTCCAATGATTGCTCAGTTTGTACCCATCTTCTTGGTGGAAACTGTATCTGTGTCTATATATGTGGATGCCTTCATGAACGAATCATTGTTGATAGCCAGTGGGTTTTCAAAGTACCTTCGTCTTCGAGAAATCAATTTCGCGTGAGCCCATCGCATTAAAACAATGATCAGCCACGGCCGAGGTATTGGTCCTACCGTGTTTCATATCTGCCTTATGTTCACGAACCCAGTCTGCGACATGTTGCCTGAGTTTCCTCAATGTAACTACTGCCACAGACACAGCTTAGTTTGTAGACACCGGGGTATTGCATGTCAGGGATCACATCCTCACAGATGGGATCAGATCACGAATCTTATGTACTGTGTTAAATCGAACCTGGATCTTGTGTTTGCTCATGATTTTGGAAAAAAAATTGGTGACCCCTGCTATGTATGGCAAGGTGATAGTTTTGATTGGGTCCTCAGATGGTTCTTTTCCAACGGTTGGGGTGATAGCTTTACGGATTGTGTAGTCTGAATATCCATTCATCTTGAGATCTTGGTGTACGTGTTCCAGTTTACCGGCTAGGTGATGATGGTCGGAAATACATCGAGCTCTATGGTGTAGAGTTTTGACGAGAGAATTCTTTTGGGATAGATGGTGGTGGGAGTCAGGTTTTAGGTAGGCATCCATATGGGTGGCTTTCCTGTAGACAGAGTGTCCCATTGAGCCATCTGGTCTCTTTTCTATTCAAACATCCAATAATGGTAATTTGCCATCCTTTTCCACCTCCATAGTGAATTTTATGGCTGGGTGTATGGAATTGATGTGGTTGAGGAATTGGTTCAGAGCTGGTCGGCCATGTGGCCAGATGATGAACGTGTCATCTACGTACCTCTTCCACAAAGACGGATGTAGAGTGAATGCCTGGATGGCATCTGTCTCAAAATTTTCCATGAAAACATTGGGTACAACTGGAAATAAGGGACAACCCATTGGGGTACCTTCAACTTGTTTTTAGAATGTTCCATTCCAGGTGAAGTAGGTGTTGGTGAGGCAGTATCTCACCAGGGCCGGTACATCAGCATTCAGTCCTTGTTGGACCAAAGTTCCTGTGTCAGGCACAGGAACTTTGGCAAACAAAGAAACCACATCGAAACTAATGAGCAAATCACCTGGAGATAGTGAGATGTCCTTAATTAACCACACCAAGTGAACTGAGTTAAGTACAGCTGAGGTGGTCTTACCAGTACATAGTTGTAAGGTCTCAGAAAGAAATCGGGCTAATTTGTAGGTGGGTGAGTCAATGGTGGAAACGATAGAACGAAGGGCAGTACCTCTTCTTGGTTCTTTTGATAAAGTCACGTAAAAGGGAAATAATAAAATAATACAAAGTAAAACATCATAAATACAATTCTCACAATGCAAGCAGCCGTCCTCAGGTGAAGAACAGGGCTGTCGGAAAGACAGCGTCATTCGGACGCTGTCTTTCATCCAAATGACGCCGTCTTTCCGACAGCCCTGTTCTTCACATGAGGACGGCTGTTTGCGTTGTGGCCGAAACGTCGTGAGAATTGTATTTTATTATGTTTTATTTTTATTATTTTATTATTTCCCTTCTACGTGACAAGACGATGAATCCCTGCAGTGACGAAAGCTTTAAATCGAAGGGGCGTACCTTCTTTATGGATTTTTGGTAAGCCATACAATCTGGGTGGTCTAGCAGCAGAGGGTTTTAAGGAAACCCGCTTGGTTGGTTGATTGAAGATTCTAGATTTGAAGCTTTCGTGACTGCAAAGATTCATACTCTTTGTTTTTTTCGGTAAAGTCACGTAGGTTAAAAAAGAAAACAAATAAATTAAATCACGACGTTTCGGAGGCAACACAAGCTTCCGTCTTCAGGTGAAACCGTCACAGCAAAATTGCTGTATCAAGTGAAGAGAAGTCCCAAGAGGCACGATCTTATATACTAGTAAGGGG